>NC_140959.1:37377023-37977023 GCF_014529385.1 Adiantum capillus-veneris
TCAAAGAAGGTCTTACACTTGGTGTATCAATCAAAGTGGAATTCTCCACTCTTGTTCTCTCTCCATCAATAATGGTGTCGAAGGGTTTGTCAAGTAAGATGTGTTCTACATTGATGTTTTCTTGATTTCTTGTTGTTTTCTTTTTCATCTCTAATCCAACATATATATATGTATCTAATATCATCTCCTTAACCAAGCCTATCTCTCTCATTCTTAGTAATTCATCCTCTCTAGGTTCTCTTTGCTACAGGTACATCTCTCCCCGCAGTATCCTTATTGCCTACGGGCAAGAATAGGGCTGGGAGGGAAACTTCTCATCTCTTCACTTCTCTCATATTTAAATTTCTCACATAATATCCTAGATGAATAACCCACATGATGATCATTTCTATCGCTTTCACTCTGTACGATCTATTAAAATTAACGTATGGATTAGCCGTAAAATACACTTTCAACAACGTATAGTGTTTCTCTTCGGCCCTGAAAGGCTCAATGAAATACTTCTATCACCGGATCCCATCATACTACCTCTCATAGACTATAATTTTTCTTTTGATGTAAGCGTAGTTATCTTGCTATGAACCAAGAGGATTTGTACACACAATTAATCCCAATCACTAGACAAAATATATATATTATGGTAAGCACAAAACTACAATTCCAAAGAACAATTCGTAGCCTATTTGGTCAGCCAATATTGAATGCCATTAACTCATCCATTAACCCTTTCATATTACCCATGATACGATATGACCATAGCCTTGATGTTTTCATCTTCGTATTGTTTTGACATTCTCTTTTGCGTTCTTTCTTTGTGTGTGTGAGTGCAAGAGAGAAAGAGTGAGTCTTCTTTGATTGCACTTCTTTCCAAACCCTAGTCTTCATGGCATCTATGGTTTAACTCCTTCATATAGTTTTTGTTGAGTTCTCTCACAAACTCTCACAGCCATAAGCCCGGTGCTTTCCTGGCAAGACCGCAAATTTCTTGATAGCATTGAAAACTAAGATCTGAGATCTGAGTTTTCGGACGCTCTCGGTTATGTTTTTTAGCCCTGGCAGTGTCGCTACATGTGTCTCTATAGGCGTCGCTATAAGCGTCGCCATGTTACTTGTAACATAGCGACGCTCATAGCGACGCCGTGCTTTTTCATGCTTGAGCGTCGCACTACGTGCGTCGCTACTATTAAGCATGTCTTGTAGTGTTGAAAAAGAACAAAATATAACTTAAAACTCTTGTGCGTGTGAAGATTTGGTGTAGCTAGCCTCATTCCCAATTACACAGATGTAGTGCTCTTTCGCCCTGATAAAAACCTTAGATTAATGCTAGAATTATTTGTTACAACCATTTTATAAAAGATTTAGAACTTCATTCGACAAGCCCAGTGGAATATTTTAAGAGAGAAAACCCTAATTGATGGCCCCATAGTCTCAAAATTGTAGTGGAAACATCACAAGACTACACTAGTATACCATAGAAGCAAGCTAGGTAAGCCTTCACACAAAGAGACTGAATGAACATATATATCTCTTAATGTTTATTTTTTAAGGCTCTCATAGTCATGGTACCATGAGTGATGTGGAATTTTGAGCCATGTATGACCATTTTTGAGTCATTTTTTAGCATTTTATAACTATTTTTTTGCTACTTTTAGCTAAACAATGCTCCTTTTTTAATCATAAAAAGCCCAAATGAGCTACTAAGATCGGCCCCATTGAACTTTTTTGGCAAAACAAGCGTGCACACTTGAAATTTGTACAATTATAATCGAATTAATTGCGCATAGTTTAATGTGATAAAACAATCCATAGTGCCTCGTCGCCTCAGTGAGGTATATATAAGTCAATAGTCATGGCACCTGTTCTCACACATTTGACATTATGTAAATTGTTGTGTTTGGTCCCTCATATTAAAAAGCACAAAGAGAGGAGTGAAAATTAAGATTCACATTGTAAATATGTCATTTCACAACATCCATCCCCTCTAAACTTGCACATTGGTCGACATGTGCCACACATATCTCTTGCAAGTTCAATCTTCATTTAATGTCAATTTCATCATTATTTTAAAAGAAATATAATGCATTGCCCTCTCTTTATTCATCTTTATCCATAACATGTTCATCAAAACCTTCATTTTTACTTTCTAGTAAAACAAAGGGATCTGTATTGACTGTTGTTAGCGGGTGGCCCTGATTGGACGTTTGTAGCTGCATATCTTTTCGGCACTAACACATTGCCAATACTCAAGGAAGTGACTCAGATGGGGCACAGGACTCTTTGAGGGTTTCAACCTCAAGAAGTGAACCAGTGGAATATTTCTATCTCTAACACATGCAAATCTTGCTCTTAGTTCTGGTAATTTACCAATGTCCTTCTCTATTTTAGCACTCAAAGGGACTCCAAATTCCACAAAACTTTAGGAGGATGTCCTGCACACTTAGGGACACTAACCTATAGAGTTTATTCACATTTTGAGGACTTACCAAAATCACAATTGATCATAATTGAGGTCTCAAAAACAGCAATTGAACATATCAAGAGGGCCTTCCTAGGGTTTATGAACATTCTCCTATAGTCGTAACATTAAAAACACTATTTAACGCGCTCAAATCAATAGGTTTACCAAGTAGTCAAAATCAGAGTAGAATCGACAATGAGCATACTCAATTGAAAGAGCATCCGAACAAGGAACACATTGCAAATTTCAAATATGTTGAATGTTCATAATTTCTTTAAAACTGAATCTTAAGGATACTAAAATCCAAAAGTAATAGAAAACATTTAACCAAGCTGGTGACAAAAGGAAGGTATATGGTAATTGAACACCAAGAGCGTACGGATCCATGTGTTAAACATAGAAATTGAGCTTAGGACAAGGTTAGGTCACGGTGATAAAATACCATTGATTATGGTTGATTGTAAACACCTTAAAAGGATGACCCTTGATACTTAGTTCGATAGGGCCCTAAGTACAAATCATGAAGTCAGTTGATGTTCACATGCAATTCCTTTGAAACCTTCTTAAGGAGACTAAAATACAGAATAGAAAACCTTTAAACCGAGCTGGTGATAGAAGGTAGGTCTATGGTGATTCAATGCAGGAGTGTATGCATCCATGTGTTAAAGATAGAACTTGAGATTAGGAGAAGCGTAGATTACGGTTGTAAAATACTTATGAGTGTAGGTTGGCTATAAGACCCTTGACATTTAGTTCCATAGGGTCGTAAGTACAAATAGGGATTTAGGTGATGTCAAGATTCCTTTAAAACCATCTTAAAGAGACTCAAATTGAAAAGTAATGGAAAACCTTTATTTGTAAATTTTTTACAAGTATTAAACAATATTTTCTTATAAATTTTTTTTCTAATACCATTTTATGGTTATTGAAATGTGAGAAAAATCAAAATTTAATAACCCCTTCTGTTAAACTCATGTGATAGTCCCATACTTATTAAGTGGACCCCACTTATTACGTGGACAAAGAGAGAAATAGAAAAAGATGCATAGATGAAAATAAATATTTTTAAAAATAGTACATGGATGTCGTATTTTACTAGAAATCTTCCTACTATCCAAGACTTGGCTAGTATGGCTACAGGCACTCAGTTTCATAATGCATTTGTGAAAAAAGATATTTTTCTGTGGTGGACATAGAGTGTTGGAATTTCTTCTCCCTAGACTAGAATAATAGCTATAAATGTGCCAAATGTATCAAAGAAGAGTATATGATAAGATGTTCACTTTGGATAGAACTCATAAATGGCCCATCCTTCATGTGTCCATTTTTAAAATAGCCGATAGTCAACCTAGGAAAACCCATGTATGCTACCTCAATTTTGACACCCAATAGACAAAAATATTGTGTGCTTTAGAAAATAGACCTAAAGTCTCCCGGGACATTAGCCATTAGGAGATTTCGGAGGTCATTTGAAGGGCCTTCTAAGAAATTCTATTTCTCTCTCTAGAAAATGTTCTTAAAATATACTTGCACTTGTTGTGTACATTCAAATGGACAATTGAATACTCTTAAAAGTGAGCCTAACCTTTTAAAAATCCTTGAAAAGGGTCACTTTTCAATTCAATGCGTGTGTCGTTTTCATGAAGTACACGACGCTCATTCAATATAGCTTTCATCATCATTGAAATTAAAAAATACACAAAATTATCAGTTGGTGTTAGAATTCAAAGTTTTTGATACTACCAATGTGTGCAAAATGACCAAAAACTTTAAGAACGTCTATCTACTTGCCTCAATCTGACAGCCAGAGAGGGAGAAATTGTCAAAATACCCCTGTATAAACATCACATTTCAGGTCCATTCTCGCGAAGCCCAACCATTTTCGCATAGTGTACAGCTTTGTAGAAGGAAGTTTCTGCAAATTCTGAGCGGTTTGGAAGATATGAGCTGACAGGCTGCAAGGTATTCGAAAAGTTGAAGATTATGTATGCATATTGTGGTGATTTGCTACATTCAGAGAGCTCTGATTGAGCTTTGTCATTCTCTTGTTTTGCGCATTGATGTTTTCCTCTCAGTGAAGAGAGTGTGGGTTGATATTTTCAACACATTTATGCGCACATATTGAGAACAGTTCGTGGATGTATGCATTCTTGTGGAGTCTCAGGTTCGAGAGTGGTTTCATCACAGGTTATGTGCATTGACTTATGCGATTGAGCAGATTTCAGAAAGTGTGGTGATAGATTTGCAGAGAGTTTTGCAAGCATTTTTAGCATGATTGAGAGCTGAATTTTCAGCTGATTTGGATGCTCATTTGCTACACAATTGATACATGCTTGATGCTCGTTTATATTGCCATGTGGATGCCACATGATGTGCACTTTTTGGCAGATGGTATTCTTTGCCTTGCAATGGCATATGTGGGCTGATTTTCAGTTGTTTTGAGCATCAATTTGTGTCCAAGTTTGTAACATTCAATGGCCTACTAACTTGTGTGTAGCGGAAATTAACATGAACATAGTGGGCATTTCATTAGAATAGATTTCTAATGAGAATTACAAGAGTGCTTGGGTGGAGAGAGCAACAAAAATCATAACACCTAGTTAGATAGCATCAACAATACTTTTAAAAGAGAGAAAAATTAAGCTATTGACAACAGTTGAGGACCGGATTTTCATGGAGCCGGTCCACCCTCCAAAAGGCCTTGTATTATGGTTTCTCCCATCAAGAGAGACATTGTACAATACAATTCTTTGTGTTCCTACAAGACTAGCTAGTGCAATGAAGATGAAAGCTTCATGCACTAAGAAAAACACTTAGCAAAAACAACTTTAATTATCCCCGTTCTCAGACCCAAGACCACACACACCTTCGAAGATGGTGAGAGCTAGCGGGGTATGAGAGTAGATTGAGAGGAAGAAGGAGTATCTTACGAGAAAGATGTAAATCTCCTCAGATAATCACTCATATTAGCATAGCTTTAGCTTAGTAATTAGCTTGGTAGAGGAGATGAGCATGCATTGAAGCTTGGCTCTTGGTTGGATTTTCATCCACAAGCCAAGAGTGTGTCGATATAGGCTTCTATCTCACAAGCTTGGGGTAGGTGATGAGCTCTCCATTAAAGCTTGGGAAGAGATATTATTCTCTTTCTTCACACATGAGATTGTGTGAGTGTGTGTGTGATAATGCTTTGCAAAAATCAGCCCCCCCTCTCTCTCTCTTGGGCGATCCCTCTTGCTATTTGCTCTTGCTCCAGCCTCATTGGCCCTCCCCAAGTCAAGACAATGACCATTAAGCAGCATAAGTGATAGCCTTTTGACATGTGTACCCCTTTCCCCTTTTGTGAGAGCTTTAGGTAATTTAATAATTAAACTAAACTCTCATTGGACCCCTTTGCCTCCTGGCCAATAGGAATCAGGCAAGCCATTGGGCTCCTGAATGCTCATTGGACCCCTTGGGAGACTGCCCAATAGTCTTCTATGAGACTTAATTCTCATTGGTTCTTTTATTAAGTGTTTTTAAATTAATTAAACTAGATTTACTCTAGCTTAATTCTCATTGGTCCACCTCCAAGGCCATCCAATAGGAATTGGGCACACCTTGTGGGCATCTGGGCTAGGGAGCTGACATGTGTCCCTAATTCCATTTGTGTAAAGGGAGCCTGTGTGTGTGTGTGTGACTTTCTCACTCATCCCCTACTCCCAAGGCTCGCCCCCTCCGATGTAGGGATTTGAAAAGACTTTTTGGTCACACACAAAGCAACCAATTTCCCCTAGGGTTGACCTTTTGGACACAACCTTTGAATTTTGGAACCTTAGCATTTTGGAAGTCTTAATGGGCTGAACCTTAGGGTCTTTTTATCCCATTGTTGCACATGGATCTTTTGCAGATGGCCCCCCTTTTGGATCCCTATTTTCCCTCCTTTGGACCCCTATAGTGGCCGGTGTGCTAGCTTAACCAATATTCTAGCTTTTTCTCCCCTGGCACGTCCCCACATTAAAAGATCAATTTAATATGAGAAAATCATTTAGGAGAATTAGATATTGATTATTATGACATTACCTCTCTCTTGAAATCATAGTCGTCCTCGACTATGGTGTAGAGAAGGTAAAGCATTTTCATGAGTCCTTTTCTTAGCGGGTAGAGGATCCCTATGTTACCCTACGACATCATTCCACAATGGATGACTAGTCCATTTGGTGCTTGAGAGCCTGAGGCTATTGCAAGCATGTCTGCACATTAGTCCTATCAGTCTTCCATAGTAGAGTGACAAGCTCTACTTGGTGTTTGGGAGACGTCGTCTCCGCAAACTTGATCTAAGAATGCATACTACTTCATTTTTGTGCACAATAAAGAAAAAGAGTCTTATAAGACAAAAAAAACTTTGTTCATTTTTAACATTTTGTACATTTGCCTACTCTTGGGAAGCATTGTAAGCATTGACAAGGTTTAGGTTATCCTTTAATTGTATGCCTTGCATCCATCTAGCATCTTCAAAAGGATAATTTTTAAACTTAATAAGATATCGTCGGATAGTCTTACCGCCTCTTAATACCTTGTCTTCATGTCAGAGAATGGACTCGGGCTGCAGCACCTCCTCTTGGTTCTCGATCTCCGGTGGATCTTCAATAGTTGGTTCTTGAGGTGGCTCTCCTTTGTAAGGCTTTAATAGGCTCACATGGAAAGCATTGTGTATGAGCCAGTGATTGGGAAACCTGAGTTGATAGGCCATTTCATTGATTGGCCTATGAATCTGGAAGGGACCATAGTACCTTTTTGCTAGCTTAGCATAGTACTTTTGGTGGCTGGTAGGATTCTTGCCCGTCGTGTGCCTTAATCGAGCCTTGGGAAACTTTAACAAGACCCAATCGTTTTATTTAAAGGCTTGGACTCTTCTATGCTTGTCAGCAGCAGCCTTTTGCCTTTGCTGTGAGATAGAGATAGCATCCTTAATCTTTTGAAAAGATTCTTGTAGGTCTCGGCTATACTCATCTACAGCGAAGATCTTCCCATGTACCTTAAGTAGCAAGGGACTTTTTGATCTTCCCTCAATTACCTCGAAAGGTGCTTTCCCCGTGGAAGTATGTACAGTGTTATTGTAAGCATACTCCACTAAGGGTAAGTACTTCTCGCATTGGGATCTTTGATGTACTTCCATTACATAGGCTTTTAGTAGATCAAGAATGGTTAGGTTAGCTATTTCACTTTGGCCATCCGTTTGTGGATGATAGGCCGAAGAGAAGTTTAGCCTTGTCCCTAAATTCTCAAAGAGACCCTTCCAGACATTCATGGTCATTCTAGGATCTCTATCCCAAACTATGGACATTGGCAAGCCATGGTACTTGAAAATTTGTGAAATGAAGAGGGTTGCCATTTGATGGGCTTTGATAGTCTTTTTGACAGGTATAAAATGAGCTTTTTTATTGAACCTGTCTACTATCGTCCATATTCCCGTATTCCCATGGATAGACTTAGGCAATCCAAAGATAAAATCCATGGATATGCTCTCCCATGGTGAATTAGGGATTGGCAAGGGTTGAAGCAATCCAAGTTTCTTCCCTCTATCAAATTTTGTCTTTTGGCATACCACACATTTAGAAACATACTCTTGTATGTTCACTTTCATGGTATGCCAATAGAAATATGTTTCAATTCCCTTTAAGTTAGACTGAATCCCTCTATGCCCCGCATAAGGTGGAGCATGAGATTCATACATTACTTTCTCACGTAGTGAGTTAGTAACGCATAGTCTATTTCCATAGAGAAGATAACCATCTTGTAAAGTAGATGGTTCTTCTTTCTTCCCTAATGCAAGGGCTGAAATCACATCTCTAAAATCGGGATCAATAGCGTACTCCTCTATCATTGAAGATAGATCATTGTGAGTTGCTATGGAAACCGCATTCACTCTCGGCCGTCTTGAGAGTGCATCAGCTACTTGATTATGCTTGCCAGCAAAGTGAGAAATATGAAAATGAAATTACGAAAGGAAATTTGCCCACCTCATTTGTTTGTCGAAGAGCTTGGTCTGCGTCATGAAGTACTTAAGACTTTCGTGATCCGTTCACAGAATGAAAGGAGTCCCCAATAAATAGTGCTTCCATGATTCTAAGGCATGTAGAACTGCAAGGAGTTCCTTTTCATATATGGCTAGAGCTTGCTCAACAGGGTCGAGCCTTCGACTCTCATAGCCTATGGCATGCCCTTCTTGGAGAAAAATAGCTCCAAGGCAATCACCACAAGCATCACATTGGACCTCAAATGGTTGGGAGAGATCCGGTAGTGTAATCACAGGTTGAGAGATAAGCTTTTCTTTAAGCTTTTCGAAAGCATTATTCTCCTTAGCAGACCATGTATACCTAACGCTTTTCTTTGTTAGGTCATGTAATGGTCCCACAATTTGTGAGAACTTTTCTATGAAGCGTCTATAGTATGCACACATACCTATAAAGCTTCTTAGTTCATGAAGATTCCTTGGTTTAGGCCATCCTTTTATTACCTCTAACTTTGATGGATCCATTTGGATGCCATCTTGAGAGATAATGTGACCTAAATACTGAATCTCTTGCAAGAAAAAATCACTTTTCTTTCGATTAACATAAAGTTTATTCTCTCTCAAAACTTGAAATATTACCTGGAGGTGTTTCTTGTGTTCGTTTAATGAATTAGAGTAGATGATAATATCATCAAAGAACACTCCACTGAAGGTTCGATGACGCCTGAACAGCTTCTCCATCAAGAGGTTGAATGTGGCTAGTGCATTAGTCAAGCCAAAAGGCATGACAATGTATTCGTAAAGACCAAATGTGGTGCGAAATGCGGTCTTTACAATGTCTTGATCAACTATCCTTATTTGATGATAGCCACTTTTTAGGTCAATCGTACTGAAGTAGGTTGATCCTTGTATCTTATCAAATAGGTCTTCCACCCGTGGAAAGGGAAACCTATTCCTTATAGTGATCCTATTTAGTGCTCTATTGGCGACACACATACGATATGTGCCGTCTTTCTTTTGCACTAATAGCACAGGTGAGCAAAATGGAGATGGGCTAGGCCTAACCATGCCCTTCTCAACTAACTCATGCACTTGCCGCATAATCTCCTCTTGTTGAGCTTGTGAAACTGTATAAGGAGGTTTGTTAGGCGGTGAACTTCCTGGAAGAAGTTCAATTGCATGGTCATCATTACCTCGTTTAGGAGGTATCTCACAAGGGATGTCGTCAATAAAAACATCTTGAAACCCCTTGAGAAAATTGGCTAACTCTAACTCATTTTGGTTACTTTTATTTTCCTTTGCTAAAGCATTAGGTTCTTTTTGAGAATCTTTAACAAAAATCATGTACACGGAAATAGAGCTCTTTATTGACTTGTTGAAAGTTGGTGTATGTACAATGGGGATAGTGTTACCCATTTCCTTAGCATCTATATACATGTCTTTTTCCCTGAACTTAAAGGCGATTCTCCTTTCAAGAAACTTAACATCGGCAGCCAGGCGATCAGACCATGGTGCCCCTAGGATTACATCCTCATGCTTGAGAGGAGAGATAAAGAAGTCCTCTTTGTCCACATAGCCTTGGACATGAAGCCTCAATTTCCCGATTAAGGGAGTGACTGAAGCTTCTTGCCCCTTGAAGGCACCGTCTGCGGGTAGGACATCTCCCATCTCGTAGGATTGTATGCCTAGCTTGGTGGCCAACTCTATAGATATTAAATTGTGAGTAGACCAGGGTCAAAGAGAGTTTCCTCCTCTTGGATTTCAACCAAGGAAACTCTAGGAGGATCTTGGCAGTTGTTCTTTTGGGGACAAGCGCGGTACGCATGCCCTTGCTCGCCACACTTGAAACACCGGTTATCCTTACGATAACGCTCAAGCTCTTCAGGAGAGAGTTTGTTCTTAGCTTTTTAAACTCCCTTCTCTTTAGCTTTGTTGGAGTTGCCCTTAGGAGACTATTGGACATTGTCCTTCCCCTTAGGCTCATTGGAACCCTTGTTTTCCATGGGCTTATTATTTCTTTTAGCCCCTGTTTGGAAATTGATTTGAGAGGCCACCACAGTATGGTGTATTACCACCGATATGGTACGTGGCCTTTGGGAGTTGAAATACTCCGCCATTTCTTCGGTTAAGCCCGCACAAAATTGTTGCTTTTGTTCTCCAAAATCCAACTTTTTGAAGACAGTGGCTTTGAGTTGTAGGTCCCAAAACTTTTCTACATATTTGTGGATGGATTCATTGGGAGAGAGCTTTAAGCTTCGCCATTCGGTGAGTACTTTGTCTTTGGCATCGGTGGCCAAAAACTGCTTCATAATGGAAGCTCTTAAAGCTTTCCATGTTCAGGGAGCTTCACCGTTGGCTCGTAGGCTAGACCACCATTGTCTGGCGGACTTTTGAAAGTGCATAGCTACATTGCGTAGCTTAGAGGACTCCGTGAAGCCCTCATCTCCAAACGCCGCATCGAATTGCTGGATAAAGGCCAAGACTTTGTCCATAGCACCAAAGGTGCCATCATAGGTAAGGAAAGAGATGCTCTTCCCTCCCTCTTTGAATTTCTTCAGTTTGGACGATGTCTTCCATGTGGCATAGGATTTCCTATGGCCTCTTCTTTTTTATGGTTCAAAGGTTGCACCATCACTTTCTTCAGAAGGTGAAGAATTTGAAGAATGCGGAGAAGAGGGTGACCTCTTTCTCGCCTTTTTCTTGTCTTGATCTTCGTCATCTTGACCATAGCTTTCATAAGAGGAAGAGGATGAAGAAGATGGAGAAGAGGGTTTCCTCTTTCTTGCCTTTTTCTTCTCTTGCTTTTTATCATCCCTCTTTGAATTATGGCGTGGAGAAGAGTGTGATGGTCTTCTCCACTTTGGTGGTGATGGAGAGCGTTTAGCCCGCCGTCTTCGTGGAGCCATCTCCGCCGAGGTGGCGGAAGACTCACTTCTTTCTCGTTCCTTCGGTGGAGGCTCTTGAGTTCTCCTTTGGGAAGGAGATGCATCATCTCTTCTTCTTTCCGAATCGGAGAGAGACCTCTTTTAGTAGTCTCACAAGGAGGCTTCCTAGGTGTTCTCTCGTCATGGTGATGAGCTTGGAGAATCCCGTGAGCACGAAGCTACCATTGCACTTCACTTTGGAGAGATGGATTGCCCATGGCTTGTTGAAGCCTAGAAACAAGATAGTTAACAAGCATTGAAGCATCATTAGTAGCTTGCTCATGAGCAAAATCAAAGTTATCAACATTAATTTCACTCTCTTTACTATTGTCAGCCATTCTAACAACTTTTAGGTGTACTTTGGCACTTCAAGCCCTAGTTGCTACTCCTCTTTACCCCTTTAGAAAAAGCACTCAAGCTACTGTACCCGCGGCTCGAATACCATTAATTTCAAGGAATGGAAGAGAGGGTCTTTCGACACCAAAATAGCACCGGCTCCTGTCAAGCTTCTAATAGCTCAATAGTGGTTAAGCCGTAGGCAAGCCCCGTAGGACTCCACTATTAAGACCATAGCTCTCGACGGTGATGCCCCGTTAACTGCACGAAGGCAGGCGCACTGCAAGGCTGAAAAATCCCTATTCTACTTACTCACAGGCAATTAATAATACCAACCATTTATAGCTATCTTGAGGACCTCCCTTCTTGAGCAAGAAAAGAGAAACCTTGTGCTCTGATACCAATGTAACATTTAATGGCCTAATAACTTGTGTGTAGCGGAAATTAACATGAACATAGTGGGCATTTCATTAGAATAGATTCCTAATGAGAATTACAAGAGTGCTTGGGTGGAGAGAACAACAAAAAGCATAAAACCTAGTTAGATAGAATCAACAATAATTTCAAAAGAGAGAGAAATTAAGCTATTGATAATAGTTGAGGACCGGATTCTCATGGAGCCGGCCCCCCCTCCAAAAGGCCTTGTATTATAGTTTCTCCCATCAAGAGCGACATTGTATAATACAATTCTTTGTGTTCCTTCAAGACTAGCTAGTGCAATGAAGATGAAATCTTCATGCAATAAGCAAAACACTTAGCAAAAACAAATTTAATTATCCCCGTTCTCAAACCCAAGACCTCACACACCTTCGAAGATGGTGAGAGCTAGCGGGGTATGAGAGTAGATTGAGAGGAAGAAGGAGTATCTTACGAGAAAGATGTACATCTCCTCACATAATCACTCATATTAGCATAGCTTTAGCTTATTAATTAGCTTGGTAGAGGATATGAGCATGCATTGAAGCTTGGATCTTGGTTGGATTTGCATCCACAAGCCAAGAGTGTGTCGATGTAGGCTTCTATCTCACAAGCTTGGAGTAGGTGATGAGCTCTCCATTAAAGCTTGGGAAGAGATAGTCTTCTCTTTATTCACACATGAGATTGTGTGAGTGTGTGTGTGATAATGCTTTACAAAAGTCATCCCCCTCTCTCTCTCTCTTGGGCGACCCCTCTTGCTATTTGCTCTTGCTCCAGCCTCATTGGCCCTCCCCAAGTCAAGCCAATGACCATTAAGCAGCATAAGTGATAGCCTTTTGACATGTGTCCCCCTTTCCCCTTTTGTGAGAGATTTAGGTAATTTAATAATTAAACTAAACTCTCATTGGACCCCTTTGCCTCCTGGCCAATAGGAATCAGGCAAGCCATTGGGCTCCTGAATGCTCATTGGACCCCTTGGGAGACTGCCCAATAGTCTTCTATGAGACTTAATTCTCATTGGTTCTTTTATTAAGTGTTTTTAAATTAATTAAACTAGATTTACTCTAGCCTAATTCTCATTGGTCCACCTCCAAGGCCATCCAATAGGAATTGGGCACACCTTGTGGGCATCTGGGCTAGGGAGCTGACATGTGTCCCTAATTCCCCTTGTGTAAAGGGAGCCTGTGTGTGTGTGTGTGTGACTTTATCTCTCATCCCCTACTCCCAAGGCTCGTCCCCTCCTATGTAGGGATTTGAAAAGACTCTTTGGTCACACACAAAGCATCCAATTTCCCCTAGGGTTGACCTTTGGACACAACCTTTGAATTTTGGAAGTCTTAATGGGCTGAACCTTAGGGTCTTTTTAGCCCATTGTTGCACATGGCTCTTTTGCAGATGGCCCCGATTTTGGATCCCTATTTTCCCTCCTTTGGACCCCTACATTGGCCGGTCTGCTAGCTTAACCAATATTCTAGCTTTTTCTCCCCTGGCACTTCCCCACATTAAATGATCAGTTTAATATGAGAAAATCATTTAGGAGAATTAGATATTGATTATTATGACAAAGTTTATGCTAGTTTATGCTTCGCTTGTAGAGTGTGGTTGATGCACTTTGTGTTTCGGATTACAGGATTTTTTTTCAAGTTTACGGAGTTGAGACTTTGGGGTAGCTCATGTATACTTGAGTGCAGATTTTGCGCATGATTTGCTCATGGTTTTGAGCATGTTTATGGCATGTATGGTTATTTTGTTTAGATAGCCAAATATTGTCGAAACTCTGCCGGATTTTTCTTGCTAGTTTATTTGTTTATGCACATGGTTTGCAATCATGTTTTGATTGCATTTGGCACTCATTGGTTGCTTTGCCATAGTGTTTTGGCATCGCATTGTGAGAGTGTTTGCTCATCGGATTATGTCATTTGACATACATGTGGTAATTTTCATGAGGGAGATTGTTGATGATAGTTTCATCGTTTACCACATAGTGCTCTTGGATTAGAGGGGGTGTTTTGGCATCATTTGAGTGGTTTTGCTCACTTTGTTTTGTTACATTGATCGCCATATTTGATGATACTTCTCTTAGATAGCTTATGCCATCTTATGTTGTATTTTGACAGTACTTGGTGTATGAGTTAGCCAGTCTTTGGCTATTGTCAGTTGATCGATTTGTGCTTGGTCTTGTCAGAGGTTATCGCCATGGATTTGGTATGTACATCATTGTCAGGGTTTATGCTTTACCATACACAGTTTGATGGTTCAAACTTTGAGCATTGGAAAGCAAGTATGCATGATGCATTGACTCAGTTAGGCCAAGTGTTGCCACTACAGGGCATGGATGCTAGGCCAGAGTCAATGAATTACGATGAGTGGGAGGACTTGGATGAGCTTGCACGTTTGACGATCATGTTACACCTTGGTGAGTGTCTATCGCATTGGTTTGGATGCATGTACAACTAGAGAGTTATGGCAAAGATTGTGCAATGCTTTTGGCACAAATGAGTCTAGAGAGATGTCTACAGTCAAAGGACGATCTTGCAGACATAGAGATGTTGTATGTTGGCATTGTGGTCATTCAGGGCATGTACATAAGCGTTGTTTACGACAGATGAGACAGCGCAGGAGACAACACAACAGGGATGCTATCACTTTGGATGATGTGGGAGTAGATGTAGCGTATGTGGCTACGCATGACGGAGATGTCGACTTTGCTTCCATGTTTACTCTTGACTTTCTCATGTCGGTTTTTGACGACACATTACCTTCGCATTGGATACTAGATGTGAGTGCTAGGTTTCATGTCACACCGAGTCGTGAGTGGTTTAGCACATATGCTAGTGGTATGCTTGGACATGTGTGTCTAGCTGATGGTTCAGTGCATGACATAGTCAGTGCAGGAGATGTCAAGCTATCGTTGCCGAGTGGTGCATCATACGTGTTGCGAGATGTACACCATGTGCTAGGTTGGACGCAGAGCTTGATCTCTGTGAGTCACTTACGAGACAGTGGATGCCAGGTAGTGTTGGATGAGCACAGTTTCAGATTGCATTGTGGACAGCTAGTCATAGCTAGAGGTGCTAGTGTTGGCACGATTCATGTGATGCGAGTACATTATGTGCGAGACGACACAATTTTTGTGAGTATGCAGTCATGCAGAGAGATGAGGCATGTCTCCTTTGCGGATAGGTTGCATGATGCTCCAGCTTGTGAGCACGTTGAGCCAGTTGTGCAGCAGGGCATGTCATTCATGGATACGATGACGGATATGGATGGCATGAGTGTTGAGGATTCAGCCGTGATTCAGTCATTCATGGATATGCTTAGGCCAGAGGCTGATGTATGTGAGTTAGAGCTAGGCATTGCTCTTACCACACAGGGTTCAGGACAGATAGATGCTCTTGGTACGCATGTGACATGCGATGGACACGATGATGGATTCCAAGGATCGGAGTTCGGGTGTCAGGGTGATTTCCATGAGTGGAGTTCTGAGCTAGATTTGACTGAAATGGTCAGATTGGCAGATACTGCTAGGATTGCATCAGCATTCAGGAGTCTCATGTACGAGATACTCATCTCGAGACCCGAGATTTCATTTGCAGTGGGAGCAGTTAGTTGTGCAGTGAACGTTGGCCTTGAGCATAGGGATACTTTGCAGCGTATGGTGAGATACCTGCAGGATGTGTGCGCTTTGGTGAGGAGTATGGTGTCGATCGCTCTATACTTCCTCTACAATTAGAGCTGGATGCACACAGATTCAGTGCGCCAGTGGGCATTGGCTGAGGTCATACTTGTGATGGCCTTGTACATGTTTTGTACGGTTTTCTTTTCTCCCTCACGGCCACATTGGCATTTACGTGGGAGGTTGTTGGGGTAAAGACCCATGTGGCCAGTTAGGCTAGGCGCCCGCCCACTATACTTATTCATTATGTACATAATAGAATAAGGGGGCTCACATGTAGAGAGTGAGTTTCATCCCCTGCAAACACAAGGTCTCCTCTTCTTCTCTCTTCTCCATTGTTGCACACACACAGACACACACACACACGCTCCCTCTCGCACACTGCCCCTGCAAACACAAGGTCTCCTCTTCCTCTCTCTTCTCCATTTCTGCACACACACACACACACACACACACACGCTCCCGCTCGTGCACTTCACTTATGAGTGTAGGTTGGCTATAAGACCCTTGACATTTAGTTCCATAGGGTCATAAGTACAAACAAGGATTTAGGTGATGTTCAAGATTCCTTTAAAACCATCTTAAGGAGACTCAAATTGAAAAGTAATGGAAAACCTTTAACCAAGCTGGTGATGGAAGTTAGGTCTATGGTAATTGAGCACCACGAGCATATGCATCCATGTGTTAAACATAAAACTTGAGCTCTGCAACTTACAACGATAAAAATACCTCTGATTGTAGATTGACTATCAACAGCCTAAAAGGAAGACCCTTGACGCTTGGTTCCATAGGGCCCTAAGTACAAGTCTCGCCCCATGGATAATACCAAATAAAAGGTGAGGTGAACTATTAGGCCACCAAATTAGGAAAAGTTTGTGAGACCCTCTCTAGAAATCCATTAAGTCGGGGCTACCATTTAAGCTAGGAGGTCGGATGAAGGACCGTGTGGTGACATGCCAAATGTACTAGCAAGAAAATCCATAGCCTACACGATAATACGCACACGACCAATGAGGAAACTACATTTTTCCCATGTAACAAAATGAGGGGTTAATGAAAAGCTGGGATCTGGTGAATGAAAGTATAATGCATCAGCAAGGCTCGAACTCTGGATCATACTTCTATGATTTTGTTTCATCTACCTTATGCACCCTACCAATAACTAGTTTGTGTATCACGACTTCCACACCCATAATAAGTTAGTATTGGGGATAGATGGGTCCCTCACTTTTTAATGAGTGTTTTACCCTAAGGTCACTAGTGATGCCCATACATTGTTGAATCAACACATTTTGGCATCGCTAAAAGTGTTGTGTATGCAACATGACCATAGAAATGCTTGTAGTGATGCCAAAATGTCTCATAAAGCTTCTCTACGGACAAAGTATCCTGGTAGAAACTCTTTGGATAGAAAATGTGCATTGAGAGAATGATCTACTACAAACCCCTAGCCATGTCCTTATTGGTCACTATGTTTATAATGTGTATATCACATGCATTCAAAGACTATTTCTAAAATTGTTTATTTGTAAATTTTTGACAAGTAATAAACAATCTTTTCCTATATTTTTTTTTTCCAATACCATTTCATGGTTAGTGAAATGTGAGAAAAATCAAAATTTAATAACCCCTTCTGTTAAACCCATGTGATAGTCACATACTTATTAAGTGGACCCCCACTTATTAAGTGGACAAAGAGAGAAATAGAAAAAGATGCATAGATGAAAATGAATATTCTCAAAAATAGTACAAGGATGTCGTATTTTACTAGAAATCTTCCTACTATCCAAGACTTGGCTAGTATGGATACAGGCACTTAGTTTCATAATGCATTTGTGCAAAAAAGATATTTTTCTGTGGTGGACATAAGAGTGTTGGAAGTTCTTCTCCCTAGACTAGAACAATAGCTATAAATGTGCCAAATGTATCAAAGAAGAGCATATGATAAGAAGTTCACTTTGGGTAGAACTCATAAATGGCCCATCCTTCATGTGGTCATTTATAAAATAGCTGATAGTCACCCTAAGAAAACCCATGTATGCTACCTCAATTTTGACACCCAATAGACACAAATCTTGTGTGCTTTAGAAAATAGACCTAAAGTCTCTCAGGACATTAGCCATTAGGAGATTTCGGAGGACATTTGAAGGGCCTTCTAAGAAATTCTATTTCTCTCTCTAGAAAATGTTCTTAAAATATACTTGCACTTGTTGCGTACCTTCAATAGGACAAGTGAATACTTTGAAAAGTGAGCCTAACTTTTGTAAAATCCTTGAAAACGGTCACCTTTTCATTCAATGAGTGTGTCGTTTTCATGAAGTACACGACGCTCATTCAATATAGCTTTCATCATCATTGAAATTAAAAAATACACAAAATTATCAGTTGGTGTTAGAATTTAAAGTTTTTGATACTGCCAATGCGTCCAAATGACCAAAAACGTTAAGAACGTCTATCTACTTGCCTCAATATGACAGCCAGAGAGGGAGAAATTGTCAAAATACTCCTAAAAAGGAATTTTGCCTCACGGCATGTGGGGGGGCGGAGATTTTGGATCACGGCACGCAAAGGGTCATCTAGAATTCTCCCTACGGTCCCTTGCGCGCCATGATCCAAAATCCCCTTTTTAGCGATTTTTTGGCGATTTCTCCCTCTCCGGTGTCAGATTGAGGCAAGTAGATTGGTGTTTTTAAGGTTTTTGGACGTTTTGGATGCATTGACGGTGTCAAAAGCTTCAAATTTCAACATCAATTGATAATTTTGTGATTTTTTCAAATTTCAATGATGACAAAATCCATATTAAATGAGCGTCGCCTACCTCATGAAAAAGACATTCGCATTGAATAAAAAGATGTCTGTTTTCAAGGACCACTGACACCTTTTTTATATTTCTCTTAATATCAATATATTTTTCTACGTAACGTAAGCTCTTCTTTCATTGGAGGAGTGCTTTTTCTCTCTCTTCTAAAAGGCCCTCCAAAAGACCTCCTAAATCTCGTAATGGATCAAGAGATATGATGCTTGAACATTGGTCGCATATCTCAAGCTGGGAAATTGGGTTGGGTCCTAGTGTGGTTGTGGTCATTGAGGGCCTTTTGAAAGCCTAACCATCCCTCACTGCTTGAGATTCTACTCTTAGTCTTGTCTTTTGTGGATGTAAGATAATGGTTCCCTACCGTCAACAGTATTAAGCCACTTGTGCTTCTCCTTTAGATGGATTATGCTCCAAAACTTATGGACAATTGTTTTGGAAGACAAGTTTGGGCTCTTTAAGTCATCCAAGTGGTGTTCTTCCTAGCTATGGGCTTTCTTCAAGAAAAAATCTCGTGAATGCTAGTGAGAAAAATAAGAAAAGAAAAAGGACCAACGAGGTTGAGGACGTACTCTAAAATTACTATAGTTAAAAAACCTTGCAAAAATAAAACCTTTGATTCTAGTAACTTCAGCCCTTTAGTGTATGATATATGCCATAAAACTTCTTGAATTGAGACCATAATCACTTTAGATGAGGCAAAATTTATCTATAATAAGCACAATGTTCGGAAAGATGAGGGAAAGATCCACATACTATCAACATAGAGATTCAAATAAATTATGTAGAAGATGGTGAGGGTCCATGATATAGTGATTGAATAGTATTGTCCACTCTTCCCCATGAAGAGATCTCCATATTGAAAATACAAATGCACTAAATGATGTGTCGTGCATAGAATTGCATTACTTTGGGATTGGTTGCGTAATTTTCATTTACATGAGGGCATACTTGGAGGGGATTTCACCATGGTGCTAACAATAGAAAATACTACCTTTGGTATACTTGTGTTAGGTCCAAATCTTGAGAGAATTTGGTAAGTGTACATCACTAATAGATGCATGGTTTTTTATTCACCATACTGCACAAGGGTCGCATTCCATCCTCGTACACATCCTTTATCTAGGCTAGATACAATGTATTTTTTAAGTATTAATTGGTGACCTAGCTCTAATGTATTGAGTTAGATGTGGGCTCTATTTTTCATATCACTACCTTGTTACTTTATGCTTGACTGATATTGAGTGTTCTGGCGAGATAGTGGAGGTGAAAATGGCCTTGATGGTTAACAACTCCTTGCTTGATTAGCATGTTTTGACAGCTCAACTATCAAACTTAATTAAAAAGGTTCCATGTTAATTGTTAATGCTTTTTAGAAAAGGTGGAGCTCAGAGAGATTTTGCAAGAATGTATCAAATTTGTGGGTAAAATATAGAGAATCTCAGAGAGAATGAAATGTGATACATGCTCATCAATGCTTACATGCAATGAAAAAATGAGCTCACTGGCAAAGATGTAGATAAAGAAATTATCCCGGCCAAGAAGGTGCCAAGAGAGCTTGAGAAAATTAATGTACAAGAGGCCATAATGTTATGAAGAATCAACGAGTTAGCTGATGTTCATGATCCCCTTAAAACATTCCTAAGGATACTACACTCCAAAAGGAATAGCAAACCTTTAACCAATTTGGTGATGTAAGGTAGGTCTATGGTAATTGAGGACAAGAAGCGTATACATCCATGTGTTAATCATAGAACTTGGACACAGGACAAGGTTAGTTTATGGCGATAAAATACCACCAATTGCACATTGACTGTTAACACCTTCAAAGGAGGACCCTTGACTCTTAGTTCCATAGGGCCCTAAGTAAAATTGTCAGAGGAGGAAACCAATTAAGCGCCCCATGTCTAATACTTTCTCTGAAGCGAGGTGCACTATAGGGTCAAACCCCCAATAGCAGGCCCCCTAGGATGCACAATGAATTGCAATTGATGTGCTACAGATTTTGCTGATGAAGGGGTGCGTTCGAAAGCTAAGAGTTAGATGTACTAGCAAGAAAAGGCATAGCCTGCGCGCTGGAATAGAGGCGACGAATGCGAGCAATACATTTTTCTTGTATAAGAAAATGAGGGGTGAATGAGAGGCTGCGGTGTTGTGAATAAAAGTACAATGCGCCAACAAGATTGAAACTCTGGATCTCGCGCATCAACGGTTTCGTTTCAGCCACCTTATGCACCTTACCAATAACCCGTTTGTGTACCAGAGCTGGTGCGTCAATAATAAGTTAATTCTGGGGATAGACGGTCCCTCGCTTTTTATTGTGTACTTCACCCTCAGGTCACTAGTTGAGGAAAAGCCCACGAGACACTCTCTAGCAATTTCATGAAGTCAAGCTATCATTTAAGCTAGGAGGTCGGAACTGGGACTGTGTGGTGATATGTGAGATGTACTAACAAGAAAAGCCATAGCATGCACGATGATACACAAGCAACGAACGAGGGCAATACGTTTTTTATTCTGTGAAACAAATTAATAAGGGGTGAATGAGAAGCCAAGGTTGGGTGAATCAGAGTATAGTGTACCAGCAACGCCTACGGTTTGGTTTCAGCTGGCGAGACTCTCTCTCTATATAAGCGATTCATTTTCAAGTCGACTGCATTTAAGCAGCTAGCAGGTCGGATTAGGAACCGTGTGGTGACATGGCAGTATAAAATGGTGACTTGGCACTACAAAGTGCTGCCAAATCAGCCAATGCCAGTAGCGTTAATCCTCCTCAGCGCCACCTCAGCCAATGCAAGTAGCGTTAATCCTCCTGATCAGCGCCACCTCAGCCTCCTCTCTCGCTCTGCAAACAGATCGGGTACGTACACGGGCAGTCGATATTTTGCATGGGGGTGAAGATTAATATATTGCAGAGTTCTGTTTATATCGCTGCAGGTACCCAAACTAACTAACTAACTAACGCATTCATGCAGGGTCTTGGAGCTCTGATCACTGGCCAAGTCCAGAAGACGATAAGGTTTTCATGTCTCTATTGGAGCACTGCTTTGAGAGCTAGAGACTTGCTACAATATAGGAAACGCAAGCCTGTGAAGCTGGTTCTTGTCTCTGATTATAATTTGTGCAGGTAATTAAGAATGGTATCTCATGATCCCAAGAAGAAACCGGCTATGAAGAGCCCGGCCAGTAGCTGTTGCAAGAACAATATTAACATGTTAATGGGTCCCCGACGGGTAGCAGGACGTAAATGGTGGGGAGAGGTGAGAGTGCCAGCTGATGTGCCCCAAGGCCGCTTTAGCAATGCAAAACCGCGCACCAGCATCTCATGGGGCTCTCATCATAGCGCGCAGGCCGTGGCCAAGGCCCGAGACTTCATTGTGGACTTCATCTACCAGGATGAGGACCACTTTGACTACCTCCTCAATTATCCCCAAGATGCCGATCACCTCGGCAGGATCGTGAAAGAGATTGCAGGGTCTCAGAGTTCCCACCCACGAGAATACATCGCCAGCCTCGCCCGTAATGTGGGTGCGTCTTATGACCACCAGCTTCATCCTCATGAGCTTGAGCAAGAGCGGGATGCAGAAGACGCAGAAGCAGAGCCAGAGTTGCAGGTGAAACCGGAGCCGAAACTGAGGTTGGGGAGTTGCATGTACAGTAAACCATTTGATCCACTAGAGCGAGAGGTGCAGCTGAAACCGAAACCAAAGCGAGAGCAAGAGCTTGTGGAGGGGCTAGATCTAGAGCTGAGATTGGGAACAAATTTACTGTCAAATTAGACGTTTACAGAATGAAGAAAACGTTCAAATTCTGCATTTTTGTGAGTAAGGTACTTATTTTTGAAAGCCTGGAAGATTCGCCCTTATATTGTAGTGCTGTTTAACTATATGCATTAATCGGCATGTAACGGGTCAACCCAGCTCAACTTTAAGTGACCTCCTTTTTCATTCAATCTCAGCTCAAGGTGTCATTGTTGAATCTGACATTTATTGCGCTCTTAGTAGTGTAGCAAGCAGTACTTCATGCGAGCTTATTGACTCTGCTTTTGATAACATTGTTTTTTTTCAAAATTGTGCTTATTACAAATCGAATATGGAATAACCTCTTTTAATGACCTCAGATCAAAAGTACATCAAGTTTGTTCATCGCCAATGATAGCGAAAGCTTACTTCTGATGTTCTTTATCTACTCGATCACATGATCTTGACTCGTTGTTTTGAGGATGCACCTCTATGCATCGGGCTTGAATTTAGCTTGGTCATTTTTGCACAATTTATATATGGTCAAAGCTAGTGGAAACCCCTGTGAATCGAGTCCTTTGTTCTTCTTTCCTCAAAGATATGTTGCTTTTTGTTTACTTCTCTACACCATAAAATGATAGTAGGTTAGCCTAACATTTGTAAAGAAGAAAGCTTTCTAGGATACAACAAAGAAGCATACATCTGGCTTGTTGTAGGCTTCAATGGCATTGTACTAGGTACCTGTGGATATAATTTCAACTTACATGCATTCATGAAACTTATTTATTACTGAGGTTATAACATAACTTAATTCTTTCTCCTTGGAGATCCAAAGTATATAATGCACACGTAGACAAGAAGATGTTACTATTTTAGTAATGAAAATGGGAACTACACAACCTACAATGCTACTAGATCGTCTCCGTTGGACTTCTTACTCAGCCTTGGGATGCATACATTGCTCCATCTAGTCATTTTATCATTGCCCAATTTATATTTTGTGTTCCTCTTAATCGATTATCAATTTTACCACATCATTTTACCAGCCAAGAGCCATGCTTCAATGCTATGCTAGCCATCTTCTTCATCTCCATGACTATGCTACTATGCTATGCTAAGCTCTATGAGAAATGGTATGAGAGGACACTATTTCTTTCTTGAAAGAACACGTCTTCTTCATCTTCCCTTACCCTCATTCGTTGCTATCTCTCTCCACCTTTAAAGGTGTTTGGCGTCTTGGGACTGAGGCCGGGGACAAGTTAATGCTTTCATTTAGCTAAGTTACGGGCATAATTGTGGTGCATGAAGCTCTCTATCTTCATTGCACCATCAAGGTCTCAAGGAACACAGAGCACAACCTTGCAAATCATGATGAGAGCATATGATATATCACACTATGTGAGTGTGCAAACTGAAATGAGTAGATTGTCCTCCGGAGTTGCAATGTCTGCATGAGAACAAACGTGTTTAGGTACCTGATGGCGCTAGGAATTTGCGATATCTAAGAGGAGAGGGGAGTACGCGAGGGTGTTCAAATAGGGCTTTAATTGAAATGTAAAAGGGAGAGGGGTCAGCGGGTAGATGAGGCGAGGAGTACAGAGTAGGTAGATAGGGGCATAGAGGATAGAGAGGAGGAGGGGGTGCGCAAGGCGAGAGACAGGCAGGTATGGGTGAGTGAGGTTACAAAGGGAGAGAGGCATTGGTTAGTGGTGAGTGAGGGTAGATAGGGGCGAGGGAGGGTAGAGAGGGTGAGGGCTAGTGGGTAGGAGTGAGTGCATTTAGGTAGGGCCAAGGGAATGTGGAGAGGGGAGAGGGCTAGTGGGTAGGGGCGAGGGAAGGTAGAGAGGCACGAGGGCTAGTGGGTAGGGGCGAGTGCAACTAGGTAGGGGAGAGGGAAGGTAGAGAGGGGCGAGGGCTAGTGGTAGGGACGAGTGAAGGTAGAGAGGGGTGAGGGATAATGGGTAGGTGGAGGCGAACGTTAGTGGGTAGGGGCAAGGGGTTGAGAGGGACTTGTAGTTTAAGGGGTGACTCAAGAGAGAGAAACGTAGTTAACCCATGGCAATCTGAAGTACTACACAGAGAGAGCAAAGAGATTGGGAATGAATTTTATCAAGAGAGCTGGTGTGAAAAGAAGGGTTATAGAGTGACCCAATATTAGCACTTAGAAAACGATGGAATGATGAAGAAGAAAAAGGAACACCGTGCTTTTCGAAAGAAGAAGTGAAAGAAAATTACTGCATAGAAAAAGCCTCCTAGTGACCCATAGTGTTTTACACTTAGAGCCCAATTTGATGAGAAAGTTTGATTATAGAGAACCCATTTTCAATGCCAAAAGTGAGAAGACGGGACAATGCAAGGCAATACAACAAGGTAGTCCAATCGCATGGAAAGAATGACCCGATTATAAGAAGTTTAGGAAAAAGCAAGCACCCCAATTACAGTGGTAGAGGAAGTATACCAAAGGAGGAAATGTGGGGACACTGATAGGCATGTCAAAGAGTGAGAGTTTGCAAGGGTGTCATCATAACATATACTGTGGTGAGAGGGTAAGTGACAGAAGAGAGAAAGGAGATGCCTGAACATATACTATAGATAAAAACAACTAAAAACAGTGAAACAATTATAGATAGCTTACTAAGAGGGATAATAGCATTTGATTTGGGAGCCATTTACCAGTGGCAAGCGGACACCTTACAAAGTCACTAACTGGACCACTCCTTGTGGAAAAATCTCTTGTACCATGAATGGTCCTTGCCAAGCTGGACCAACTTCTTTGCTTTTTTTGATATCTAGCTTGATACAGTAGCACTAGTAATCTTTTCATTATTTTTGGCTTACGAAGATGGCGATCATTCCATGCTTTGCGAGGAAGCTTCTCTGTTTGCAGTGCATAAAATGCTAACCTGTGGATTTCATCCAACATGGAGAGATGAGATAGATTGGCAGAGGCAATCTTCGATGTGTCACGAAGACTACCCACCCTAGTGGAGCCGAAGTTAAATTCAAAAGGGGCGATTGCTTCTAACCCAAAAGACAATTGAAAAGCAGTGTAGTTCGTTGCTGCTTTGTGGGAAGTGTGATACACCCAAATAGTGCCGAGGATAGCTTCAGCCCAAGACGTCGGATGCAGATGACAAGCCTTGCAAAGTAGAGAAATGAGAACTTTATTGGTGCTCTGTGCCTGCGCATTTGCTTTGGGATAGTAAGAGCACAACTTGCAATGGAAGGATTTGTAGTTGCCTAGTAGTGTGGCGATCAGATCATTGACAAAATGGCTACACCCAAACCTGCAAAATATATTCTCATACAAGAATTTTCTATTGTAGATCTAATGAAATCAATCATTGCTAGAACCTCTACCCATTTACTGGCATAAGCTGTACCACCACAAGCAAATACTTCAAATCACCTGGTTGGGTCGGCGGAGAAATTGGACCCACAAATTCCAGACCCCATCTTTCAAATGGAAGCCATGCCATGGATACATATAAGGGACAGTTTGATTGCTTACGAGGTTTAGGTGCACAACACTGAAATACATCACAGACCTTCACATGAGCAATGGCATCCCGAAACACACAGGTCCACCATAAGACACTTTGTAGAATTATTTGAGCTATAATGTGACAAGACAATGGCCACCACTGGGACCGGTATGGGGATCTTCTATGATAGATTCCACTTCATGGGGAGAGACACACCAACTTAGAACACCATTAGGTCCAACCTTATAGAGCTGACCGCCAATCAAAGTGAATGGTCAAGATTTGAACAGAAACCTGCATTTCTACAATGGAGAAGCATTCTCTGGAAAAATGCCAGTGGATAACAACTATAGAACATCGCCGTACCACTTTGGAGTTGTATCAATCTAAAATAGACTGCTATCTGGAAAGTCATCCTCAATACCTATACTTCCTCACCTGAGTGGACGCGAGAGAGATAGTTGGCCATGACATGAAGTTTGCTAGGACAAGGTACCACTTCAAAATCAAACTCTTGGAACAGAAGGAGCCATCGCCAGACTCGGCTTGCAACTTGTGGCTTATTGAGCAGGTAAGAAGAGCATGATGATCAGTAATAACTGTGAAGTGAACCCCTAATAAATAGTGTCAAAATTTTTGAAGAGCATAAACAATGGCCAAACCTTCCCTCTCACTCGTACTATAATTGCACTTAGCTTTCGTGAGCAACCTGCTTGCATAGTGAATGGGACAATTGAAATTCAATTCCTTGCTAGCCTGAGTGAGGACAACACCCATAGCTGTCTGACTAGCATCAGTATATACATGAAAGCTAGAGACCAATAAGGGGCTACCAAAATCGGAGCTTCAGCCAGGCGCTTTTTCAGCTAAGAAAAGGCTTAAGCTTCATCTTTGGACCACTGAAATGGTACATCAGCATTGGTCAGGCGGGTCAGGGGTTGGGCAACATTGGCATGCATCCTAATGTATCAGCGATGATACCCTATATGGCCTACAAAGGAATTGATGGTTTCAATTTAAAACGTATTGAATATAATTACCATTTCATTGTAAATCACTCCTAGTGTAGAATCTGGACAATCTATCATGACGAACAGCTCCCAAATTCCCCACCCCTTTAGAATGATTCTTCAAATGCTGAAATTGGAGTTTCAAATTGAAAGTTATGACAATTTTATGTTTTGTTGAATTTTGGATTCTTGCTATGTATGCGCTGCGCGAAACCACGGGAGGCAAAAAATGTCCTATTTCTATGAAGAAAAAGCAACCACACTCTAATACCATGTTGAGTAGAAAGAGAAAAAGAAGAGCAGAAAGATGATATGCAAAATGTGCAATCGCAAAGTGTATAGGATACATGCACATGATTATATATTTAGAGTAGCTTCACATATAAGCTCAACACATGCTACCATTCTAGTTTGAAGCTGAGATTCTTGCTTCCATGTCCATGCTTCCATGCATAAATAAGTATGGATAGTCTCTAGACGAGGGGTATAAAGTGTCACCCAAGGACCACATAACTGTCATAGGGTTGCAAAACCCTATCTCCCTTATGTATCAATAGTCTCTAAACCAAGCTATACAATTAACCTAAGGACCACATAAGGGTGATAGAGTTATAAAACCATGCCAAACAATCTAGTTCCATGCAAGAAAGATAGGTCTTGAAGACCTTTTTGGGTTCATAATATCATAATTAAAATTCAAAGTCATCATGGTCCCAAAAGCACATACCAATAGAAAATTCTTGGTCATGCAAAATTTAGGAAGGTGCCCTTGCTTAATCTACATACCACAGTAATAGCTCCAAACTAGGATGATTGGTCGCATGAAATCTACTAGCAATTCTTGATCTTAGGACAAATGATCAAATGTGAAACATGAGCATGATCTTAAGAGGATGTTAAATTCAAAGGTAAGAACCATGACATCTATTGAATGCAACAATTGACCAATGTCTATGCAAGAGAATGCTAGAAGGAAAGGTATAGATGGGATGCTTGGTCCTGGGACCATGCTAGAATACAAAAAGTAAACATAGTTCTCATTTCTTTTTAGGTTTTTTCATCCAAGAGCATGTAGAATGTAGTAATGTGCTAAATAATTAGGCCATGATTAAGCCCATGATGTTTCAAAGCTGCAAGAAACGGCTCAGTCTTCATCCTCTGATGCACTCATTACTAGTGACGCCTTCAAACTCGATTAGAAAAGTCAAATTAAGTGACCCTGACGACCCTCAGCACATCCTCCTAGCCTCTGGGTTATGGAATCATCCCACACTACTCGATCAAGTAGTCTCACTTATGTACTCCTATAAAGATGTTTTTGCATGGTCTTACAAGGATTTGGAAGGAATCCCACAAGAACTGGGTGTCCATACCAGCCCTCTCGTTGAAGGGGCCAAGCCAGTTAGAGGGCAGGCTTACAAGCTCAACCCTAAGTATGCCAAAGCTCTCAAGAAATAGCTAGAAAAGATGCAAGAAGAAGGAATCATTGTGCCAGTGGAGCACTTTGAGTGGCTATCATGCCATGGTCATCGCGGCTAAAAAACAAGCAAATAAAATCCACGTGTGCGCTGACTACCGTGCGTTGAAAAGGTAACTATCCCATATGGTTTCCCCACCCCCTTCACTGAGCGCTTGAAGATGTGGCAGGGCACATACTGTAGAGTTTCATGGATGGCTTCAGAGGTTACAATCAGTTAGGAATCCATCTGCATGATCTGATCAAAACGGATTTTGTCACTCCATGGGGCATTTTTATTTACATCAGAATGTCTTTTGGGCTAAAAAAATGGTCCGCCCTCTTTCAATCGCAGAATATATCTCATCTTTTGTCGTTGCTTACGGATCATCTTCTCATCTTCATGGATGATTCGGGTGCTCAATGTTCGACCTCAGTGAAGAATCTAGAGGAACACCTTGCCCAACTCTCAGCCATCTTCCTCAGGTGTAGGGAGTCACGTTTGAAACTCAATCCCAAAAAAAGCCAATTTTTGGTCATTGAAGATACATTACTGGGCCATGTTTTATATTTTTGAATCCATTTGTATTAAGATTCTTGTTATGAATGTTTGAATTGATTTTTATGCGTCATATATAGTTCAGCTTGCATAAAAGAAATTAGGTCAAAAGTTAATTGTGTTGAAATTACAATGTATTCAATTAGATTTACATATTGATACGTGTTGAATTTCTTATTGCATGATTGTTAGATTTGATTTTCATGCATCATAAGAAATTTTTTTTGTATGAAATAAGTTAGATCAAGAGTACGCATATTAAATTTACATCGTTTTCAATTATATTGAAAGAAGTAGATAATTTGATTGATCTCCATATTTACTCTTTATGTGTATCACATATATTTTGATGCATGATTGTGTATGATGTATAATAAATATGAAATCAAGATTTTCTTTTATTGAATCTACTAAGAGTTACATGATGTTTTTGCAGAGAGAATACTATCCATCATCTCATATTTTACACAGATATTTGATATATGACGTTTCACTTGAAGAAAGAGATTTTATTTCATTGTAGATATTGAAGGGTTATGCATTTGATGATTCATAAAGAATTATAATTTTAGATATAGAAATCCAAAACCTAAGCAAGAATGCATGGTATTGTGACCATGATATATATTTTGGAACTCAAGACTTTTCCATATACTAGGAGTTTGGAGCAAGATTCCTAGCTTCACATTCATCCTTATCATTACCTTTTCAAGCATGGCCGTAAGATCAAGCATTTTGAGGATTTTTTTTTTCAAGTTGAAGTACGCTATTTCTATCTAAAATTCAATCTTGGATTTGGTCCTTGTAACGATAGAATGGTCTTATGACCATTGTCAAGAAATGTGCATTGTCATTAGGAAAGCCTCCGGCCCCTTACTATGAGGGTTTGCAACAAAATCAAGCGAGTCATAGAAGATTTGAAGCTAAAGGAACACTCATAAAGACCAAAACTCTAGCCATGAAAGTTTCACTTTGCACTACAAGAGGTTGTGTGCTCTTGAGACGCTTTTAGTGACGGAACTGCACTGGGTTTTTATAACCCCCGCCGTTGATATAGGGACGTCACTATGGCGGTTTCTATAAGCGTCGCTATATAGCGACGCTGTAGGGCCATCAATAGCGACACTGCAGAGCCTAATATAGCGATGGTCTTAGCGACGCCTGAGATGAAAATTTTTTGGTGGCAGGGCATGCACCCATCAACCATATTGAATGTTTCATTTGTCTATTTACCTTTGAAAAAAAGTGCAAAGGTAAATATAGACCCAAAATAGTCACCCACAAGACAATATAATCATTAACTCCATCATCCATAGTACGTATTGTTTGCAAAATAAAGATACAAAAATGACAAGCGTGAATTGATGAAAGTAAATCAATGACAATTGTACACATAGGCAAAATCACTTGGTTGTTAATCATTGCAAATTAATAGTTACAAACCATTGTCATTATTTAAAAAATATACATGGTTTTCAAAAAGACGTATAAAAGTCGTCTCATGATACATAATCTATGACAAAAAGAAACTAATGCTATCTAGCTATGGCTAAACCGACGTCGTCTAATCAGATGTCTCATCCCGTCGAAGCGCCGTATCTGTCGGATTTTGCAAAAAAATAAACAATAAGATAGCTTTTTGTAAGTATAAACATATAGCGACGTTTATAAAACAATACAATAAATAGAAAAGAATAAACCCTAATACTAATCATGCCGCCGCGAGAACTCAGGATGTCTATAAGGGCGTTTAAGCCTTTCCTGCTTGCGTACTCACGCTCGTACGGTGTGGGATCACGTCTTGTAAACGACCATTGTCAAAACATACAAAGAATCCATTATGTTAGAATATCAAATCCCATAAACCCTAAACTATCAAACATAGATGCGAAAACACTTACAAAATCAGCCTCAAATGATGCCCACCCGCCGCTCCCCAAGTGGTGCGAGCTTCTTTCCTCGCATGCTTCCAATCTTCTTTGGCCAGCCAATCTAGTCTGCTCCACTCATGCTTGATTGCTTTTTGCACTTCGGAACGGTTATGCTTGCAGTATCTGCGCATTCGAACCTTCATCACATCTTCATTGAAGTGGTCATCCCGTGTTGGAACGGGAAACTCGTCATGAAGCATGCTGATGACTCTGTCTTTTAATTCATTTGGTACTTCACTCCAAGTGTTTAGTATGTAGTGTCTAAACACCTGAGAGCAAAGACCACGCATGCGCGAAATCACCTTCTTTCCTTCATCATCCAAAATGATGCCGCTGCTGAAGTCGACGGAGTAAGGCAAGCCCTCTCACCACTGACGCGTGAACCTGGGTGTGTCGACAGGGGTCTCTAGCGGCGTGTAAATAGGGGTCGGACGCTAGGTGTCTCCGCTGGAGTCTGAGCCCCGAAGCGAGGAGTGTCCACTAGAGTGACTTCTGGAGGAGTAGCTAGTGGTGTGTAGCTGCGGGAAATGGCAGGGAGCCCTACAAAACCTGGTGTCAATGGTGATTCCGTGGCTGGTGTCGGGACGGGAAAAGAAGGGGAGGGTAAAGAGCCTCGTCGAACACGAGGCGCTGTCAAAGCGTCGGTGGCGCCACCCCGACAACAACCGCCACCGCCACCACTAGAGCGCTGGTGCCTAGACGAGTGTGAAGATTGTCTCGTCGACACTGAAGCTTCGGAGCGCGCTGAGGACACTGAAACAGAGAGAGATGCGGATGGAGTAGGAACGCACGATTGTTCGCAAGAGCGATGACGCTCCATGTACCACTGTCTCTGCTGGGGTGACAAAGAAGAAAGAAACTCCTCATCATCCATACCTGCATTAAACACATAAATATTTAAACTTAATATTGAATGAATGGAGTAGAAAACATGGACAAGTAGATAGATAGAGAGAGAGATAGAGAGAGAGAGAGAGAGAGAGAGAGGAGGAGGAGGAGGTGCTTGTCATCTCTGCTTATGAGAACATACCTAGAGCATACGTACCTGGAGTGGACGCAAAGACCATTAAATACAATGATACAATGACGCGTATAAATAAAATGATGCAATGACGCAATGACGCAAATACTTAAAGAGCCAGAGTTTTTACAAAACGGAACAAAATTGTTCAAAACGGAGAATCGTACAAGAACTTGAATGTGCTTGTAGCTTTGGAATGTTCAAAGGCTAGCAGCAACAGAAAGCGTTCTTCTTCTATTCAACTTGAGTGATGGAAGAGGCAAGTGCATAACTCTGAATTTACAAAACGGAGAAAAATTGTTCAAATACAATATTTATGGCTTTAAGAGATCTCTCTCTCATCCTCTCATAGCTCAACATAACTTCCTATATCTATATAGAGCTCTCCGTTTAAACAGATGTCCTCTGTTTCATTTTGTAGATCCTCTGCATGCACCCCATAGAGAGTAGCAGCTTGATGTTCGTCTGGCACCACCTCCACGGCTTCTGACTGAGCATCTTCTCGGATCTCCTCCATTGATGCCGCTGTGATTGGCACATGGTAGCCTTCATACGTCCGGGAACTACGAGGGGCTACCTCTATGACGTACCACCAATTTGATGCAGACTTTGTAGGATGAAATATCACCTACCAGAGCCACATAACTTACATGAGAGCTTCCAAGCACATAAATTCTAAAATGGGATGTTAACTATTTACATAGTTACTTGTTCACAATGCTCGGGTAGTACGAAAGTGTCGCTTAGGTCAGTCCATTTCTTAGTTGAATCCACCTCAAGAAAACCAGACTCTTCTCTACGCACAGTAGCGTTGCGACCCTCCATGATTATCTTGAACCATTGCACGTCGAACAAGTCGACAAAAATCCTCTATAATCGATCCTCAAAATCTCTTGTAGCGTGCTAGAGTAAGTGAGTTCCGCCACCACAGGATCTGCATCAGAGGACCGTCGTCGACTAGAATGTTCAAATTTTGCCATGATTACACAATCTTGAGTAAAACGTTTTTTGTCGATCCGTTCCACCCTAAAATGTCGACCTTTACACCTTTTTTGCTCATTGGAGATCTACTCGATATGTTTCGTAATCCCATTTCGGACACTTCTCCATGTCTATGTATTCCCCTATGAAAAGAATGCAATCATTAGGACAAGCATGGATCGAATTGTAATCCATCCCCAGTTTCGCAAAATCTTTCTTGCTTCCTCTTGGGAATCTGGCATCACATTATCAGCTGGTACTATGTGCTCTTTGAGAAATCTACGCAACATAAAAGTACGGTACAATTGTGTAAAAATCTACTAGATCATTATACATTTAGAGTTTTATTAAAGTAAACTAATTTTAATAGATCACCTGAAAAGTGCTGTGACGCTAGTTTCGCTCCATCCAAACTTTGTCTGCATGTTGAGAAGAACCAAGAGCGCTTTCAATCTAGACACACGTGATCCATTATACAATGGCGTATCGGCTTCACTTTTCATATCATCATAGACAAGCCTTTCTGAATCCATGATCGTCTCGATCATTTCATCAATCTCGGGCTCAAACATTGCCTCGTTGGGAATGTGGTCTGCATGATCATCCCCCGAGCTGTTAGAGGCTACATCTTGTGGCCTCACATATGCTGCTTGACCAAAGCACCTGCGAACACGTCTATTGGGTTGCAAGATTGCTGCCTGTTGGCCAACGTCAGAGTCGGAGGAGTTATAATTGGCTACAACTGATCTATAATAGATGGATCGAACTCGCCAAATTCACGAACGTGCTGCACAGAAACGCGTCTTGTGCATTTCACAGCATGCTTGCAATGGTTACAAGGACATAAGATCCTCATTGAGAGATAGGTGTTTCGTTGGACGGCCCCACATCCTCGTCACTACTCATCATGAGGGTAAAAATCTTATAACCTGGACAAAAAATTTAATCTTCTATTGGCATTCTTCGTCTTATTTCTCTCACTCTCTCTCTCTCTCTCTCTCTCTCTCTCTCTCTCTCTCTCTCTCTCTCTCTCTCTCTTTGTTCACACCTTAAACTACCTCACATTCTCTAGTCATGTCCAATCCCCGCACACCTAGGTCTAGAGGTGCACGGAGATCAGAACCACCGGGTTATAATCTCGTCTTTATTTGCCTATATTTGTGGGTACAAGAAATCTACACACCCACGTCTACATGATACTGTATGTAGTGGACAAAACCCCTTTGCCTTTTCTCTAGCTGTAGCATTTCACAGCATCTTAACATCTTTTCACAGTATCTTTGTTTGTAGCATGCAGGTACGCCATTCTTGCAATGTAGCTGATGTCTGCTCAAGGCACTTAAATCTTACTCTAGATTTGATGGGATGTGCTGTGTGTGTGTGTGTGTGTGTGTGACCCTTGGAATCGTCATCTTGCATCACTAATTTCTGTGTAGACTCAATTTGCTCTTCCATTGGCTGAACATGACGGATTATTGTATGGTAGAAGCAGTCAAATGTGCAGGTAGAATTGATGGTTCGCATGGACTGTCGAGGCTGCGAGCGTAGGAAATTTTCTCGCCATTTCTTCTTACCTTATCTTAAACGATAAAAAGAAGAAAATGGTATAACCTTTCTATCATCCAAGTGTGGTAGATTGGTTATGCCAATTCCCTCTTCAATAACAGGTAAATAACCTAAATCTAATCTAATATAACATAAATAATTCTAAATCTAATTTAATATAACGTAAATCTAAATCTAACGTAAATAAACCTAACTATAATCAAATATAATCAAAAGATGTCGTGCGCACACTCACACACCGAGACAACTCCACACAACACAAGGAATTTACTTGAACTCCTCACCTCACTCACTACCACTCAAAAGCTCCCTAAAAACTCTACCCACAAGCTCAATTCAAACTCCAAACGCCTCGACCTACAAGCCCTTGCCTGCCCGCAGACACTACAAGGTGAGTCGAGGTGATCAACACTTGAAATCATGCTTGATGGTGACCAAAATATACAAGACAAACCATCAAAAACCAAAAAATCCAGCCACAAAATTCCACTCTCAAACCATTGCAAGAGCTTCACCAAACTCCACTGTGTTGGACTCTTTGGAGTAGCGCCAACCCTAATTGCACCGATACAGGGTCACATAGTCTTCCATAAATCCGCACCTTCTTCCATCAATTCCTTGCACACACACATCCATGGAAACCTCAGAACTCCCATAGACTCTCCCAAGTGCAAAAGTGAAGAGAGAAAGCTCTCATTCACTCCTCCACACACTCGAAAACAGGACGCGAACGCAACGGGACTGCACTAGACCACCTTTAGGAAGCCTGCTCCCTCCCACACACAGAGAGGTGAAAGTGGTGATATTTCTCTTCAAAAGTCCTCCCTCAGCCTGGACCATCACGGCACCATGAGTGATATGGAAATTTGAAGCCATTTCACACCTTTTTTAACCTTTTTTGGTCCAGTTTTGACCCCTGGCGGGCATTTTTTGTAGGAAAAACCCCAAACGGACTCCAAAATTCACAAAATTTTGCACTCTTGATCCTCAATACCCAAATCACATCTCCACATTCCATTTTTGACCACTTCTAGGGCGATGCACATATCACCGTAGATCAAGCGCCGCAAATAGACAGTTACCGCATGTGCCAAACTTCTCGAGCGGGATGAGAGTACCTACACTTGTCACTTGCATTATTTACATTCTAGAAATCTCAAAAACCTTATCTAGAGCCAAAATAAGCCACCTAGAACCATATTCAAGGCCCCGATACCCTATCTAGGCATGCACGTATGCTCGACTACCGACACGCAAGCACGCATATTTACAATGTGCACACGTTGCACCTTTTTTCGAACTTGAAACCAATTTGCAAAGCTCCCAAATGCATGTATTTACATCTTTTTATACATATGACCATGCATATAAATGGTACTTTGTACACGCCAAAAGCGATCTATCATCATTGCCCACCCTCTAGGTAGAGCATTTATGCTCAACCAAGAGACTATTTTCATGTGGAACCACATCCCTCGTAAAATATTTCTTCAATCGATACCCAGTTATTCTGTAGCGCAAACGTTCACCATATAATTTTTCCAACTCATAGGTGCCATTAGGAAATACATGCTTCACTCTGTATGGACCCAAACATTTGTCCCTCAACTTCTTTTGAAAAGTAAAATCCAAGCGAGAATCATACTTCATCACCAGATCTCCCTCTTTGATTTCTTTCTCTGGCAGCCTCTTATTCATTTTCTCCATCCTTGTCTCTGCTTGTTGAAGATAATAATCACTGGCTTTCTCTCTATTCATTCGCAAAAACTCTAGAGAAAGAATTCTTTCTTGTAGCTTGTGACTATGCTCACCTTGTATTCTGCACAACAACTTCAAGGCATCCAACTGCACTTGTATGGGCATAAGAGATTCTTTTCCATAAACAAGTTCATATGGTGTAAAATGTGTTGACACTCTATACGCAGTTCTATAATCCCACAAACACTTTTCCAAGTCCAGGTCCCACTCCTTCGGATGCTCTCTAGCATACTTTGATAGCATCTTCACAATTTGACCATTGCAGTTCTCAACCAACCCATTGCATTGTGGATAGTGAGGAGAAGAATGCCTATGCTGAATTTTCAATTTCTCCATGAGAGCAGCAACAAGTTTTTCCCTAAGTCCTGGTCCACGATCAGAAATAATAACCATAAGAGCTCCAAACCTGCAACACACCTGTTCATATAAAAAAGAGGCCACTCTTCCTGCTGTTACATCTTTTACTGCTCTTGCCTCCACCCATTTTGTCAAATATTCCACAGCCACAAGGATATACTTTTTACCATTGTTGGTCCTTGGCATTGGACCTACAGCATCTACTCCCCATTTTGCAAATGCATCAAAAGACATTATAGATTTCTGAGGCTCAGCCAAAAGCTTCCAATTTGCAAACACTTAGCATTCATGGCATGACTTGCACCAAAAATAAGCATCTCTCATCATAGAGGGCCAATAGTAACCTTCTCTCAAAACACGAAAGACAACCTGATGCTTGCCTTGATGGCCTGTTTCTTCATGGCAGTGCTCCAAAATCAAGCCTATCTCTTCTTTGTACGGCAGTTTTCTCAAAATTCTATCCTTGCCATAAAGCATGAGATCCTCACCTACCAATGTGTAGTTTCTTGCTTTTGCAACTATTCTCTTACGCCGAACCTTTGACATGCCCTCTGGACATTGCCCTTTACCAAGAAATACTTCTACATCTTGCAATGATTCCCTTCCTGCATACAAGGCTTCCTTGACCTTTAAAGGAGCTACCAAGGCATCCAACTTGTCCCTAGCCAACTCATCAGCTTCTTTATTCTGCTCACGAGGAACATGCTTAAATTGTATCTTCTCAAACTCATGCAAAAGCTTCTTGATGCCATAGAACCACTTCTTCAAATTGTCTTTCTTAACATTCCACAAACCAAGCAACTGATTCATGACTAGCAATGCATCCCCTTTTGCAATGACCCTCTTCAGTCCAAATTCAACACACTGCTTCAACCCAAGGAAAAGCGTGAGGTACTCGGCCTCATTGTTACTTTCAGCTTCATCAAGATCGTAAGATCTAGAAAAGATTACATCGCCTTTTGGGTTCTTAATGACTACCCCACCACTTGCCTTTTGAAGAACTTTCCTGTATGCACCATCAAACATCATTGTATACGCATCTGTAATATCTACTTCCTCTTCATGATCATCCTTGTCAACCGTTGGGTAAGATGGAATCTTGCCCCCCTTATGTACGACAACGTGTGCCAAGTGAGCTTTAATAGAATTATCCACTTTAAACTCAAACTCATACTCTTGAAGCTCCAAAGTCCACTTTAAGATGCGCTTGCTAGGCTTCAAATGTTGTACTACATCTGGAAAAAGATTCGATGTGGTGAGCACTAGAACATTTGGGGCAACAGATAGGTTTTAAACCTTCGACAAGCAAGAACCAAGGCGAATACCCACTGTTCCATTTCCGTGTAGGAGAACTCGCTTATATTCTTCATCTTGCTCTCAAAATAAATTTGTTTAAAGTTCCTTCCTTGCTTTTGTAAGAGAACCGACCCAAAAGCTACTGACCCCACACTAATAGATACATAGAAAATCGACTGTAAGTCGGGAGGACTCACTGTTGGTAAAGCACACAATACCTCCTCGATGCCATCAAAAGCTCTTCCTTCTTGTGTCAAAACACACCCTAGTTGTTCACCACTAGCATCACATGACACAACAAATGGTTTGCCCATCTCAGGAACTTTCAAAACACAATTTTCTGCTATTTTAGCCTTCAAGGTCTCAAAAGCTGTCTCACAGGTAGAAGTCCACACAAAACCCTTGTCTTTCTTGGTCAATTCGGTCAAAGGACTTGCTATCTTAGAGAAATCTTTAATGTGTGCTCTCTCATATTGTGCTAGACCCATAAAGCTTCTCGCATCCCTTAATGACTTTGGTGTTGGCCGCTCCACAATAGTCTTAACTTTGTCAAGGTCAATGTGAATCCCCTCTTTAGAAATCACTCTTCCCAAATACACAATCTGATCCTTTGCAAAAAAACACTTACTTGCTTTGGCATACAATTTATGTTCACGCAAAACCTCAAATGTTTTCTTTAAGTGCAATGCATGATCTTCTTCATTCTTAGAATACATAAAAATATCATCCAAGAGTACCAGAATGAAGTCATCAAGATACGGGTGAAAAATATTATTCATTAAGCACATGAAAGTTGCTGGTGCATTAGTCAAACCAAAAGCAAGAACTGTAAATTCATAATGCCCATAACGTGTACGAAAAGCAGTCTTTGGAATGTCCTCAACCTTAATGCGGATTTGATGGTAGCCAGAACGAAGGTCAACCTTTGAAAATATTGTGGCACCACTCAAATGGCTAAGCAATTCATCTATGTGAGGAAGAGGATATTTGTTCTTAATGGTCTATTTGTTTAACCCCCTGTAGTCAATGCATAACCTATATGTGCCATCCTTTTTCTTTTGGAATAACACAGGACTACCCCAAGGAGATACACTAGGTTTAATGAAACCCTTTTTCAAAAGATCATCAAGTTGTATCTTGAGCTCTTTAAGCTCATCAATATTGAATCTGTATGGAGCCCTTGAATAAGGTGTTGCTCCTGGATATAGATCTATGGCGTGGTCTACCGCTCTAGGCGGAGGCATACCAGGAAGATCGTCCGGGAACACATCCTTAAATTCATGTAAGAGATCCTCTACAAATTCTGGATTTTCCTCATTCTGTTTATTCCCAGAATCCTCTGTAATCTCGTTAGCAAACACAAGAAACGTCTCACACCCTTGTCTCACCCCCCTCAAAAGTTTCATGGCAGAAATAAGAACTGATTTAATATTTCTCTCCTTAGCTTTAATCGCATGACCATCTCTGTTTTTAAAAACCAACTCACCCCTCTCACAATCAATCAATGCATGATTCGCAGCCAACCAATCCATTCCCAAAATTACATCCCGTTCACCCATGCCAATAACATAAAATTCTCCCGAATGTTTCTCTTTGTTCAGCAAAAGAGGTAAGTTTTGAATATGACCCTGTGTATAATGTTTCTTCCCATTGGCCAATTCTACAGGTCTCCTAATGTGGGAATCAGAATTCAATTTCAAAGTCTGCGCGAGCTTGTTAGACATAAAACAATGCGCACTACCCGAATCAATGAGGAAATTCACAATTTCAGTTCCTATCTTACCCTGAATTCTTATAACGGATGCCCTTAAATGATGAACAGACGTTGTCATACATTTCATAGGAATTTCAGAGCACTTACCTTCCTCGCTCGCTTCCTCAATCGTGGTGTCCATCGCATTCATATTGGCTTCCATTCGTGCAAGAACTGCCTGATCGATCCCCTTATTTGGGCATTCGAACGTCTTGTGACCTTGCTCACCGCAACGGAAATATAACCCAAATATCCTTGCTCATTGAAGAAAAGCAGGATCATGTTGCCACCACAGCGGTTGTCGTCTTCTTTGATTCTGATTTGCATCATTCTGATCCAAATTTTGATTGCGGTTGTTTACAGCATTCTGACCCAAATTTTGATTGCGGTTGTTTACAACATTCTGATTTGTACTCTGATTTCGATTGAAATTCTGATTCTGATTTGAAAAATTATTGGGTGGTCTTCTCTGATTATTTGTAAAATTCCTTCGGGGAAACTCAGTGTTTGTCTGAAAAGGCCTATTCTGCGTTCTATGCCCGGTAGGTATAATTCTGCTTGGAGTAGGGTTGCGGCTCTCATACTTCACCTTCTTCTCATAATTTTCGGCCTTCGCAATAGCATCCAGAAAATCGAAAGCCCCTGCATCCTTTACTTGATAATACAGATATCGATGCCATTAAACTCGTTAATCTTTGCCTTCTTGAAGACTTGCTGCAAAGCTGCCCTTTCAGAATCTTCAGCTGCATCTTCTTCATCACGTTTACTTCTTCGTCCTCTCCTTTCATTAGTTTCTGCTTTGCCGTCATTCCGCTCTCTTTCGTGTGGATGACCTCGACGTCCATCACCACCGTTCCCATCATCATCATCTCCATCATCACCACCATCACCATCACCACCGCCAGGTGCCCCAGCACCGACACGTTGATTATTGTTTCCTGGTGGAATAACATGGTTTCCGTGTTCCTGTTCGCCATTAAGTTCCACATAGATATCAGGGTCTCGTGCTGCTTTGCCCCGCAGAGCCTCAGCACGCTCCCGATTTGAAATTTCCAGATCTTCTCGTAGTCGTCGAATCAGGTCTTCTTGCTCCTTTATCTTCTTCTCGTATCCGTCCATGTCCAGAATCAACCGCTTGCTCTGATACCAATTGTCATAGGAACAAAATAATAGAGATAGACATGAAAAACAGAGGAAGAAATCTTTGTATTGATAGTGTTTGATACAACAGAGGAGCAAAATATATGGGCGCACTTCGTTGTACGAAGCTCGAACCTCCCGACCACCCCCGAGCTTCAATTCGCTTGCATGCAGCATCTCACTCGCACTCGCAGAAGAGAGATCGGTGAATGATCCCCAAAACGCACCACCCGTCCTTCTATTCTTATTTTTCCTCCAAAAGCATGCGACTTCTCAAAATAGCCGCTTTTCTATTTTTGGCGTTCGGTCGACTCGACTTGCGCGCGAAGTATACCTGCGAGAACAAGGTAAAAACGTGATCGCGAAGCGATCCGTAAAGGTTAGATTTTTGAAACTCTTTTTTTTTTCCATAAATTTTTCAGTTGTCTTCAACTAAACATAACTCCCAAACGGAGCCAAAACAGCCCAAGTCCATCTCACACAATCTTGTTGCCCTCGCTACGCTTTTCGATAGCTATGTGATGGAAAATTTCCATAGCCTGCTCTGATTTGCTGAAAATCAACCTGCAAAACAGCATTTTCTACAAAAACAAAGCAAAAACAACAAATCCCACTTTTTTCTTAATCTTTGGCCCTCAATGAGCATCAAAACATCAAAATCTCTAAAGACTCAAAGAGGTCCTTATAACGCAGGTTTCAATCGCTTCATACATCACTTTTTCAAAATCCCACGTTAACACCTTCAAAAATGCCCCAAAAAGTGCCTTCCGGATCAAAAAATTTTATTGGACGAAAACAATCCACACATCCTTCTACACAATGGACTAACTTTAAAACGACCAAAACTTCCTAGAAAAACAAAATTTATTACTAAAACACCTCAAAATCAAGTCCTGTTACAGTCAACCTAGGAAAACCCATGTATACTACCTCAATTTTGACACCCAATAGACACAAATATTGTGTGCTTTAGAAAATAGTCTCCCGGGGCATTAGCCATTAGGAGATTTCGGAGGTCATTTGAAGGGCCTTCTAAGAAATTCTATTTCTCTCTCTAGAAAATGTTCTTAAAATATACTTGCACTTGTTGTGTACATTCAAAAGGACAACTGAATACTCTGAAAAGTGAGCCTAACCTTTTAAAAATCCTTGAAAAGGGTCACTTTTTCATTCAATGTGTGTGTCATTTTCATGAAGTACACGACGCTCATTCAATATAGCTTTCATCATCATTGAAATTACAAAATACACAAAATTATTAGTTGGTGTTAGAATTTAAAGTTTTTGATACTACCAATGCGTCCAAAATGACCAAAAACTTTAAGAACGTCTATCTACTTGCCTCAATCTGACAGCCAAAGAGGGAGAAATTGTCAAAATACCCCTAAAAATGAGATTTTGCCTCACGGCATGCGGGGGGACCGGAGATTTTGGATCTTGGCGCACAGAGGGTCATCTAGAATTCTCCATACGGTTCCTCGGGCGCCATGATCCAAAACCCCCTTTTTAGCGGTTTTTTGGCGATTTCTCCCTCTCCGGTGTCAGATTGAGGCAAGTAGATAGGAGTTTTTAAGGTTTTTGGACGTTTTGGATGCATTGGCGGTGTCAAAAGCTTCAAATTTCAACATCAATTGATAATTTTGTGATTTTTCTAAATTTCAATGATGACAAAAGACATATTAAATGAGCGTCGCCTACCTCATGAAAAAGACATTCGCATTGAATGAAAAGATGTCTGTTTTCAAGGACCACTGACACCTTTTTTGTATTTCTCTCAATATCGATATATTTTTCTACGTAACGTAAGCTCTTCTTTCATTGGAGGAGCGCTTTTTCCTCTCTCTTCTAAAAGGCCGTCCAAAAGACCTCCGAAATCTCGTAATGGATCAAGAGACATGATGCTTGAACATTGGTCGCATATCTCAAGTTGGGAAATTGGGTTGGGTCCTAGTGTGGTTGTGGTCATTGAGGGCCTTTTGAAAGCCTAACCATCCCTCACTTCTTGAGATGCTACTCTTAGTCTTGTCTTTTGTGGATGTAAGATAATGGTTCCCTACCGTCAACAGTATTAAGCCACTTGTGCTTCTCCTTTAGATGGCTTATGCTCCAAAACTTATGGACAATTGTTTTGGAAGACAAGTTTGGGCTCTGTCATCCAAGTGGTGTTCTTCCTAGCTATGGGCCTCCTTCAAAAAAAAATCATGTGAATGCTAGTGAGAAAATTAAGAAGAAAAAAAGGATGAAGGAGGTTGAGGACTCTAAAATTACTACATTTAAAAAACCTTGCAAAATTAAAACCTTTGATTCTGGTAACTTCAGCCCTTTAGTTTATGATATATGCCATAAAACTTCTTGAATTGAGACCATAATCACTTTAGATGAAGCACAATGTTCGGAAAGATGAGGGAAAGATCCACATACTATCAACATAGAGATTCAAATGAATTATGCAGAAGACGGTGAGGGTCCATGATATAGTGATTGAATAGTATTGTCTACTCTTCCCCATGAAGAGATCTCCATATTGAAAATGCAAATGCACTAAATGATGTGTCGTGCATAGGATTGCATTACTTTGGGATTGGTTGCGTAATTTTCATTTACATGAGGGCATACTTGGAGGGGATTTCACCATGGTGGAAAATACTACCTTTGGTATACTTGTGTTAGGTCCAAATCTTGAGAGAATTTGGTAAGTGTACATCACTAATAGATGCATGGTTTTTTATTCACCATACTGCACAAGGGTCGCATTCCATCCTCGTACACATCCTTTATCTAGGCTAGATAGAATGTATTTTTTAAGTATTAATTGGTGACCTAGCTCTAATGTATTGAGTTAGATGTGGGCTCTATTTTTCATATCACTACCTTGTTACTTTATGCTTGACTGATATTGAGTGTTCTGGCGAGATAGTGGGGTGAAAATGCCCTTGATGGTTAACAACTCCTTGCTTGATCAGCATGTTTTGACAGCTCAACTATCAAACTTAATTAAAAAGGTTTCCATGTTGAATGTTAATGCTTTTTAGAAATAGGTGGAGCTCAGAGAGATTTTGCAAGAATGTATCAAATTTGTGGGTAAAATATAGAGAATCTCAGAGAGAATGAAATGTGATACATACTCGTCAATGCTTACATGCAATGAAAAAATGAGCTCACTTGCAAAGATGTAGATTGAGAAATTACCCCGGCTAAGAAGGTGCCAAGAGAGCTTGAGAAAATTAATGTACAAGAGGCCACAATGTTATGAAGAATCAAGGAGTTAGCTGATGTTCATGATCCCCTTAAAACGTTCCTAAGGAGACTACACTCCAAAAGGAATAGCAAACCTTTAACCAATTTGGTGATGTAAGGTAGGTCTATGGTAATTGAGGACAAGAAGCGTATACATCCATGTGTTAAACATAGAACTTGGACACAGGACAAGGTTAGTTTATAGCGATAAAATACCACCAATTGCAGGTTGACTGTTAACACCTTCAAAGGAGGACCCTTGACTCTTAGTGCCATAGGGCCCTAAGTACAATTGTCATATGAGGAAATCAATTAAGCGCCCCATGGCTAATACTTTCTCTGAAGCAAGGTGTACTATAGGGTCAAACCCCCAATAGCAGGCCCCCTAGGATGCACAATGAATTGCACTTGATGTGCTACAGAGTTTGCCGATGAAGGGGTGCATTCGAAAGCTAAGCGTCAGAAGTAGTAGCAAGAAAAGCCATGGCCTGCACACTGGAATAGACGCGACGAATGCGAGCAATACATTTCTCCTATATAAGAAAATGAGGGGTAAATGAGAGGCTGCGGTCATGTGAATAAAAGTACAATGCGCCAACAAAACTAAAACTCTGGATCTCGCTCATCAACGGTTTCGTTTCAGCCACCTTATGCACCTTACCAATAACCCGTTTGTGTACCACGGCTGGTGAGTCAATAATAAGTTAATTCTAGGGATAGACGGTCCCTCGATTTTTATTGTGTATTTCACGCTCAGGTCACTAGTTGAGGAATAGCCCACGAGACACTCTCTAGCAGTTTCATAAAGTCAACGTGTCATTTAAGCTAGGAGGTCGGATCAAGGACTGTGTGGTGACATGTGAGATATACTAACAAGAAAAGCCATAGCATGCACGATGATACCCAAGCAACGAACGAGGGCAATATGTTTTTTATTCTGTGAAACAAATTAATAAGGGATGAATGAGAAGCCAAGGTTGGGTGAATCAGAGTATAATGTACCAGTAACGCCTACGGTTTGGTTTAAGCTGCCTTACACACCCTACCAATAACCCGTTTGTGTACTACAACTTATAGCGTCAATAGTAAGTTAGTATTAGGGATAGATTGGTCCCTCTAGAGGACCCGGCTTTCTAATAGGGAAAGCTGGCGAGACTCTCTCTCTATATAAGCGATTCATTTTCAAGTCGGGCAGGGTCGACTGCATTTAAGCAGCTAGCAGGTCGGATTAGGAACCGTGTTGTGACATGGCAGTATAAAATGGTGACTTGGCAGTACAAGGTGCTGCCAAATCAGCCAATGCCAGTAGCGTTAATCCTCCTCAGCGCCACCTCAGCCAATGCAAGTAGCGTTAATCCTCCTGATCAGCGCCACCTTCAGCCTTCTCTCTCGCTCTGCAACAGATCGGGTACGTACACGGGCAGTCGATATTTTGCATGGCGGTGAAGATTATTATATTGTAGAGTTCTGTTTATATCGCTGCAGGTACCCAAACTAACTAACTAACTAACGCATTCATGCAGGGTCTTGGAGCTCTGATCACTGGCCAAGTCCAGAAGACGATAAGGTTTCATGTCAGAGCTAGAGACTTGCTACAATATAGGAAACGCAAACCTGTGAAGCTGGTTCTTGTCTCTGATTATAATTTGTGCAGGTAATTAAGAATGGTATCTCATGATCCCAAGAAGAAACCGGCTATGAAGAGCCCGGCCAGTAGCTGTTGCAAGAACAATATTAGCAAGTTAATGGGTCCCCGACGGGTAGCAGGACGTAAATGGTGGGGAGAGGTGAGAGTGCCAGCTGATGTGCCCCAAGGACGCTTTAGCAATGCAAAACCGCGCACCAGCATCTCATGTGGCTCTCATCATAGCGCGCAGGCCGTGGCCAAGGCCCGAGACTTCATTGTGGCCTTCATCTACCAGGATGAGGACCACTTTGACTACCTCCTCAATTATCCCCAAAATGCCGATCACCTCGGCAGGATCGTGAAAGAGATTGCGGGGTCTCAGAGTTCCCACCCACGAGAATACATCGCCAGCCTCGCCCGTAATGTGGGTGCGTCTTATGACCACCAGCTTCATCCTCATGAGCTTGAGCAAGAGCGGGATGCAGAAGACCCAGAAGCAGAGCCAGAGTTGCAGGTGAAACCGGAGCCGAAGCCGAAGCTAGATCTAGAGCTGAGGTTGGGGAGTTGCATGTACAGTAAACCATTTGATCCACTAGAGCGAGAGGTGCAGCTGAAACCGAAACCAAAGCGAGAGCAAGAGCTTGTGGCGGGGCTAGATCTAGAGCTGAGATTGGGAACAAATTTAAGGTCAAATTAGACGTTTACAGAATGAAGCAAACGTTCAAATTCTGCATTTTCGTGAGTAAGGTACTTAGTTTTGAAAGCCGTGAGGACTTATTATTATCCTATTTTCTTAACCGGGAAGATTCGCCCTTATTCTGTAGTGCTGTTTAACTATATGCATCAATCGGTAAGGTCAACCCAGCTCAACTTTAAGTGACCTCTTTCTTTCAATCTCAGCTCATGGTGTCATTGTTGAATCTGACATTTATTGCAAGCAGTACTTCATGCGAGCTTACTCACTCTGCTTTTGATAACATTGTTTTTTTCAAAATTGTGCTTATTACAAATCGAATATGGAGTAACCTCTTTTAACGACCTCATTTCAAAAGTACATCAAGTTTGTTCATCGCCAATGATAGCGAAAGCTTACTTCTGATGTTCTTTATACACTCGATCACATGATCTTGACTCGTTGTTTTGAGGATGCACCTCTATGCATCGGGCTTGAGTCCTTTGTTCAATTTATATATGGTCAAAGCTAGTGGAAACCCCCCCCTGAATCGAGTCCTTTGTTCTTCTTTCCTCAAAGATATGTTGCTTTTTGTTTACTTCTCTACACCATAAAATGATAGAAATGGCTCACAATCCTCGAAACAGTACATTCCACCTGAGTAGGAAACTTGAGAAGTCAAACTTGCTAATTTGAGTTTAATGAAGTATTCACGTTGGCGACAACCGAACTAAGTAAATCTTGGACGCATATAATCTCTCTATTAGTAGGTTAGCCTAACATTTGTAAAGAAGAAAGCTTTCTAGGATACAACAAACAAGCATACTTCTTGGCTTGCTGTAGGCTCAATGACTTTTTTATAGATTTCAATGGTATTGTACTAGGTACATGTAGATATAGGTTTCAATGGCATTGTACTAGGTACATGTAGATATAGTTTCAACTTACATGCATTCATGAAACTTATTTATTACTGGGGTTATAACATAACTTAATTCTTGCTCCTTGGAGATCCAAAGTATATAATGCACACGTAGACAAAGAGATGTTGGGAACTACACAACCTACAATGCTACTAGATCGTCTCTGTTGGACTTCTTACTCAGCCTTGGGATGCATGCATTGCTCCATCTAGTCATTTTATCATTGCCCAATTTATATTTTGTGTTCCTTTTAATCGATTATCAATTTTACCACATCATTTTACCAGCCAAGAGCCATGCTTCAATGCTATGCTAGCCATCTTCTTCATCTCCATGACTATGCTACTATGCTATGCTAAGATCTATGAGAAATGGTATGAGAGGACACTATTTCTTTCTTGAAAGAACACTTCTTCTTCATCTTCCCTACCCTCATTCCTTGCTATCTCTCTCCACCTTTAAAGGTGTTTGGGGTCTTGGGACTGAGGCCGGGGACAAGTTAATGCTTTCATTTAGCTAAGTTACGGGCATAATTGTGGTGCATGAAGCTCTCTATCTTCATTGCACCATCAAGGTCTCAAGGAACACAAAGCACAACCTTGCAAATCATGATGAGAGCATATGATATATCACACTATGTGAGTGTGCAAGCTGAAAGGAGTAGATTGTCCTCCGGAGTTGCAATGTCTGCATGAGAAAAAATGTGTTTAGGTACCTGTTGGCACTAGGATTTTGCGATAGCTAAGAGGACAGGGCAGTACGATGAGGGTGTTCAGATAGGGCCTTAATTGAAAAGGAAAAGGGAGAGCGGTCAGCGGGTAGATCGGGCGAGGAGTACAGAGTGGGTAGATAGGGGCATAGAGGACAGAGAGGAGGAGGGGGTGCGCAAGGCGAGAGACATGCAGGTATCGGTTAGTGGTGAGTGAGGGTAGATAGGGGCGAGGGAGGGTAGAGAGGGGTGAGGTCTAGTGGGTAGGAGTGAGTGCATTTAGGTAGGGCCAAGGGAATGTAGAGAGGGGCGAGGGCTAGTGGGTAGGGGCGAGGGAAAGTAGAGAGGGACGAGGGCTAGTGGGTAGGGGCGAGGGAAAGTAGAGAGGGACGAGGGCTAGTGGGTACAGGCGAGTGCAGCTAGGTAGGGGAGAGAGAAGGTAGAGAGGGGCGAGGGCTAGTGGGTAGGGACGAGTGAAGGTAGAGAGGGGTGAGGGTTAGTGGGTAGGTGGAGGCGAACATTAGTGGGTAGGGGCAAGGGGTTGAGAGGGACTTGTAGTTTAAGGGGTGACTCAAGCGAGAGAAACGTAGTTAATCCATGGCAATCTGAAGTACTACACAGAGAGAGAGCAAAGAGATTGGGAATGAATTTTATCAAGAGAGCTGGTGTGAAAAGAAGGGTTATAGAGTGACCCAATATTAGCACTTAGAAAACGATGGGATGATGAAGAAAAAGAAGGAACTCCGTGCTTCTGGAAAGAAGAAGTGAAAGAAAATTACTGCATAGAAAAAGCCTGACCCATAGTGTTTTACACTTAGAGCCCAATTTGATGAGAAAGTTTGATTATAGAGAACCCATTTTGAACGCCAAAAGTGAGAAGAGGGGACAATACAAGGCAATACAACAAGGTAGTCCAATCGCATGGAAAGAATGAGCCGATTACAAGAAGTTTAGGAAAAAACAAGCACCCCAATTACAGTGGTAGAGAAAGTATACCAAAGGAGGAAATGTGGGGACACCGATAGGCATGGCAAAGACTGAGAGTTTGCAAGGGTGTCATCATAACATATACTCTGGTGAGAGGGTAAGTGACAGAAGAGAGAAAGGAGATGCTGGAACATATACTAGAGATAAAAACAACTACAAACAGTGAAACAATTATAGATAGCTTACTAAGAGGGATAATAGCATTTGATTTGGGAGCCATTTACCAGTGGTGGCAAGGGGACACCTTCCAAAGTCACTAACTGGACCACTCCTTGTGGAAAAATCTCTTGTACCATGAATGGTCTTTGCCAAGCTGGACCAACTTTTTTGCTTTTTTTGATATCTAGCTTGATACAGTAGCACTAGTGATCTTTTCATTATTTTTGGCTTACGAAGATGGCGATCATTCCATGCTTTGCGAGGAAGCTTCTCTGCTTGCAGCACGTAAAACGCTAACCTGTGGCTTTCATCCAACATGGAGAGATGAGACAGATTGGCAGAGGCAATCCCTGATGTGTCATGGAGACTACCCACCCTAGCGGAGCCGGAGTTGAATTCAAAAGGGGCGATTGCTTCTAACCCAAAAGACAATTGAAATGGAGTGTAGTTCCTAGTTGCTTTGTGGGAAGTGTGATACGCCCAAATAGTGTCGATGATTGCTTGAGCCCAAGAGGTCAGATGCAAATGACAAGCGTTGCAAAGTAGAGAAATGAGAACTTTGTTGGTGCTCTCTGCCTGCCCATTTGCTATGGGATAGTAAGAGCTCAACTTGCAATGAAAGGATTTGTAGTTGCCTAGTAGTGTGGCGATCAGATCATTGACAAAATGGCTGCCCCCCCTGTCATTGGTAATCTCTAAGGACACCCAAACCTACAAAATATATTCTCATACAAGAATTTTCTATTGTAGAGCTAGTGAAATCAATCATTGCTAGAACCTCTACCCATTTAGTGGCATAAGCTGTACCACCACAAGCAAATATTTCTAATCACCTGGTTGGGTCGGCGGAGAAATTGGACCCACGAATTCCAGACCCCATCTTTCAAATGGAAGCCATGCCATGGATACATATAAGGGACGGTTTGATTGCTTACGAGGTTTAGGTGCACAACACTGACATACATCACAGACCTTCACATGAGCAATGGCATCCCGAAACACACAGGGCCACCATAAGACACTTTGTAGAATTATTTGAGCTATAACGTGACAAGACAATGGCCACCACTGGGACCGCTATAGGGATCTTCTAAGATAGATTCCACTTCATGGGAAGAGACACACCAACTTAGAACACCATTAGGTCCAACCTTATAGAGCTGACCGCCAATCAAAGTGAATGGTCAAGATTTGAATAGTAACCTGCATTTCTACAATGGAGAAGCATTCTCTGGAAACATGCCAGTGGATAACAAGTATAGAACATCGCCGTACCACTTTGGAGTTTTATCAATCTAAAATAGACTGCTATCTGGAAAGTCATCCTCAATACCAATAACTTCCTCACCTGAGTGGACGCGAGAGAGATAGTCGGCCATGACATGAAGTTTGCTAGTACAAGGTACCACTTCAAAAATAAAACTCTTGGAATAGAAGGATCCATCGCCAGACTCGGCGTGCAACTTGTGGCTTATTGAGCAGGTAACGAAGAGCATGATGATCAGTAATAACTGTGAAGTGATCCCCTAATAAATAGTGTCAAAAATTTTGAAGAGCATAAACAATGGCCAAACCTTCCCTCTCAGTAGTACTCTAATTGCACTCATCTTTTGTGAGCAGCCTGCTTGCATAGTGAATGGGACAATTGAGATTCAATTCCTTGCTAGCCTGAGTGAGGACAACACCCATAGTTGTCTGACTAGCATCAGTATATACATGGAAAGTTAGAGACCAATAAGGGGCTACCAAAATCGGAGCTTCAGTTAGGCGCTTTTTCAGCTAAGCAAAGGCTTAAGACAAGCCTGATTGAGTTCATTTTTACAACATGACAAAATATTTCATTGAAGTCAATACCTTTCTTTTGCGAAAACCCTTTTACCACAAGCCTAGACTTGTACCTTTTCTTCCCACTGAAATGGTACATCAGCATTGGTCAGGCGGGTCAGGGGTTGGGCAACATTGGCATACATCCTAATGAATCGGTGATGATACCCTATATGGCCTACAAAGGAATTGATGGTTTCAATTGAAAACGTATTGAAAATAATTACCATTTCATTGTAGATCACTCCTAGTGTAGAATCTGGCCAATCTATCATAACGAACAGCTCCAAAACTCCCCACCCCTTTAGAATGATTCTTCAAATTTGGAGTTTCAAATTGAAAGTTATGACAATTTTATGTTTTGTTGAATTTTGGATTCTTTGCTACGTATGCGCTACGCGAAACCACGGGAGGCAAAAAATGTCCTATTTCTATGAAGAAAAAGCAACCACACTCTAATACCATTTTGAGTAGAAAGAGAAAAAGAAGAGCAGAAAGATGATATGCAAAATGTGCAATCGCAAAGTGTATAGGATACATGCACATGATGATATATATATATATATATATATATATGACCCAGGGATATATTTAGAGTAGCTTCACATATAAGCTCAACACATGCTACCATTCTAGTTTGAAGCTGAGATTCTTGCTTCCATGTCCATTCTTCCATGCATAAATAAGTATGAATAGTCTCTAGACGAGGGTATAAAGTGTCACCCAAGGACCACATAAGTTTCATAGGGTTGCAAAATTCTATCTCCCTTATGTATCAATAGTCTCTAAACCAAGGTATATAAGGGTGATAGAGTTATAAAATCCTGCCAAACAATCTAGTTCCATGTAAGAAAGATAGGTCTTGAAGACCTTTTTGAGTTCATAATATCATAATTAAAATTCAAAGTCATCATGGTCCCAAAAGCACATATATACCAATAGCAAATTCTTGGTCATGCAAAATTTAGGAAAGTGCTAAGTTTGACCTTGCTTAATCTACATACCACAGTAAATAGCTCCAAACTAGGATGATTGGTCACATGAAATATACTAGAAATTCTTGATCTTAGGACAAATGATCAAATGTGAAACATGAGAATGATCTTAAGAGGATGTTAAATTCAAAGGTAAGAACCATGACATCTATTGAATGCAACAATTGACCAATGTCTATGCAAGAGAATGCTAGAAGGAAAGGTATAGATGGGATGCTTGGTCCTGGGACCATGCTAGAATACAAAAACCAAACATAGTTCTCATTTCTTTTTAGGTTTTTTCATCCAAGATGATGTAGAATGTAGTAATGTGCTAAATAATTAGCGCATGATTAACTCTGGCCCATGATGTTTCAAAGCTGCAAGAAGCGGCTCAGTCTTCATCCTCTGATGCACTCATTACTAGTGACGCCTTCAAACCCAATTAGAAAAGTCAAATTTATAGGTGACCCTAATGACCCTAAGCACATCCTCCTAGCCTCTTGGTTATGGGATCATCCCACACTACTCGATCAAGTAGTCTCACTTATGTACTCAAGATGTTTTTGCATGGTTTTACAAGGATTTGGAAGGAATCCCACCAGAACTGGGTGTCCATACTAGCCCTCTCGTTGATGGGGCCAAGCCAGTTAGAGGACAGGCTTACAAGCTCAACCCTAAGTATGCCGAAGCTCTCAAGAAAGATCTAGAAAAGATGCAAGAAGTAGGGATCATTGTGCCAGTGGATCACTCTGAGTGGCTATCATGCCATGGTCATCACGGCTAAAAAACAATCAAATAAAATCCACGTGTGTGCTGACTACCGTGCGTTGAAAAGGTAACTATCCCATATGGTTTCCCCACCCCCTTCACTGAGCGTTTGAAGATGTGGCAGGGCACGTACTGTAGAGTTTCATGGATGGCTTCAGGGGTTACAATCAGTTAGGCATCCATCTGCATGATCTGATCAAAACAGATTTGTCACTCCATGGGGCTAAAAAAATGGTCTGCCCTCTTTCAATCGCAGAATATATCTCATCTTTTGTCCTTGCTTACGGATCATCTTCGCATCTTCATAGATGATTCGGGTGCTCAATGTTCGACCTCAGTGGAGAATCTAGAGGAACACCTTGCACAACTCTCAATCGTCATCCTCAGGTGCAGGGAGTCACGTTTGAAACTCAATCCCAAAAAATGTCAATTTTTGGTCACTGAAGATACATTACTGGGCCATGTTTTATATTTTTGAATCCATTTGTATTAAGATTCTTGTTATGAATGTTTGAATTGATTTTTATGCATCATATATAATTCAGATTGCATAAAAGAAATTAGGTCAAAAGTTAATCATTTGAAATTACAATGTATTCAATTAGATTTACATATTGATACGTGTTGAATTTCTTATTGCATGATTCTTAGATTTGATTTTCATGCATCATACCAAATTTGGTTTGTATGAAATAAGTTAGATCAAGAGTAAGCATATTGAATTTACATCATTTTCAATTATATTGAAAGAAGTAGATAATTTGATCGATCTCCATATTTACTCTTTATGTGTATCACATATATTTCGATGCATGATTGTGTATGATGTATGATAAATATGAAATCAATATTTTCTTTGACTGAAACTACTAAGAGTTACATGATGTTTTTGTAGAGAGAATACTATCCATCATCTAATATTTTACACAGAAATTTGATATATGACGTTTCACTTGAAGAAAGAGATTTCAATTCATTGTAGATATTGAAGGGTTATGCATTTGATGATTCATAAAGAATTATAATTGTAGATATCGAAATCCAAAACCTAAGCAAGAATGCATGGTATTGTGACCATGATATATATTTTGGAACTCATGACTTTTCCATATACTAGGAATTTGGAGCAAGATTCCTAGCTTCACATTGATTCTTTTCATTACCTTTTCAAGCATGGCCCTAAGATCAAGCCTTTTGAGGATTTGTTTTTTCAAATTGAAGTATGCTATTACTATCTAAAATTCAATCTTGGATTTGATCCTTGTAATGATAGAATGGTCTTATGACCATTGTCAAGAAATGTGCATTGTGGCTAGGAAAGCCTCCGGCCTCTTACTGTGAGGGTTTGCAACAAAATCAAGCAAGTCATAGAAGATTTGAAGCTAAAGCAACACTCATAAAGACCAAAACTCTAGTCATGAAAGTTTCACTTTGCACTACAAGAGGTTGTGTGCTCTTGTGACGCTTTTAGCGATGGAAATACACTGGGTTTTTATAACCCCCAGCGTCGCTAAGAGCGTCGATATGGGGACGTCGCTATACGCGTCGCTATGGCTGTCGCTATAAGTGTCTCTTTATAGCAATGCCTATAGCGACACTGCAGGGCCATCAATAGCGACACTTATAGTGACACTGCAGAGCCTAATATAGCGACGGTCATACTGACGCCCGAGATGAAATTTTTTTGGTGGTAGGGCATTCACCCATCAACCGTATTGAATGTTTCATTTGTCTATTTACATTTGAAAAAAAGTGCAAAGGTAAATATAGACCCAAAATAGTCACCCACAAGACAATATAATCATTAACTCCATCATCCATAGTACGTATTGTTTGCAAAATAAAGATACAAAAATGACAAGCGTGAACTGATGAAGGTAAATCAATGACAATTCTACACATAGGCAAAATCACTTGATTATTAATCATTGCAAATGTAATAGTTACAAACCATTGTAATTATTTAAAAAATATACATGGTTTTCAAAAAGACGTATAAAAGTCGTCTCATGATACATAATATATGACAAAAAGAAACTAATGCTATCTAGCTATGGCTAACCAACGTCGTCTAATCAGACGTCTCATCGCGTCGAAGCGCCGTATCTGTCCGATTCTGCAAAAAAAAACAATAAGCTAGATCTTTGTAAGTATAAACATATAGCGACGTTTATAAAACAATACAATAAATAGAAAATAATAAACCCTAATACTAACCATGCCGCCGCGAGAACTCAGGATGTCTATAAGGGCGTTTAATCCCTTCGTGCCTGCGTACTCACCTCGTACGGTGTGGGATCACGTCCTATAAAAGACCACTGTCAAAACATACAAAGAATCGATTATGTTAGAATTTCAAATCCCATAAACCCTAAACTATCAAACATAGATGCAAAAACACTTACAAAATCGGCCTCAAATGAATATGCCTACCCGTCGCTCCCCAAGTGGTGCGAGCTCCCTGCCTCTACTCGGGCTCTGGCTGCCTCCTTTTGTTGCTTCCACTTGTCGAAATTCTCGTGCGCTTATTTCTTCGCATGCTTCCAATTTTCTTTGGCCAGCCAATCTGGTCTGCTCCACCCATGCTTGATTGCTTTTTGCACTTCGGAACGGTTATGCTTGCAGTATTCACGCATTCAAACCTTCATCACATCTTCATTGAAGCGGTCATCCCGTGTTGGAACAGGAAACTCTTCATGAAGCATGCTGATGACTCTATCTTTTAATTCATTCGGTAATTCACTCCAGGTGTTTAGTATGTAGTGTCTAAACACCAGAGAGCAAAGAACGCGCATGCGTGAAATCACCTTCTTGACTTCATCATCCAAGATGATGCCGCCGCTGAAGTCGACGGAGTAAGGCAAGCCCTCTTGCCGCTGACGCGTGAACCTGGGTGTCTCGACGGGGGTCTCTAGCGGCGAGTCAATTGGAGTCTGAGCCCTGAAGCTAGAAGTGTCCACTGGAGTGACTCCTGCAGAAGTAGCTAGTGGTGTGTAGCTACGGGGAACAGTAGTCAACCGCGCAAAACCTGGTGTCGAAGGCGATGCCGTGGCTGGTGTCGGGACGGGCAAAGAAGGGGCGGGTAAAGAGCCTCATTGAACACGAGGCAGTGTCGAAGCATCGGTGGCGTCACCCCCACAACAACCGCCACCGCCACCACTAGAGCGCCGGTGCCTAGACGAGTGTGAAGATCGTCTCGTCGACACCGAAGCTTCAGAGCGCGCTGAGGACTCCGAAACAGAGGGAGATGCGGATGGAGTAGGAACGCGCGATGGTATGCCAGAGCGATGACGCTCCACGTACCACTGTCTCTGCTGGGATGACAAAGAAGAAAGAAACTCCTCATCATCCATGCCTGCATTAAACACACGAACATTTAAGCTTAATATTGAATGAATGGAGTAGAAAACATGGACAAGTAGATAGATAGATAGATAGATAGATAGAGAGAGAGAGAGAGAGAGAGAGAGAGAGAGAGAGAGAGAGAGGAGGAGGTGCTCGTCCTCTCTGCTTATGAGAACATACCTAGAGCATACGTACCTGGAGTGGATGCAAAGACCATTAAATACAATGACGCAATGACGCATATAAATACAATGACGCAATGACGCAAATACTTAAAGAGCCAGAGTTTTTACAAAACGGAGCAAAATTGTTCAAAATGGAGAATCGTACAAGAACTTGAATGTGCTTGTAGCTTTGGAATGTTCAAAGGTTAGCAGCAACAGAAAGCGTTCTTCTTCTATTCAACCTGAGTGATGGAAGAGGCAAGTGTATAACTCTGAATTTACAAAACGGAGCAAAATTGTTCAAATATAATATTTATACATGGATTGAAGAGATCTCTCTCTCATCCTCGCATAGCTCAGCATAACTTCCTATATATATATAGAGCTCTCCGTTTAAATAGATGTCCTTTGTTTCATTTTGTAGATCATCTACATGTACCCCATAGAGAGTAGAAGCTTGATGTTCATCTGGAATCACCTCCACGGCTTCTGATTGAGCATCTTCTCCGATCTCCTCCATTGATGCCGCTGTGATTGGCACATGGTAGCCTTCATACGTCCGTGCACTACGAGGGGCTACCTCTATGATGTACCACCAGTTTGATGCAGACTTTGTAGGATGAAATATCACCTGCCAGAGCCACATAACTTACATGAGAGCTTCCAACCATATAAATTCTAAAATGGGATGTTAACTATTTACATACTTACTTGTTCACAATGCTCGGGTAGTACGAAAGTGTCTCTTAGGTCAGTCCATTTCTTAGTTGAATCCACCTCAAGAAAACGAGACTCTTCTCTACGCATAGTAGCGTTGCGACCCCGGGGGATTCACTATTAGTAATGGGGGGGTGTCACCTGCGTGCATCAAAATTTGAGAAACCCCTCTACGTACGGTATCTTACTTGCTAACCTACCCCCCTATATACGGACAAGATACGGACGTTCTCGCAATGAGCCATCCCCCCTCATACGAATTTCGTACGGAATGTAATGACCCAATATTTTATGTATACTAGTAACATAACAATTTTAGAAGCACATGCTTTTGCAAAAATATATGTTGAACTGCAAATGAACAGAAGTGTACATTGTAGTGTGTTTTCATTTGCAATAGATGTTAAGAGAACAAACCATGAAAAGCAACAAAAATAATGAATACTAAATTAAAATAAACCAATCGTTTCAATGTAATTTGTCAAAAAACAAATAGCATTTGCCTTGTAAACTGAGACAAATCTCAATCTCAAAACATATGATACTAGCCAGCTACTTAGTAGGCTTCCCACATAGGATTTAAGGCACACATAGGAAATGGATTGTTCTCTAAATAACAAATAATGCATACTCTTAAACAACCATGAAAATCTTCACTCATCAAATCAAAACACATTACAAAACAACCCATTAAAAGATTAATATTTTTGAACAAAAACAATTATATGTGATATGAATGCACATCTATGCTTAAGCAAAATGCAACTTTTAAGACAACACCATCTGTATCTAATTTTGAATTTGTACATAAAATATAAATCTTTAAATTTTTGCCAAAGTCTCCTTTGTACGGAGACCTTTTTCTTTAAAAAAATCAGTATACCCTTTTCTTGGGCTCCCACACGGGATTTTCATCACATAATTTCTTTTTCCAAAAAAATTGTCCACCTCATCTTGGGCTCCCACTTGGGATTTGAAGGATTATCTTAAACGTTAAATCAAACACATTTTCAATAGAGTCAAAGTAATCTAGCTTCAAAGTGGTGGTACGACACATAGACCCAAGGTATGCTAGACGTGTCTTGGCAAGAAACTATAGCTCAAGATAACACACCCGGTCAAGCCATATGACCATGTTGGAAATTGAGACTATAGAATTTGTAGCTACATGTAAAAGAAACTAATGATCTTAAAATTTGACGCTTTTTATCGTAAAAAGAGGCACAACTACACATTTGGTAAGAATGGATAGCTCAAGAGACCCGATCAAGCCATATGGATAGCTAGAAGAACTGAAGGTAAAAATCAATAGCTCAAGATAGCACACTCGAGCAAGCCACATGACCATGTGACAAATTGAGACTATATTTGTAATTATATACAAAATAAAGACATTGTGTATGTGTGACACATAGACCAAAGGTATGCTAGACGTATCTATATTTGTAATTATATACAAAATAAAAACATTGTGTATGTGTCACATAGACCCAAGGTATGTTAGACACACCCAATCAAGCCATATGACCATGTGGGAAATTGAGACTATAGAATTTGTAACATGTAAAAGAAACTAACGATCTTAAAATCTTTAACGCTATGATGTCACGCATCCAGTTTGAGATTAAGTACATTCTTTATTGAGTTAATACAACACTACCACCCAAAATTGTTGGTATTACTCACTTGCAAAATCTAGGCTAGGTTCCGAGCTTGCCTTGAAAAAATTTGACAAAATGTGACAAGATTTAGTGTAACTACTGATTGATGCTTCAAACTATGATCTAAAAGCCGATTTAGTGCATCGGACAGGCAACGAGAGGCTCAGGGAGTCAACAGCGTCGGTGGCTACAGTGGAAGAAGTCGGGACTCGGACGCCAGCTCCATAGTCGGGACTCGAACGCTAGCTCCAGCTAGCCAAAGACCAAGTTATCAGGGCGGAAGATCTGCCCATAGGGGCCCGTTCGAACACTATCCATAGTACCTGGCTCCAGATCCATGGGCACGGCGTGAGGCACATAGCACCCACAACTTGCCTCGTTGTAGTACACATTCACTCTCTCCAACTACACATCAGTGTCACCACTGTATAGCCCCGTGAGATCAATGGCGTGCTCTATGCATACCACGTCCCAAAACTTGGCATCGACTTGGCTGCCTTTTGCACCTGTTTGTGGATTCACAACTTCTGTGACAAGGAGGTATCCACCTCATAAACTCAGTCCAAGCAGTCAACCAACTGAAGTCGCTCGATTGCAATCCCCACATGTAGAGTGACTCTTTGCCTCACTGCCTTGTTGGTCGATATACAAATATCGTTCATTTGCTGCCCCGCTGCTTAGTGTCTAGTAATTCCATCTTATCCAGCACCGGCTAATGAGTAGGAACATGTGCATAATCACTCGCCAAGCAAGCAACAACTCGAATGAAACGTGGGCTGGTGCTCACCGAATTCTGCCCTCTCGCAATGTGGTGCGTATATCACATTTGCCATCTCTTCCTTCCATGCCTTCTTGAGTGCCACCACACATGGTTTGCAAAAACCACCAAAAATTCTGCCACCCTTTTCATTGCATCGCCCTGTCGTAGTGATTTGGTCTCTACTACCCTGGCTATCCTCATGCGCACTCATGTTGCGCTCCCACACGGTGGACAGCCCGCTTTGTCAAGGGGGAACCCATCGTCCATCCATAGACTACCCCAACATGCTGTTCCACTCATGCCGACATATCTCGCATCCTCTTGTAATTAGCCGACTTTACCCGCCTCGCATCCTCTTGTAATCCGCCTCGTCGAGGGGGAATCCAACAGCCATCTATAGCCTACATTCAAACCACCCCCTACTGATCCATCTCTTCCTTTGTAGTTGCTACCTCAGTAGGCCACTTATCCTACATCATAGCCTAGAGCATACACAGTTATGGTGCCGGCTCGTAAGCTACTAGAGAACGAGCATCCTACACTTTACTAGACCAAAGTGTTAAGAATGCAGACATGGGACTTAGACCTATGTAAACTTTAAAAAATTGTCTTGGGCAAGTTGATATTCAGAGGACTCCATGATACCCACACCTAGAAAACTTTAGCTTGACAATGCTGCCAGCCACTACTAATAGGTGCTACGCTTGCAACCGCCATAAGTAGCCCCTCCTCAACGGAAAGGGTGTCTATGAGAGTGACACTAAAGCATATGAAGTGGTCAAAACCTGGATGCAAGGAGGTCATTGTGTAAAGGATGGTTCCTGGGATGACAGCCAGCAAGAGTACAAATGGAAAGGCGGATAGAAAATTTGCCATCACAAAGACTGCCACACCATAATGCCCATTCAAACGCTCCCAAATGAATATCTTGTATTACAGGAAAATTAAGTTAACCCTTGTTCAACACAAAAGAAGCAAGTGCAAAGGCACTAATTAGAAATGGTACCTTCATATCCTCAATGAACGATGGAAAGCTTGCAACCCCCATAAAAGTCAAGAATGCAGTCACGAAAATAAATAGGCCAGCCCTTTCCTACACTTTAGAAATATTAACTCATGAGTGTAAAATAATTGCATTAAGATGCATCCAAGGTATTTATGTGCATCTAGTGCGTAAATGAGTGTCCGGATGTGATGCATACGAATGATGTAAGCATTTGCACAAATACAAGTGTGGATATGCACCACAAATTTTAACCTCTTACCTGAATGTCATCAAAAGATTGGCCCAGTTTGAAGTAGATTGTGCCTACACAGATTGACAACATTGTATACATAAACAAACGGAACCAGTAGTATGCAATGTCTCTTCTCATGTTTGTTATTAGAGAATCTCAAAAGAGACATAAACTGTATTATGACAAGAAACATCGTGTTGTGGAGTATGAAACTAGTGATATGGTTTTCTTAAAGGTCATTCCTGAGAAGTCTTATTTGATTCTTGGAAAGGATAGAAGATTGTCTCCATGATTTGCTGGGCCATTTAAAATTTTGAAGCGCATTGGTTCATTACCTTACAAATTGGAATTGCCTTCTCATGTTAAATTGCATCCTGTATTTCATGTGAGTATGTTCCTAATGTGCATCATGTTTTACAAAACAACTCTAAGTTGAAAGATGACGGACCATTGACTGTAGAACCAGACTTAGTACTAGATAGGCGTTTTAAACATCTGAGAAATAGAGACATTGTGGAAGTTTTGGTTAAGTGGCCGAACTATCAAGTAGAGGATGCATCATGGGTTGATCTTAGTGTTTTGCAAAGAGAATTTTTCTCTCTTTAGACCAACTCTGAGGACAGAGTTAATTTTGATAAGGGGAGAATGTAATAGGACTAGTGTTTGAAGTTCTTAAAGTCGAAAAGAATGTAGCAGGGCATATCTTTCGTTAGCACGATTTGAAAGATTGTTGAATAGTCTATTAAATATAGCTTATACGAATGAGTTGAGATATTAAGAGAGAACATTTTTAAAAAAATAATAATAATACACTAAAGACGGATTTTATAAAGATTAATGAATAACAGATAGTCTGTCTATGAACAGTAAAATTGAGATTTTTATTAATATCAATGTTTTATATTTATGTGTTTTAGCTTAAAATGCATGGGTAGGCTTAAAATAAGTTGTAAAAGTAGTGGAGACCCAAAAATAGAGGTTTTATGAGTCGCGACCTAAAAGATGCGTTTTCAGCCAAAGAAAGACGTTTTTTGCAATTCTGTCTACGTTACCTTGTAGACCAAACCTATTCCCATCGTTTTAAGTACCTGGATTGCTCTGTTCTGAGTTTGTTTGTAGAAGTTATGATGAAAACAAACAGAAGGCAGCAGTAGTGTAGTATACACAGGGACAGACAGACATACAACATCATACAGCTCTCCCTGCTATCAACCAAGAAGTGGATTGTTTCTTCATGGTAGAGTATTGCAATTGAGATTATGAAGGTATATAATTATGTTTTTTTACTTTGATTATCATGTTGAATTGGTTGCACGAGTATGTTCTTTTGACTATTTTGTAGGCGATGCAGAAATCAGTTTGTGAAACCGGATCTGTGCAAAGTGTCATGATCAAAATCTAACCTTTACGGATCGCTTAGCGATCAAGTTCTTATCTTATTCTCGCAGGTATATGTGGTGCGAAAATCGAGTTGATTGAACGCCTAAAAAGCGACTATTTTGAGAAGCCGCATGCTTTTTGAGGAAAAGAAGGATTAAAGAACAACGGATGGTGCGTTTGGGGATCATTCACAGATCTCCTCTTCTATGAGTGCGAGTGTGAGTGCGAGTAAGAGTGAGACGCTGCATGCAAGCGAACTGAAGCTCAGGGGTGGTTGGGAGGTTGGAGCTCCGTACAACGGAGTGCGCCCATATTCAATTGCTCCTCTGTTGTATCAAAACTCTACAAAGATTCATCAATACAAATATCTCTTTCTCTATCTTTTGCTGTCGATCTCTATTATTCGGTTCCCGTGACATTTGTGAAGGATCTTGATGTAAGGTAGAGGTCTGTTTCAAGGTGCTCGCTTTGCCAAGATCACTTTTCCCTATTGGCTCTCCTCCCTGGCAGCAATTAAACATCAAGATGTCATAAATCATGCAATACTATAATGTAGAAGATAGCAAATGCTAAGATTCGTCATGTCAGCAAATGCTACAATTCTACATTCGACATAAGAAAACCTTTTGTTGTACTTGCTGTGTTGTTATAGCCACCACCTTTCACTATACTTGTTGTGTTGTTATAGCCACCGCCTTCTTCATATCTGAGTTCGCATAGGCTTCGATAAGAGTCTGAGCTCTATGTGAATTTGTGAGTGTTTCACTACCCAATTCCTCATCTTTTGTCTAGCACACATGAAAAGCGCATGGCTTGGTCTTCATCAGCAATATGTCAAGAAAAACTTAGTCACATGGCAAACAGGAATAATATCTCTTCAAAGTCAAAATTGATAACCCATAAGAAATGGTCCGAGGGATTCCAAAAAGGAGGGCAAGAAAATCCAGCATCATAAAAAAAAAGCAAACATACCATTTTGGATAACTCTGTTGGCAACCACACACTTTCATTTCTTTCATGTTTAGGGCTTTACCTCTTGTGCTTTCAATCGTTCACCAAAGTAGACTGTTTGGCGAGAAGAGAGCAGGCACAAGTGATGAAAGAGCTCAAAAACCTCACTACCTGGCTGATAAATTGAGATAAGTAATGTTCTTCCAGACTTGGCGAGCAATCGGAGCCTCTTGACAACATGGAAAGCAACGGCACTAACAAATTCATTGTGAAGAAGCAGCTTCAAAATAGTACATAGTTCTTCTAGCCATATATGGCAAAGATGCTTTGGCCAAATCTGAATGCCAGCAATGCGTGCAAAACTTCATCTTGATATATAATCAATGAGATTACCTCCTGGATGTTAGCCCCCTGGTGCATACATAGCATAAGGAGGCACAATACACTGAACACGGACTCAACACAAGCCCAAGAGCAAACCAAGGCCGGGTCTATAGTGGCCGAGGTCACCAGTAAATCCGACTCAATACACATCCCACGAGTGAGGGGTAACTCACCTCAAACTCGGGGAGCCAAGTCGGCTCAGACAAAAAGGAGTACAATAGGGTTCGGAGCACCAAGGCTCACCCTTACGGGCATACAACAAAAGGGGCTCGAGTCTCACTCAAGAGACTAGTTGAAAAGCCTCAAAACCATCTCGACAGTCTGTCTCAACAGAGACCAGGTGGAGATCCAAAAAACCACAACCCACAGCGGGTAATCGCGCAACCACAGCCCACTGCGGGCATAGACCTTAAAGCACAATGTAAAGGAGGGGCCTTGCACCCGCTAGCCTGAGTCTGAAGCTGTCCAAACTGCTCCAAATACACAATGCAGCCCTCTCTGGTTTGACTGTCTACGCAAAACAGATTACCCCGCACAGTGCAGGGAATGACCTGCTGAATAACAATAGAGGCAGCCCCAGTGGGCTCTGCTCCTGCTTCAACCCCTGTAAGCTGGTAGAATCCACATAGCTCCCGGCTGGACTAACCTGTGTCTCCAACATGTCGCTCAGGGCTCGGAAATTCAACTGCGCACAGCCCCCTCTGTGGGACTGCCTTAATGCATGAGCTTGAGGTGGAGCCTCCTGTGATAACCCGGGCACAACCTTATTGTAGGCTGCCCCGACCTACACCTGTATGATGAATGCATCCCAATCCAGGGCGCGACCAATAGAATCAAAAAGCAGCCCCCACTAAGTGGCAGGCCTGCTGGATGCACACCAGAAAAGCCTGTAGTAATGAGGGTGCAGCTCTATGGCCTGTAGCCCCAAACCTGTTAAGCTGAGGGCGTTGTCTGCTACCCCGCGACCTGCTCCTGTGCAGTGATGAAACACCTCGTGGCCCCCGCACTTGGGTAGGCCCACAGCTAATGGCGACCCTGCAGGGCGCAAGCACTGCCCGCCACTGTGCAGGCATGAAGACTGATGACCCGGCGCACGAGCTTGCGGCCGAGGCGATGGAGTTTCCCCTGTCTCTGTGTAACGGTAGCGAACTCGAAGGTTTGTTAATGATTGCTTATGTAGGCCTTTCGGCCTTAGTCCCCTAGGCGACTGTAAGACGCTTTTACATCCGGCCTCACGACCTACCCATCTTAAAGCCACAAGAGGGCGTTCTCGCGCAGCAGCTCCAATCGAATACTCATTGCCCTATTGTATACGCTTATGTACAAAATCCAAAAACCCCCCTCTTGTACACTCACGTGGTACCATACGGAAAAACACAGTGAATCCCCCGGGGTTGCGACCCTCCATGATTATCTTGCACCATTGCACGTCGAACAAGTCGACAAAAAATCCTCTATAATCGATCCTCAAAATCTCTTGTAGCTTGCCGAAGTAAGTGAGTTGCACCACCACAGAATCTGCATCAGAGGACCGTCGTCAACTAGATTGTTCAAATTTTGCCATGATTCCACAATCTTGAGTAAACCGTTTTTTGTCGATCCGTTCCAGCCTAAAATGTCGACCTTTACACCATGCTGCTGAGGAATCCGTAGCACACCATCTGAAGATTTATTCTCCTCATCCCATGATGCTAGGGCGGCCATGGACTTACATTCGAAGAAATGATTGATGCGAGGAAGCAGAGAAAAATATTGCAAAACGTTTTGCGGAATTTTTGTTCCGTGGAGATCTACTCGATATCTTTCAGAATCACATTTCAGACACTTCTCCATGTTTATGTATTCCCGTCTGAAAAGAATGCAGTCATTAGGACAAGCATGGATCGAATTGTAATCCATCCCCAAGTTTCGCAAAATCTTTCTTGCTTCCTCTCGGGAATCTGTCATCACATTATCAACTGGTAGTATGTGCTCTTTGAGCAATCTACACAACATAAAAATACGGTACAATTATGTAAAAATCTATAAGATCATTATACATTTAGAGTTTTATTAAAGTAAACTAATTGTAATAGATCATTTGAAAAGCGTTGTGCGCTAGTGTCACTCCATCCAAACTTTGTCTGCATGTGAGAAGAACCAGGAGCGCTTTCAATCTAGATACACGTGCTCCATTATACAATGGCGTATCGGCTTCACTTTTCATATCATCATATACAAGTCTTTCTGAATCCATGATCGTCTCGATCATTTCATCAATCTCGGGCTCAAACATTGCCTCGTTGGGAATGTGGTCTGCATGATCATCCCCGGAGCTGTCAGAGGCTACATCTTGTGTCTTCACATATGCTGCTTGACCAAAGCGCCTGCGAACACGTCTATTGGGTTGCAAGATTGCTGCCTATTGGACAGCGTTAGAGTTCGACGAGTTATGATCGGCAAAAAGTGATCAATAATAGATGGATCCAACTCGCCAAATTCGTGAACGTGCTGCAAAGAAATGCATCTTGTCTGTTTCATAGCATGCTTGCAATGGATACAAGGACATAAGATCCTTGTTGAGAGATAGGTGTTTCGGTTGGACGGCCCCACATCCTCGTCACTACTCATAATAAGGGTAAAAATCTTATAACCTGGACAACAAATTTCATCTTCTATTGGCATTCTTCGTGTTTTATCTCTATCTATCTCTCTCTCTCTCTCTCTCTCTCTCTCTCTCTCTCTCTTTGTTCACACTGTAAACTACCTCACATTCTCTAGTCATGTCCAATCCCCGCACACCTCAGTCTAGAGGTGCACGAAGATCACAACCATCGGGTTATAATATTGTCTTTATTGGTCAATGCCTATATTTGTGGGTACAAGAAATCTACACACCCACATCTACATGATACTGCATGTAGTGGACAAAACCCCTTTTCCTCTTCTCTAGCTGTAGCATTTCACAGCATCTTAACATCTTTTCACAGTAGATCTTTGTTTGTAGCATGCAGGTACACCATTCTTGCAATGTAGCTGATGTCTTCTCAAGGCACTTAATTCTTACTCTAGATTTGACGGGATGTGGTGTGTGTGTGTGTGACCCTTGGAATCGTCATCTTGCATCACTAATTTTTGTGTAGGCTCAATTTGCTCTTCCACTAGCTGAACATGACAGATTATTGTATGGTAGCAGCAGTCGAACATGCAGGTGGAATTGCTGGTCCACATGGACTGTCGAGACTGTGAGCGCAGAAAATTTTCTCGCCACTTCTTCTAACCTTATCTTAAACGATAAAAAGAAGAAAATGGTATAACCTTTCTATCACCCAAGTGTGGTAGATTGGTTATGCCAATTCCCTCTTCAATAACATGTAAATAACCTAAATCTAATCTAATATAACGTAAATCTAAATCAAACGTAAATGAACCTAAATCTAATCAAACGTAAATCTAACTAAACATAAATCTAAATCTAATCTAATTTAACTTAAATAAACCTGAATCTAATTTAACGTAAGTCTACATCTAACCTAATCTTTAACGTCTTTTGGGATAGTTTCCTACAGTGTTAAAACTCTCTTCTTCTTGTGTGTGTGTGTGTGTGTGTGTGTGTGTGTGTGCACGCCAATAAAAAGAGAAAAATGGTATAACCTTTCTATCACCCAAGTGTGGTAGATTGGTCATGCCATTTTTTCTCTTCAATATTAGATAAATAACCTAAATCTAATCTAATATAACATAAATAAACCTAAATTAATAAACCTAAATGTAACAGGACTTGATTTTGAGGTGTTTTAGCAATAAATTTTGTTTTTCTAGGAAGTTTTGGTCGTTTTAAAGTTAGTCCACTGTGTAGAAGGACGTGTGGATTGTTTTCGTCCAATAAATTTTTTTGATCCGGAAGGCACTTTCTGGGGCATTTTTGAAGGTGTTAACGTGGGATTTTGGAAAAGTGATGTATGAAGCGATTGAAGCCCGTGTTATAAGGAACAACTTTGGTACTCTGAGTCTTTAGAGATTTTGATTTTTTGATGCTCGTTGAGGGCCAAAGATTAAGAAAAAAGTGGGATTTGCTGTTTTTGTAGAAAATGTTGTTTTGCAGGCTGATTTTCAGCAAATAAGAGCAGGCTATGGAAATTTTCCATCACATAGCCGTCGAAGAGCGCAGGGAGGGCAACAAGATTGTGTGAGACGGACTTGGGTTGTTTTTGCTCCGTTTGGGAGTTTCAAAAATCTAACCTTTACGGATCGCTTCGCGATCACGTTTTTACCCTATTCTTGCAGGTATAGTTGGCGCGCAAGTCAAGTCGACCGAACGCCAAAAATAGAAAAGCGGCTATTTTGGGAGGTCACATTCTTTTGGAGGAAAAAACGAGAAAAGAAAGACGGGTGGTGCGTTTTGGGGATCGTTCAACGATCTCTCTTCTACGAGTGCGAGTGCGAGTGCGAGCGAGCTGAAGCTCGGGGGTGGTCGGGAGGTTTGAGCTCCGTACAAAGGAGTGCGCCCATATATTTTATTGCTCCTTTGTTGTATCAAACACTATCAATACAAAGATCTCTTTCTCTATCTTTGCTGTCTATCTCGATTATTCTGTTCCTGTGACACTAAATCTAATCTAATATAACGTAAGTCTAAATCTAACGTAAATAAACCTATTTAATCTAATCAAACGTAAATCTAACTAAAAATAAACCTAAATCTAATTTAACGTAACTCTACATCTAACCTAATCTTTAACGTCTTTTGGGATAGTTTCCTACGACGTTAAAACTCTCTTCTTCTTGTGTATGTGTGTGTGTATGTGGGAGTGTGTGTGCCAATAAAAAACGAAAAATGGTATAAGCTTTCTATCACCCGAGTGGTAGATTGCTTATGCCATTTTCCTCTTGAATAACAGGTCTTGAGTTCAACTCCTCGTCGGCTAGATTTTTACGTCTCTTTAATTAGTTTCCTACGACGTTAAATTAAACTCTCTTCTTCTTGGGTGTGTGTGTGGGTGTTAGTGCACGCCAATAAAAAAAGGAGAAAAATGGTATAACTTTTCTATCACCGAAGTGTGATAGATTGGTTATGCCATTTCCCTTATGAATAACAGGTCTTGAGTTCAACTCCTGTCGACTAGATCTTTAAGGTCTCTTGGGATAGTTTCCTAGGATGTTAAGACTCTCTTCTTATTCTTCTTTTCTCTCTCTCTCTCTCTCTCTCTCTCTTTTCCTTTCTCAATGTGTGTGTGCATTTTTTGTTTATGCATGTGTGTGTGCATTTTTTATATATGCATGCTCTCTCTCTCTTTTCCTCTCTCAATGTGTCTGTGCTTTCCTTGTTTATGCATGTGTGTGTGCGTTTTTTGTTTATGCTTGTGCTCTCTCTCTCTCTCTCTCTCTCTCTCTCTCTCTCTCTCTCTCAAAAACACAATGTGTGTATGTGTGTGTGTGTGTGTGTGAGAGAGAGAGAGAGGGAGAGAGAAAGAGGGGAAGGGACCATGAGAGTGAGGAGAGGGAAGGAGCATACCCGGCTCTCCTTCCTCTCCTCGTGTGTGTGTGTGTGTGTGTATGTGTGTGCGTGTGTGAGAGAGAGGGAGAGAGAAAGAGGGGAAGGGAACATGAGAGTGAGGAGAGGGAAGGAGCATACTTGGCTTTCGTTCCTCTCCTCGTGTGTGTGTGTGTGTGTGTGTATGTGTGTGTGTATGTGTGTGTGGGTGTGTGTGGAGAAGAAAGAGAGAGAGAGAGGGAGAGCGTTACCTTGCTTGCTTGAGCGCGCGTCGAAAACTCAGATTTGAGATCTGAGTTTTTGGACGCTCTCGGTTATGTTTTTTATCTCTGGCGGCGTCGCTACTGTTTTTTCATGTTTGAGCGTCGCACTACGAGCGTCGCTACTATTAAGCACCTCTTGTAGTGTTGAAAAAGAACAAAATATAACTTAAAACTCTTGTGTGTGTGTGAAGATTTGGTGTAGCTAGCCTCATTCCCAATTACACAGATGTAGTGCTCTTTCGCCCTGATAAAAACCTTAGATTAATGCTAGAATTATTTGTTACAACCATTTTATAAAAGCTTTAGAGCTTCATTCGACAAGCCTAGTTGAATATTTTAAGAGAGAAAACCCTAATTGATGGCCTCACACTCTAAAAATTGTAGTGGAAACATCACAGGACTACACTAGTATACCATAGAAGCAAGCTAGGTAACCCTTCACACAAAGAGACTGAATGAACATATATATCTCTCAATGTTTATTTTTTAAGGCTCTCATAGTCATGGTACCATGAGTGATGTGGAATTTTGAGCAATGTATGACCATTTTTGAGTCATTTTTTGGCATTTTATGACTATTTTTTTGCCAATTTTAGCTAAACAATGCTCCTTTTTTAATCATAAAAAGCCCAAATGAGCTACTAAGATCGCCCCCATTAAACTTTTTTGGCAAAACAAGCGTGCACACTTCAAATTTGTACAATTATAATCCAATTAATTGCACATAGGCTAATGTGATAAAACAATCCATAGTGCCACATCTAGTGCCTCGTCGCCTCAGTGAGGTATATATAAGACAATAGTCATGGGATCTGTTCTCACACATTTGACATTATGTAAATTGTTGTGTTTGGTCCCTCATATTAAAAAGCACAAAGAGAGGGGTGAAAATTCAGATTCACATTGTAAACATGTCATTTCACAACATCCATCCCCTCTAAACTTGCACATTGGTCGACATGTGCCACACATATTTAATGTCAATTTCATCATTATTTTAGAGGAAATAAAATGCATTGCCCTCTCTTTCTTCATCTTTATCCATAACATGTTCATCAAAACCTTCATTTTTACTTTCTAGTAAAACAAAGGGATCTGTATTGACTCTTGTTAGAGGGTGGCCCTGATTGGACATTTGTAGCTGCATATCTTTTTGGCACTAACACATTGCCAATACTCAGGGAAGCGACTCGGATGGGGCACGGGATTCTTTGAGGGTGTCAACCTCAAGAAGTGAACCAGTGGAATATTTCTATCTCTAACACATGCAAATCTCTCGCTCTTAGTTCTGGTAATTTACCTATGTCCTTCTCTATTTTAGCACTCAAAGGGACTCCAAATGCCACAAAAATTTAGGAGGATGTCCTGCACACTTAGGGACACTAACCTATAGAGTTTAATCACATTTCGAGGAGGTACCAAAATCACAATTGATCATAATTGAGGTCTCAAAAACTGCAATTGAACATATCAAGAGGGCCGTCCTAGGGTTTATGAACACTCTCCTACATTAAAAACACTATTTAACGCGCTCAAATCAATAGATTTAGTCTACAACCAAGTAGTCAAAATCAGAGTAGAATCGACAATGAGCATACTCAATTGAAAGAACATCCGAACAAGGAACACATTGCAAATTTCAAAACTGAAATATCATTATCATAGCTCAAAATGTGATGATTACAAGTTGTAGAGTAGAAGTCACTCTCAGCCGTACACTTTCAACCTTTCAAAACATGATAATGATCCCCCCTTCCCACTTTACAACTTATGCTTTATACCTAGGGCTCGCTTGGCTAGTGGCCGTGGCTAGTGGCCGACCATACAAGACTCAATTTCTTTACAGACTCTATAACTTTGGTTCTCAGAGTTTTTCCATATTTAATCAAAGATGATCAAAATAATTACAAGGCTTCCAAAAAAAGAATAGAAATACATCAAAATTTTAGGCTCTTAGAAGAAGGGGTGGACTTGAAGGGCACCTGTCTGGCTTGACTGCCAACATTCCCCCCTTCCTCGTCTTTGTACTCCCTCGTGCAAACTGCATCTGTAGGTGAAAATGCCCTTGATGGTTAACAATTCCTTGCTTGAACAACAATTCCTTGCTTTGAACAACAATCCCTTCACACAAAGAGACTGAATGAACATATATATCTCTCAATGTTTATTTTTTAAGGCTCTCATAGTCATGGTACCATGAGTGATGTGGAATTTTGAGCCATGTAGGACCGTTTTTGAGGCATTTTTTGGCATTTTATGACTATTTTTTTGCCAATTTTAGCTAAACAATGCTCCTTTTTTAATCATAAAAAGCCCAAATGAGCTACTAAGATCGCCCCCATTAAACTTTTTTGGCAAAACAAGCGTGCACACTTCAAATTTGTACAATTATAATCCAATTAATTGCACATAGGCTAATGTGATAAAACAATCCATAGTGCCACATCTAGTGCCTCGTCACCTCAGTGAGGTATATATAAGACAATAGTCATGGGATCTGTTCTCACACATTTGACATTATGTAAATTGTTGTGTTTGGTCCCTCATATTAAAAAGCACAAAGAGAGGGGTGAAAATTTAGATTTACATTGTAAGCATGTCATTTCACAACTTCCATCCCCTCTAAACTTGCACATTGGTCGACATGTGCCACACATATTTAATGTCAATTTCATCATTATTTTAAAAGAAATATAATGCATTGCCCTCTCTTTCTTCATCTTTATCCATAACATGTTCATCAAAACCTTCATTTTTACTTTCTAGTAAAACAAAGGGATTTGTATTGACTCTTGTTAGCGGGTGGCCCTGATTGGACGTTTGTAGCTGCATATCTTTTTGGCACTAACACATTGCCAATACTCAGGGAAGCGACTCGGATGGGGCATGGGATTCTTTGAGGGTGTCAACCTCAAGAAGTGAACCAATGGAATATTTCTATCTCTAACACATGCAAATCTCTCGCTCTTAGTTCTGGTAATTTACCTATGTCCTTCTCTATTTTAGCACTCAAAGGGACTCCAAATGCCACAAAAATTTAGGAGGATGTCCTGCACACTTAGGGACACTAACCTATAAAGTTTAATCACATTTCGAGGAGGTACCAAAATCACAATTGATCATAATTGAGGTCTCAAAAACTGCAATTGAACATATCAAGAGGGCCGTCCTAGGGTTTATGAACACTCTCCTACATTAAAAACACTATTTAACGCGCTCAAATCAATAGATTTAGTCTACAACCAAGTAGTCAAAATCAGAGTAGAATCGACAATGAGCATACTCAATTGAAAGAACATCCGAACAAGGAACACATTGCAAATTTCAAAACTGAAATATCATTATCATAGCTCAAAATGTGATGATTACAAGTTGTAGAGTAGAAGTCACTCTCAGCCGTACGCTTTCAACCTTTCAAAACATGATAATGATCCCCCCTTCCCACTTTACAACTTATGCTTTATACCTAGGGCTCGCTTGGCTAGTGGCCGTGGCTAGTGGCCGACCATACAAGACTCAATTTCTTTACAGACTCTATCACTTTGGTTCTCAGAGTTTTTCCATATTTAATCAAAGATGATCAAAATAATTACAAGGCTTCCAAAAAAGAATATAAATACATCAAAATTTTAGGCTCTTAGAAGAAGGGGTGGACTTGAAGGGCACCCGTCTAGCTTGACTGCCATTATTCCCCCCTTCCTCGTCTTTGTACTCCCTCGTGCAAACTGCATCTGTAGGTGAAAATGCCCTTGATGGTTAACAATTCCTTGCTTGAACAACATGTTTTGATAGCTAAACTATCAGAATTGAGTAAAAAATTCTCCACGTTGAATATTAAGGCTATTTAGATCTTAGTGGATCTCATAGAGAGTCTGCAAGAATGTATCAGATTTGTGGGTTAAGATATAGTAGCTCAGAGTAGATTATATGTGATTCATGCTCACTAATGCTTACATGCAATGAAAAAATGATTTCACTTGCACACATGCAGAGGAAATAAAAAGATCTGGAGAAAGGCTTATCATGCAAGTGTGTACAAATGCGTAGTTTTGCAAGGGAAGTACAATGCAAGGCCACCAAGTTTGGCCCAAATAGTGTTGTTTTGAAAGTTGTAGAAACAAGTATCCAATGCAAACAAGCAAGAAACATTGGCTAGGAGAGTGGCCATATAAAATTTCCCAAATCCATCGCTAGAGGTTATTAGAATTGAGTTACACTAATCTAATTCTAAAGAGTTAAAATTAATTTAGTGCTGTGAAAGAGAGAGAGAGAGAGAGAGAGAGAGCACTAAATCTAGTGTAAGGATCTAACCAATGTAATTAGGAGATACTAGTTACATGTTAGCTCTAATACCACATGTAATTCCTATGGTGGATAGACCAATGAGGCATTCATTATTGTGAGAGCATCACAACCATAAGGAGGGAGTATATTAGAGATAGTGTACTGAATACAATGAAATGAACTTGCTTCATTGGTTGTAGAAATGAGAGAGAGAGAGAGAGAGAGAGAGAGAGAGAGAGAGAGAGAGAGAGAGAGAGAGAGAGAGAGAGAGAGAGAGAGAGAGAGAGAGAGAGAGAGAGAGAGAGAGAGAGAGATTATGAGATTTGGAGGATGGCCTTATATAGGATCAAGGTGGAGAAGTGAAATCCATGAGTGGATGAATATGCAACACAAGCCGTAATGGCAAGGGTCATGTGAGCTACCACAAGTAGCATGTCGCGATCAAGTGTGTAGGATATGTCTAGGGAATGAACAGCACGTGTGAGGCTTATAAGTTCCTTTCCAAAAGTGTGACTATGCACATAAATGGTGCATGCTTGGCTTAAGTGTTTTTTCTCAATGTGAGTGTAAGCTACAATCTTACCTCAACAATTCAAAGATCTTGATATGGCTAAGATTGCATCACTCTATTGAACATGGTCAAATCCCATGCATAGGGTAGAAGCATTAAACAAATGCTAGAGGAGATGGAACAACATATGAAAGTAGCTCAAAGGGGGATCAAAGTTGTACATCATTGGCATAAACTCTATGCGGATACCCAACATTTAGACAAAAACTTCAAGGAAGGAGATCTTGTTTTCCTTTGAGTTTGACCAAAGAGGAGCTCCCTATCTCTAGTGAACTATAAAAATCTTAGTCCAGAATATTGTTGGCCATGCCCTATCATTAGAAATATCAATGATACAGGCATGACCTTCTCACTCATCTTAAAATACACAATGAATTTCATGAAAGCTTCTTAGAAGCCTATGTTCCCAACCCTAACCATGTATTGGACAACTCTGATGTGGTCCTACCTTTCCAAGGAACAGTGAAGCTTACGCTAAAGAAGATTTTGGATACCAAGGAGAAGACCCCTTATGGATAGGATAGTAAAAGAACATTGGTTCACATGTGGAGAAAGAGATCTTAATCTCCCATCCCCATTTTCCTATTAAACGGGTTGCCTTCTTGCACGTGGTAGCATATTGAGAGCTCCCAAGCTTGATGAAAATCCTTCTCCACCACTCCCCCTTGCTACGTCTATTGATGAGCATCAGGCTACCTTTGGTCACCATTTCTACTTTCTCTCTCTCTTGCTAAGCATGCCTTGGTCTCAAGGATACTCAAACTATCTCTCTCTCTCTCTCTCTCTCTCTCTCTCTCTCTCTCTCTCTCTCTCTCTCTCTTTTTCTCTCTCTTAAACACCTCTCATCCCTAAACCCAAATTACATTATTATTGTTGGAATTAGGGTTGCACAAAAACACATGCAGCTTGGAGAAGACGAAGGAAGCTCAAGGAACACAATAGAGAGTGTATTACTTAGTGTGCAATGGAAAGGAGATAGCCCTAGAGTGATGGGCGTATATACAATGCACGGGGGGAAAAACCTCCTAAAGAGGGAAAAAATTCCCCGGCAGTCCTAGTGTGTTCACACACATCACTACCACGTGTATATAATAACAAATCCCCCCTGGAGTGATGCGGTGAACAAGAGCTAGCACATGAGTAAAGGGAAGTGTCATGCCCTGAGGACATGATCAGTCCACAAAGGGGAGTAAGCCCACAGCTTTGTGGAAAGCTTCAAACTTCTCATGAGACAATGCCTTTGTGAAAAGATCTGCAAGGTTGTCCTGTGTTGGCACATAAGCCAAGTTGATCTCTCTTGCTGAGAGCCTCTCCCTGACATAGTGGTACTACACCTCAATGTGCTTTGTGCAAGCATGAAAAATTGGGCTCCTCACAACTGCCAATGTGCTCTGATTGTCAGTGTAGATAGTGTTGGAAGTGTCATGTCCAACACCTAAATCATCCATCAGGCATCTGAGCCATACTCACTCAACCGTAGCTGTGAAGACTGCCCTGTACTTAGCCTCACAACTCGAAGTGGCCACAATAGGCTGCTTCTTGCTCAACCATGATATACATGAACTGCTAAGCATGAAAAAAAAACCACTTGTGGACACTCGCGTGTCAAAACATTCAGCCCAATCTCCAAAAAAGCATGTAAGTGTTGCAGCAATGATCCCCCCTTCGGATAAAACAAGCCAAGATGTAAAGTGCCACTAAGGTAGTGGAAAATCCTCTTGACATCCTACCAATGCTTAGACCCTGGGCTATTCATAAATCTGTTGACCTGTGAGACTGCAAACTGAATATCCGGCCTCGTGTTGCATACATAAATGAGGCATCCAATAGCAGTTTGGTAAAAAGTGACATGAGCAGGATCAACAGCATCATAAAGACTCAATTTCAAACCTATTTCAATGGGAGTGGCAATAGGTTTGCAATTCTCAAGTCCAAACTTACATAGCAATGTCTCTCTATAACTTTTCTGACACAAGGCAATACCACCATCACACTGCTTAAACTGTATACCCAAGTAATGATACAACAATCCCAAGTCTTTCACCTTGAAAGTAGCATTCAAATCAGCCTTAAATTCAGCAATATGTCTCTCATTTAGTCCAGTGATCAACAAATCATCTACATAAAGAACCTCAATGAGAAGTACATCACCCTCACACTTTACATACAATGTGCTTTCTGTTGGGCTGTTACAAAAGCCTCGTCTGACCAAAGGAGTGTCCCCTTTATCATACAAAGCAGGATGAGGTTGCTTTAACTTGCTTTAATTCATACAAAGCCTTCTTACATATGCACAGTTTTTCATCTTGTCCTTTCATGACAAAACCGCGAGGCTGCATTACATATAGTTCCGCAAATATGTCACCATTCAAGAAAGCAGTAACAATGTGTGATTGATGTACATCCTAACCAAAATGAGCTAGCAATGCACATAGAAAACGAATAGTAGTCATACGAAAAGTGGGAGCAAAAGTTTCTTCATAATCTATGCCTTTTTTTCTACGCATAGACTTTTGCAACAAGTCAGGCCTTATGGCGATCAATCTCACCATCCGGCTTGCATTTCAACTTGTAAACCCACTTTGTACCAATGGCTTTTTGCCAGGAGGCAACTCACATAAAGTCCATGTCTCATTTTCTATAAGTGCATCATATTTTGATTGCATGGCAACCATCCAATTTTTTGAATTTTGTGCTTCATCAAAAGAGAGAGGTTCCTCAACATCATGTAATCTAGACATAGCCAAAGCATAACAATCTGATGCATAAGATCCATGGCGAGAGCCTGAACGAGTACGACTAGACAAAGTTGCAGCCAATTCACTGTCACACAATGTATGCACGAGCCATTTTGGCATGCCTACCCTGATCATTTTCAGCCCTTTCCTCATCAAGTACATCATGTACATCTGCATCAGTAATAGACTGATCTGTAACATTTTTGAAAACCCCCATAGGCTGTATATTTGCCTCATTGGAATTTACATTCCAACTTCCACCATTGAAAAGAGGCAACAAAGTGTCATAAATGTCTTGTGAGCTTACATTACTATCTCTAGTACATGACAGCAAGGGCTGAACAGAATCTTCCACAAACATTACATCCCGTGAAACCAGAATACACTGATTGTGGATAATACAACCTGTAGCCTTTGCTTTCAACACTATAACAAAAGAAAATACATTTGACAGCCTTATCATCCGACTTTCTGCACTGTGTTTGTGGCACCAAAGCATACGCCAAACAACCAAAAACACGCATGTGCTCAATAGAAGTCTTTCTATCATGCCATCCTTCATATGGAGTAATAGACTGCAAAGATTTTGTAGGACGCATGTTAAGTACATAAGTGGCACACATGATGGCCTCAAGCCAAAAAGAATGCGGCAAAGCTTGACTTTTGACCATACATCGTGCCATTTCCGTAAGTGACCTGTTTTTTCTCTCAGCTACACCATTTTGCTGAGGCATATAAGGCACTGTACATCGGTTTTTTATCCCACGACTAGCCAGAAATGCATTAAATTGATGAGACATATACTCCCCCCTCGATCAGAAATGGAGGGTGCCCATAGTACATTTTGAGACATTTTCAGTCATAGCCAGAAATTGTTTGAAGCACATAAAAAATTCGGACTTCACTTTAAGCAGAAATATCTATGCATGCCTAGAGTAATCATCAATGAAAGTCACGAACTACAGGTAATTGCCCAAGGACAGAGTTTGCATGGGCCCACAAACATCACTATGCACAAGGTGCAACCTTCATGTGGCCCTAACTGAATCATCCTTTGGAAACTTAGAGCATTGCATTTTACCCAAAATACAGCCTTCACAAAAATGTTTGACAAGTGCTTCAAGAGGCGGCAAAGAAGCAACCATATCAAATTTCTGTAAATGCAGCAAACTGGCAAAATTCAAATGCCCAAAACGTGCATGCCAAAGTTTTGCATCTGAAATAGCCCTTGAATCTGCAACTGCATTTGCAAAATTTTATCCACACTTGTCATACAAAGTGAGCTTATGCAACCCACGGCACAAAAGGCCAGATGCAACAATTTCATCACCAAAATTGAGATCATGAACTGTACATCTGTCATCCACAAATTTGACTACAAGTCCAAGTCTAGCAAGTGCAGATACGGACAAAAGATTCTTCTTGATCCCAGGTACTAAAGTGCATCAACAAGTGTGAAAGAACTGCCATTTGTTATGAATGTTTGAATTGATTTTTATGCATCATATATAATTCCGATTGCATAAAAGAAATTAGGTCAAAAGTTAATTATTTGAAATTACAATGTATTCAATTAGATTTACATATTGATACGTGTTGAGTTTCTTATTGCATGATTCTTAGATTTGATTTTCATGCATCATACGAAATTTGGTTTGTATGAAATAAGTTAGATCAAGAGTAAGCATATTGAATTTACATCATTTTCAATTATATTGAAAGAAGTAGATAATTTGATTGATCTCCATATTTACTCTTTATGTGTATCACATATATTTCGATGCATGATTGTGTATGATGTATGATAAATATGAAATCAAGATTTTCTTTGACTGAATCTACTAAGAGTTACATGATGTTTTTGTAGAGAGAATACTATCCATCATCTAATATTTTACACAGAAATTTGATATATGACGTTTCACTTAAAGAAAGAGATTTCAATTCATCGTAGATATTGAAGGGTTATGCATTTGATGATTCATAAAGAATTATAATTGTAGATATCGAAATCCAAAACCTAAGCAAGAATACATGGTATTGTGACCATGATATATATTTTGGAACTCAAGAATTTTCCATATACTAGGAATTTGGAGCAAGATTCCTAGCTTCACATTGATCCTTATCATTACCTTTTCAAGCATGGCCCTAAGATCAAGCATTTTGAGGATTTTTTTTTTCAAATTTAAGTATGCTATTACTATCTAAAATTCAATCTTGGATTTGATCCTTGTAATGATAGAATGGTCTTATGACCATTGTCAAGAAATGTGCATTGTGGCTAGGAAAGCCTCTGGCCTCTTACTGTGAGGGTTTGCAACAAAATCAAGCAAGTCATAGAAGATTTGAAGCTAAAGCAACACTCATAAAGACCAAAACTCTAGTCATGAAAGTTTCACTTTGCACTACAAGAGGTTGTGTGCTCTTGTGACGCTTTTAGCGATGGAAATACACTGGGTTTTCATAACCCCCAGCGTCGCTATGAGCGTCAATATGGGGACGTCGCTATGGCAGTCGCTATAAGCATCGCTATATAGCAATGCCTATAGCGACGTTGCAGGGCCATCAATAGCGACACTTATAGTGACGCTGCAGAGCCTAATATAGCGACAGTCATAGTGACGCCCGAGATGAAAAAATTTTGGTGGCAGGGCATTCACCCATCAACCATATTGAATGTTTCATTTGTCTATTTACATTTGAAAAAAAGTGCAAAGGTAAATATAGACCCAAAATAGTCACCCACAAGACAATATAATCATTAACTCCATCATCCATAGTACGTATTGTTTGCAAAATAAAGATACAAAAATGACAAGCGTGAATTGATGAAGGTGAATCAATGACAATTGTACACATAGGCAAAATCACTTGATTGTTAATCATTGCAAATGTAATAGTTACAAACCATTGTCATTATTTAAAAAATATACATGGTTTTCAAAAAGACGTATAAAAGTCGTCTCATGATACATAATCTATGACAAAAATAAACTAATGCTATCTAGCTATGGCTAGCCGACGTCTCATCGCGTCGAAGCGCTGTATCTGTCGGATTCTGCAAAAAAAAAAACAATAAGCTAGCTTTTTGTAAGTATAAACATATAGCGACGTTTATAAAACAATACAATAAATAGAAAAGAATAAACCCTAATACTAACCATGCCGCCGCGAGAACTCAGGATCTCTATAAGGGCATTTAATCCCTTCTTGCCTGCGTACTCACGCTCGTACGGTGTGGGATCACGTCCTATAAACTACCACTGTCAAAACATACAAAGAATCCATTATGTTAGAATTTCAAATCCCATAAACCCTAAACTATCAAACATAGATGCAAAAAAACTTACAAAATCGGCCTCAAATGATGCCCACCCGCCGCTCCCCAAGTGGTGCGAGCTCCTTGCCTCTACTCGGCCTCTGGCTGCCTCCTTTTGTTGCTTCCTCTGGTCGAAATTCTCGCGCGCTTCTTTCTTCGCATGCTTCCAATTTTCTTTGGCCAGCGAATCTGGTCTGCTACACCCATGCTTGATTGCTTTTTGCACTTCGGAACGGTTATGCTTGCAGTATTCGTGCATTCAAACCTTCATCACATCTTCATTGAAGCGATCATCCCGTGTTGGAACAGGAAACTCGTCATGAAGCATGCTGATGACTCTATCTTTTAATTTATTCGATACTTCACTCCAGGTGTTTAGTATGTAGTGTCTAAACAACTGAGAGCAAAGACTGCGCATGCGTGAAATCACCTTCTTGCCTTCATCATCCAAGATGATGCCGCCGCTGAAGTCGACGGAGTAAGGCAAGCCCTCTTGCCGCTGACGCGTGAACCTAGATGTCTCGGCAGGGGTCTCTAGCGGCGTGTCAACTGGAGTCTGAGCCCCGAAGCTAGTAGTGTCCATTGGAATGACTCCTGAAGGAGTAGCTAGTGGTGTGTAGCTACGGGGAACGGTAGTCAACCGCGCAAAACCTGGTGTCGATGGCGATGCCGTGGCTGGTGTCAGGATGGGCAAAGAAGGGGAGGGTAAAGAGCCTCATCGAACACGAGGCAGTGTCGAAGCATCGGTGGCGCCACCCCCACAACAACCGCCACCGCCACCACTAGAGCGTCGGTGCCTGACGAGTGTGAAGATGGTCTCGTCGACACCGAAGCTTCAGAGCGCATTGAGGACTCCGAAACAGAGGGAGATGCGGATGGAGTAGGAACGCTCGAAGGTGCGCCAGAGCGATGACGCTCCACGTACCACTGTCTCTGCTGGGATGACAAAGAAGAAAGAAACTCCTCATCATCCATGCCTGCATTAAACACACGAACATTTAAGCTTAATATTGAATGAATGGAGTAGAAAACATGGACAAGTAGATAGATAGATAGATAGATAGATAGATAGAGAGAGAGAGAGAGAGAGAGAGGAGGAGGTGCTCGTCCTCTCTTCTTATGAGAACATACCTAGAGCATACGTACCTGGAGTGGACGCAAAGACCATTAAATACAATGACACAATGACGCATATAAATACAATGACGCAATGACGCAAATACTTAAAGAGCCAGAGTTTTTACAAAACGGAGTAAAATTGTTCAAAACGGAGAATCGTACAAGAACTTGAATGTGCTTGTAGCTTTGGAATGTTCAAAGGCTAGCAGCAACAGAAAGCGTTCTTCTTCTATTCAACCTGAGTGATGGAAGAGGCAAGTGCATAACTCTGATTTTACAAAACGGAGCAAAATTGCTCAAATATAATATTTATGGATTCAAGAGATCTATATATCATCCTTGCATAGCTCAGCATAACTTCCTATATATATATAGAGCTCTCCGTTTCAATAGATGTCCTCTGTTTCATTTTGTAGATCATCTGCATGTACCCCATAGAGAGTAGAAGCTTGATGTTCATCTGACACCACCTCCACGGCTTCTGATTGAGCATCTTCTCCGATCTCCTCCATTGATGCTGCTGTGATTGGCACATGGTAGCCTTCATACGTCCGTGCACTACGTGGGGCTACCTCTATGACGTACCACCAGTTTGATGCAGACGTTGTAGGATGAAATATCACCTGCCAGAGCCACATAACTTACATGAGAGCTTCCAACCACATAAATTCTAAAATGGGATGTTAACTATTTACATACTTGTTCACAATGCTCGGGTAGTACGAAAGTGTCTCTTAGGTCAGTCCATTTCTTATTTGAATCCACCTCAAGAAAACCAGACTCTTCTCTACGCACAGTAGCATTGCGACCCTCCATGATTATCTTGCACCATTGCACGTCGAACAAGTCGACAAAAAATCCTCTATAATTGATCCTCAAAATCTCTTGTAGCTTGCCGAAGTAAGTGAGTTGCACCACCACAGGATCTGCATCAGAGGACCGTCGTCGACTAGACTATTCAAATTTAGCCATGATTCCACAATCTTGAGTAAACTGTTTTTTGTCGATCCGTTCCACACTAAAATGTCGACCTTTACACCATGCTGCTGAGGAATCCGTAGCACACCATCCGAAGATTTAATCTCCTCATCCCATGATGCTAGGGCGGCCATGGACTTACATTCGAAGAAATGATTGATGCGAGGAAGTAGAGAAAAATGTCGCAAAACGTTTTGTGGAATTTTTGTTCGACCATGGAGATCTACTCGATATCTTTCGGAATCACATTTCAGACACTTCTCCATGTTTATGTATTCCCCTCTGAAAAGAATGCAGTCATTAGGACAAGCATGGATCAAATTGTAATCCATCCCCAAGTTTCGCAAAATCTTTCTTGCTTCCTCTCGGGAATCTGGCATCACATTATCAGCTGGTAGTATGTGCTCTTTGAGCAATCTACACAACATAAAAATACGGTACAATTATGTAAAAATCTATAAGATCATTATACATTTAGAGTTTTATTAAAGTAAACTAACTGTAATAGATCATTTGAAAAGCATTGTGCGCTAGTGTCACTCCATCCAAACTTTGTCTGCATGTTGAGAAGAACCAGGAGCGCTTTCAATCTAGATACACGTGCTCCATTATACAATGGCAAATCGGCTTCACTTTTCATATCATCATATACAAGTCTTTCTGAATCCATGATCGTCTCAATCATTTCATCAATCTCGGGCTCAAACTTTGCCTCGTTGGGAATGTGGTCTGCATGATCATCCCCCGAGCTGTCAGAGGCTACATCTTGTGTCCTCACATATGCTGCTTGACCAAAGCGCCTGCGAACACGTCTATTGGGTTGCAAGATTGTTGCCTGTTGGCCAGCGTTAGAGTTCGACGAGTTATGATCGGCAAAAATTGATCTATAATAGATGGATCGAACTCGCCAAATTCGCGAACGTGCTGCTAAGAAATGCGTCTGGTCTGTTGCACAGCATGCTTGCAATGGATACAAGGACATAAGATCCTTGTTGAGAGATAGGTGTTTCGGTTGGACAGCCCCACATCCTCGTCACTACTCATAATGAGGGTAAAAATCTTATAACCTGGACAACAAATTTCATCTTCTATTGGCATTCTTCGTGTTTTCTCTCTCTCTCTCTCTCTCTCTCTCTCTCTCTCTCTTTGTTCACACTGTAAACTACCTCACATTCTCTAGTCATGTCCAATCCCCGCACACCTCAGTCTAGAGGTGCACTAAGATCAGAACCGGCCACCGGGTTATAATATCATCTTTATTGGTCAATGCCTATATTTGTGGGTACAAGAAATCTACACACCCACATCTACATGATACTGCATGTAGTGGACAAAACCCCTTTGCCTCTTCTCTAGCTGTAGCATTTCACAGCATCTTAACATCTTTTCAGAGTAGATCTTTGTTTGTAGCATGCAGGTACACCATTCTTGCAATGTAGCTGATGTCTGCTCAAGGCACTTAATTCTTACTCTAGATTTGACGGGATGTGGTGTGTGTGTGTGTGTGACCCTTGGAATCGTCATCTTGCATCACTAACTTCTATGTAGGCTCAATTTGCTCTTCCACTAGCTGAACATGACAGATTATTGTATGGTAGCAGCAGTCGAACATGCAGGTGGAATTGCTGGTCCACATGGACTGTCGAGGCTGTGAGCGCAGGAAATTTTCTCGCCACTTCTTCTAACCTTATCTTAAACGATAAAAAGAAGAAAATGGTATAACCTTTCTATCACCCAAGTGTGGTAGATTGGTTATGCCAATTCCCTCTTCAATAACATGTAAATAACCTAAATCTAATCTAATATAACGTAAATCTAAATCAAACGTAAATGAACCTAAATCTAACTAAAAATAAACCTAAATCTAATCTAATTTAACTTAAATAAACCTGAATTTAATTTAACGTAAGTCTACATCTAACCTAATCTTTAACGTCTTTTGGGATAGTTTCCTACAGCGTTAAAACTCTCTTCTTCTTGTGTGTGTGTGTGTGTGTGTGTGTGTGCACGCCAATAAAAAGAGAAAAATGGTATAACCTTTCTATCACCCAAGTGTGGTAGATTGGTCATGCCATTTTTCCTCTTCAATAACAGATAAATAACCTAAATCTAATCTAATATAACATAAATAAACCTAAATTAATAAACCTAAATGTAACAGGACTTGATTTTGAGGTGTTTTAGCAATAAATTTTGTTTTTCTAGGAAGTTTTGGTCGTTTTAAAGTTAGTCCACTGTGTAGAAGGATGTGTGGATTGTTTTCGTCCAATAAAATTTTTTGATCCGGAAGGCACTTTCTGGGGCATTTTTGAAGGTGTTAACGTGGGATTTTGGAAAAGTGATGTATGAAGCGATTGAAGCCTGTCTTATAAGGAACAACTTTGGTTCTCTGAGTCTTTAGAGATTTTGATGTTTTGATGTTCGTTGAGGGCCAAAGATTAAGAGAAAAGTGGGATTTGCTGTTTTTGCATCGTTTTTGTAGAAAATGTTGTTTTGCAGGTTGATTTTCAGCAAATCAGAGCAGGCTATGGAAATTTTCCATCACATAGCCGTCGAAGAGCGCAGCGAGGGCAACAAGATTGTGTGAGACGGACTTGGGCTGTTTTTGCTCCGTTTGGGAGTTTCAAAAATCTAACCTTTACGGATCGCTTCGCGATCACGTTTTTACCCTATCCTTGAAGGTATACTTGGCGCGCAAGTCGAGTCGACCGAACGCCAAAAATAGAAAAGCGGCTATTTTGGGAGGTCGCATGCTTTTGGAGGAAAAAACGAGAAAAGAAAGACGGGTTTTTTCATGTTTGAGCGTCGCACTACGAGCATCGCTACTATTAAGCACCTCTTGTAGTGTTGAAAAAGAACAAAATATAACTTAAAACTCTTGTGTGTGTGTGAAGATTTTGTGTAGCTAGCCTCATTCCCAATTACACAGATGTAGTGCTCTTTCGCCCTGATAAAAACCTTAGATTAATGCTAGAATTATTTGTTACAACCATTTTATAAAAGCTTTAGAGCTTCATTCGACAAGCCTAGTTGAATATTTTAAGAGAGAAAACCCTAATTGATGGCCTCACATTCTAAAAATTGTAGTGGAAACATCACAGGACTACACTAGTATACCATAGAAGCAAGCTAGGTAACCCTTCACACAAAGAGACTGAATGAACATATATATCTCTCAATGTTTATTTTTTAAGGCTCTCATAGTCATGGTACCATGAGTGATGTGGAATTTTGAGCCATGTATGACCATTTTTGAGTCATTTTTTGGCATTTTATGACTATTTTTTTGTCAATTTTAGCTAAACAATGCTCCTTTTTTAATCATAAAAAGCCCAAATGAGCTACTAAGATCGCCCCCATTAAACTTTTTTGGCAAAACAAGCGTGCACACTTGAAATTTGTACAATTATAATCCAATTAATTGTGCATAGGCTAATGTGATAAAACAATCCATAGTGCCACATCTAGTGCCTCGTCGCCTCAGTGAGGTATATATAAGACAATAGTCATGGGATCTGTTCTCACACATTTGACATTAGGTAAATTGTTGTGTTTGGTCCCTCATATTAAAAAGCACAAAGAGAGGGGTGAAAATTTAGATTCACATTGTAAACATGTCATTTCACAACATCCATCCCCTCTAAACTTGCACATTGGTCGACATGTGCCACACATATTTAATGTCAATTTCATCATTATTTTAAAAGAAATATAATGCATTGCCCTCACTTTCTTCATCTTTATCCATAACATGTTCATCAAAACCTTCATTTTTACTTTCCAGTAAAACAAAGCGATGTGTATCGACTCTTGTTAGCGGATGGCCCTAATTGGACGTTTGTAGCTGCATATCTTTTTGGCACTAACACATTGCCAATACTCAGGGAAGTGACTCGGATGGGGCACGGGATTCTTTGAGTGTGTCAACCTCAAAAAGTGAACCAGTGGAATATTTCTATCTCTAACACATGCAAATTGCTCGCTCTTAGTTCTGGTAATTTACCTATGTCCTTCTGTATTTTAGCACTCAAAGGGACTCCAAATGCCACAAAACCTTAGGAGGATGTCTTTCACACTTAGGGACACTAACCTATACAGTTTAATCACATTTCGAGGAGGTACCAAAATCACAATTGATCATAATTGAGGTCTCAAAAACTGCAATTGAACATATCAAGAGGGCCGTCCTAGGGTTTATGAACACTCTCCTACATTAAAAACACTATTTAACACGCTCAAATCAATAGATTTATAAGTCTACAACCAAGTAGTCAAAATGAGAGTAGAATCGACAATGAGCATACTCAATTGAAAGAACATCCGAACAAGGAACACATTGCAAATTTCAAAACTGAAATATCATTATCATAGCTCAAAATGTGATGATTACAAGTTGTAGAGTAGAAGTCACTCTCAGCCGTACGCTTTCAACCTTTCAAAACATGATAATGATACCCCCTTCCCACTTTACAACTTATGCTTTATACCTAGGGCTCTCTTGGCTAGTGGCCGTGGCTAGTGGCCGACCATACAAGACTCAATTTCATTACAGACTCTATAACTTCGGTTCTCAGAGTTTTTCCATATTTAATCAAAGATGATCAAAATAATTACAAGGCTTCCAAAAAAGAATAGAAATACATCAAAATTTTAGGCTCTCAGAAGAAGGGGTGGACTTGAAGGGCACCTGTCTGGCTTGAGTGCCAACATTCCCCCCTTTCTCGTCTTTGTACTCCCTCGTGCAAACTGCATCTGAAGGTGAAAATGCCCTTGATGGTTAACAATTCCTTGCTTGAACAACATGTTTTGATAGCTCAACTATCAGAATTGATTAAAAATTTCTCCAAGTTGAATGTTAAGGCTATTTAGATCTTAGTGGATCTCATAGAGAGTCTGCAAGAATGTATCAGATTTGTGGGTTAAGATATAGTAGCTTAGAGTAGATGATATGTGATTCATGCTCACTAATGCTTACATGCAATGAAAAAATGATCTCACTTGCACACATGCAGAGAAAATAGAAAGATCTGGAGAAAGGCTTATCATGCACGTGTGTAAAAATGCGTAGTTTTTCAAGGGAAGTACAATGCAAGGCCACCAAGTTTGGCCCAAATAGTGTTGTTTTGAAAGTTGTAGAAACAAGTATCCAATGCAAACAAGCAAGAAACATTGGCTAGGAGAGTGGCCATATAAAATTTCCCAAATCCAATGCTACAGGTTATTAGAATTGAGTTACACTAATCTAATCCTAAAGAGTTAAAATTAATTTAGTGCTGTGAAAGAGAGAGAGAGAGGTAGAGAGAGAGAGAGAGAGAGAGAGAGAGAGAGAGAGAGAGAGAGAGAGAGAGAGAGAGAGAGAGAGCACTAAATCTAGTGTAAGGATCTAACCAATGTAATTAGGAGATACTAGTTACATGTTAGCTCTAATACCACATGTAATTCCTATGGTGGATAGACCAATGAGGCATTCATTATTGTGAGAGCATCACAACCATAAGGAGGGAGTATATTAGAGATAGTGTACTGAATACAATGAAATGAACTTGCTTGATTGGTTGTAGAAATGAGAGAGAGAGAGAGAGAGAGAGAGAGAGAGAGAGAGAGAGTGAGAGAGATTATGAGATTTGGAGGATGGCCTTATATAGGATCAAGGTGGAGAAGTGAAATCCATGAGTGGATGAATATGCAACACAAGCCGTAATGGCAAGGGTCATGTGAGCTACCACAAGTAGCATGTCGCTATCAAGTGTGTAGGATATGTCTAGGGAATGAATAGCACGTGTGAGGCTTATAAGTTCCTTTCCAAAAGTGTGACTATGCACATAAATGGTGCATGCTTGGCTTAAGTGTTTTTTCTCAATGTGAGTGTAAGCTACAATCTTACCTCAACAATTCAAAGATCTTGATATGGCTAAGATTGCATCACTCTATTGACATGGTCAAATCCCATGCATAGGGTAGAAGCATTAAACAAATGCTAGAGGAGATGGAACAACATATGAAAGTAGCTCAAAGGGAGATCAAAGTTGTACATCATTGGCATAAACTCTATGCGGATACCCAACATTTAGAGAAAAACTACAAGGAAGGAGATCTTGTTTTCCTTTGAGTTTGACCAAAGAGGAGCTCCCTATCTCTAGTGAACTATAAAAATCGTAGTCCAAAATATTGTTGGCCATGCCCTATCATTAGAAATATCAATGATACAAGCATGACCTTCTCACTCATCTTAAAATACACAATGTATTTCATGAAATCTTCTTAGAAGCCTATGTTCCCAACCCTAACCATGTATTGGACAACTCTGATGTGGTCCTACCTTTCCAAGGAACAGTGAAGCTTACGCTAAAGAAGATTTTGGATACCAAGGAGAAGACCCATTATGGATAGGATAGTAAAAGAACATTGGTTCACATGTGGAGAAAGAGATCTTAATCTCCCATCCCCATTTTCCTATTAAACGGGTTGCCTCCTTGCACGTGGTAGCATATTGAGAGCTCCCAAGCTTGATGAAAATCCTTCTCCACCACTCCCCCTTGCTACGTCTATTGATGAGCATCAGGCTACCTTTGGTCACCATTTCTACTTTCTCTCTCTCTTGCTAAGCATGCCTTGGTCTCAAGGATACTCAAACTATCTCTCTCTCTCTCGCTCTCTCTCTCTCTCTCTTTTTCTCTCTCTTAAACACCTCTCATCCCTAAACCCAAATTACATTATTATTGTTGGAATTAGGGTTGCACGAAAACACATGCAGCTTGGAGAAGACGAAGGAAGCTCAAGGAACACAATAGAGAGTGTATTACTTAGTGTGCAATGGAAAGGAGATAGCCCTAGAGTGATGGGCGTATATACAATGCACGGGGGAAAAACCTCCTAAAGAGGGAAAAAATGCCCCGGCAGTCCTAGTGTGTTCACACACATCACTAGCACGTGTATATAATAACAAATCCCCCCTGGAGTGATGCGGTGAACAAGAGCTAGCACATGAGTAAAGGGAAGTGTCATGCCCTGAGGACATGATCAGTCCACAAAGGGGAGTAAGCCCAAAGCTTTGTGGAAAGCTGCAAACTTCTCATGAGACAATGCCTTTGTGAAAAGATCTGCAAGGTTGTCATGTGTTGGCACATAAGCCAAGTTGATCTCTCTTGCTGAGAGCCTCTCCCTGACATAGTGGTACTGCACCTCAATGTGCTTTGTGCGAGCATGAAAAATTGGGCTCCTCACAACTACCAATGTTCTCTGATTGTCAGTGTAGATAGTGTTGGAAGTGTCCTGTCCAACACCTAAATCATCCATAAGGCATCTGAGCCATACTCACTCAACCGTAGCTGTGAAGACTGCCCTGTACTTAGCCTCACAACTCGAAGTGGCCACAATAGGTTTCTTCTTGCTCAACCATGATATACATGAACTGCTCAGCATGAAGAAAAAACCACTTGTGGACACTCGCGTGTCAAAACAACCAATCTCCAAAAAAGCATGTAAGTCTTGCAGCAATGATCCCCCCTTCGGATACAACAAGCCAAGATGTAAAGTGCCACTAAGGTAGTGGAAAATCCGCTTGACATCCTACCAATGCTTAGACCCTGGGCTATTCATAAATTTGTTGACCTGTGAGACTGAAAACTGATTATCCGGCCTCGTGTTGGATACATAAATGAGGCATCCAACAGCAGTTTGGTAAAAAGTGACATGAGCAGGATCAACAGCATCATAAAGACTCAATTTTAAACCTATTTCAATGGGAGTGGCAATAGGTTTGCAATTCTCAAGTCCAAACTTACATAGCAATGTCTCTCTATAACTTTTATGACACAAGGCAATACCACCATCACACTGCTTAAACTGTATACTCAAGTAATGATACAACAATCCCAAGTCTTTCACCTTGAAAGTAGCATTCAAATCATCCTTAAATTCAGCAATATGTCTCTCATTTAGTCCAGTGATCAACAAATCATCTACATAAAGAACCTCAATGAGAAGTACATCACCCTCACACTTTACATACAATGTGCTTTCTGTTGGACTGTTACAAAAGCCTCGTCTGACCAAATGAGTGTTAGCTTTCTCATACCAAGCAGGAGGATGTTGCTTTAATTTTCTTTAATTCATACAAAGCCTTCTTACATATGCACAGTTTTTCATCTTGTCCTTTCATGACAAAACCGCGAGGCTGCATTACATATAGTTCCTCAAATATGTCATCATTCAAGAAAGCAGTAAAAATGTGTGATTGATGTACATCCTAACCAAAATGAGCTAGCAATGCACATAGAAAACGAACAGTAGTCATATGACAAGTGGGAGCAAAAGTTTCTTCATAATCTATGCCTTTTCTTCTACGCATAGAGTTTTGCAACAAGTCAAGCCTTATGGCGATCAATGTCACCATCCGGATTGCATTTCAACTTGTAAACCCACTTTGTACCAATGGCTTTTTTCCAGGAGGCAAATCACATAACGTCCATGTCTCATTTTCTATAAGTGCATCATATTTTGATTGCATGGCAACCATCCAATTTTTTGAATTTTGTGCTTCATCAAAAGAGAGAGGTTCCTCAACATCATGTAATCTAGACATAGCCAAAGCATAACAATCTGATGCATAAGATGCATGGCGAGATCCTGAACGAGTACAGCTAGACAAAGTTGCAGCCAATTTACTGTCACGCAATGTATGCACCAGCCATTTTGGCATACCTACCCTGATCATTTTCAGCCCTTTCCTCATCAAGTACATCATGTACATCTGCATCAGTAATAGACTCATCTGTAACATTTTTGAAAACCCCCATAGGCTGTATATTTGCCTCATTGGAATTTACATTCCAACTTCCACCATTGAAAAGAGTCAACAAAGTGTCATAAATGTCTTGTGAGCTTACATTACTATCTCTAGTACATGACACCAAGGGCTGAACAGAATCTTCCACAAACATTACATCCCGTGAAACCAGAATACACTGTTTGCGGATAATACAACCTGTAACCTTTGCTTTCAACACTATAACAAAACAAAATACATTTGACAGCCTTATCATCCGACTTTCTACACTGTGTTTGTGGCACCAAAGCATATGCCAAACAGCCAAAAACAGGCATGTGCTCAATAGAAGTCTTTCTATCATGCCATGCTTCATATGGAGTAATAGACTGCAAAGATTTCGTAGGACGCCTGTTAAGTACAACGTGCTAGGCATAAAACATGCTAGGCATGGTGAATCTTCCCAAAAGGAAGAAAAGATGAAGACTAAAGGGGAATCTAGCCGTCCAAATCACGACATAAAATTGACATTGTAGATTTCTCTTTTGGTGAATGTTCTAAACCATATGATTTGGTTCAAGATGTTTCTGTGTAGGGCCCAAAAATCACCTGGCCCCAGTTACTCCACCTAGCACCTAGGGTGATGAAACAATGGACAAAGATGGTTAGCACTAGACGACCAAAGCCAAAGATAGCTAGGGCTATCTCTGGGAGAAATCTTGATGACATACTACCAGTGATGGATGCTTACATCAAAGGGCAACACATATCCAATATCTACATCGACGGTGGCCCACAAATATGCGTCATGAGTGAAAAAATGATGCACCGTTTGGGTTAAGAGGTGAGTAGGCCGGCACCATGCCGAACCAAAATGGCAAATAATGTAAAAGTTCAATGTGTTGGTGTTATAAATGCAGTTAGGATAAAGGCATTCAACACCGAGGTAGATGTGGACATGTTTTTCATGCCACACAAAGGGGAGGGCTATCCTATCATTCTAGGGAGGCCTTGGCTTATGGCTATGAGAGTTAAGCAGGACTGGGACACCACCATAATCCAGATGAAGGATGCAAACGGGAGGCCAATACTTTATGGCATGAAGACAGGTCGGCAATGCGACATGGATCTAGAAACCTCTATGGATGAGTTTTCTAGTGGTGACTCTCCAACCACTTTAGAGGAGGAGTCAACAGGGAATGAAGGAAGTGATAGCTCCATTGAGGTAATGGGCCTCACATTCAACCACAACAAGGTGGACCCTTCAAATTTGCAACCACAGGTGAAAGTGGTGAAGACACTTCAACTACCCCTATGGCACGAGATTGATGTAAGACGACCAAAAGTTATATTGACGACCACTTGGCAAGTCCTTTCTAGAGAAAGACTCATGAAGAGAAATGCAATTGAGGTCTACTGGCACTTTAGGTTTTCCTTTCTAACTATGAACATTGTGTGTAACATTAATTTGGGAAGCTCTTTAAGTTGGGTTGTGACAAGAGTGGAAGGATTGACATCAACAACCAGTGGAATCAATCTAGGACACACCAATCAAGGAAGAATGGTTTTGCATACTAGTAGTAACATGGAGTCATTTTGCAAAATGTGGTTTGCAGTTTATCTTTTGTACATGGTGGGCTCTCTTGTGTAGCAGGCATCAACCATGCAATCTATCCATGTGGGCAACAGGTCTCTATCAATTTGGCATGAAGAAGGACAACAAGCAAGATATGAGGATTATGGTTTCTTACTCCCTTTTGGGTATGTGTTTGGACGAGGAAGCCATGCATGGTCCCACTTTGGAATACTTTCAAGGACTGATCAAGTTCTTTTCATACCTTCTATCACTTATGCAAGAGTTAATTCTTGTACAGTTTGAGGACTCAAGAGTCATTATAAGTGTGATCTTCTGAAGAGGGAATTATTGCATACAATGGATTTACGCTTAGTGTGGGACCCAGGTGGACGCCGAAAAGAACTTTGGGGAGCCTCATGCTTCCAAGGGATCCATTATTCCCTACAAGGATCTACCAGCCACCAAGGAGAAATCCTACTCTATTTCAACATGCTCAAGTACAGAGCTAGAGGCATGAATACCTCTAGCCTTAGGGGGAGGGCTAATGAGGAAAGATTTTCCATGCATGGGAACCCCCCATATATTTTTGCCCTTTTACCAAAATATTTCCTATTATATAAGTTACTTTTGATTTTTTCTTCCTTTTTCACAAACGTTTTAGCCTTTATTAAATAAATAAGACTTATGCTAATCAATCACGATGTAGCATAAATAAGTAAGCTTTCTTTGTTGATCTCTCTTTTGACCTTAAATATTAAATATATATGTATTCTAAATTACATTATATATTTTAGTATTTTCTAATATATTTTTCATATATGTATATTATTCCACCCTACCAAATATTTTATTCAGTAGTTTTCATTTTCAAACCTCAACCCCACTTTCAAATTTCAATAATACCTCCATCTAAATGATTGCCAATCTTTTCAAAACTCTAGGTCATGTTTTCATACACATGAAGGAGCTTACACTTGAAGGAAAGAGAGAAGTCCACTCAAAGGGGACCACCAAAAGACCTTTGGGGCCACAAATAATACATTATTTGGATGAATTTTTTAAGTAAAGAAGAACCCCGAATCTGAAGAAGCATTTAACATGAAAGATGTAGCTCGCGATCTCAACTTTTAGCTCAAATTTTTTCAGAATTTTTGGAGTTATGAACACGGAGATATGATTTTTGTAGTGGACCCCAGTTTTCTCCTGTAATGGTGACACAGGCCATCCCCAATTTTCTTCCCTCTAGAATGGCTATGGTTCTACAAGTCTTCAAGCATTATTACAAGAGACAAGGCTCTTTTAATGAGGTCTTGGCAAGTCTAGAGTGATTCTATCACCATTTTTGGAGGATCCATCCTCATCAACAACTATCCACCTTTGACAATCTCTTGTAAATTTCTTACCTCTCTCTTCTCTCCCTAATAAGCTTATGTCTAGCCAAAGCTAGACTATTGTAAATATCTCCTATCCTCTACATCCTACCCACATTCTCTCATCTTCTCTCTCTATTGACTCTGGTATTTTAAATAATGAGGAGACAAGATGGGAGCCACAGTCACATGCACCCCATTTTCCTAGTCACCAAAGTGGGACAATCACCTCAAATAGAAATATTTCTAAATCCTCCCCTCCTTCCCTATATAAGGAGGCCATGAGGGCTCACACACACACACACACACACACACACACCTATCCATACACACTCTTGTGCTACGTGCTTGTAGCATGAATCCTAATCACATTATCACAACACCATCATCATCACCATCACCATGCACAAAAGATGAGCACCACACCTCCACACCACTTGTAATTAAGGGTTGAAGGCACAATTTCAAGAAGAAGAAGGGTGGACACACTCATGATATTCCTCGCCATCAACTCCCATCTCTCCCTTATGCCTCCTACGATCTTGTCCCCTTCTCATTTTCCTGCCATACGCTACCTATTGTATTCATCTTTTGCAAGCAATCAACACACTCCATCTTGGTGCCATACTTTGTGTCGCTTTGGATACATCTCATTGTGAGTATGGTATATGCTTTTTCCTTGTCCTTTTTTTTTTGCTTATGTAAAGGTGTGTGGATTCGCCAGCATACACACACACTCTCTCTCTCCCTCTCATATTCCTATCATCTTGCTACTTCCATCTTGAGGTGTGCGGATTCGCCACCACTTGTATGATAAGTGAGCATACTCGCAAGTTTCCCCTACCTCATTATCTTCCTTACTAACATGCACAAGTAGCAAGCCCATCCTCACTCATTCACCACTCCTCTCACCTTATTCTCTGACCACCCCATTCCACATTTGGGCGTGGATCTTGAAATTGTTTTCCATGGCATGCTTCATTGTGTATATGTAGGTGTCCTAGCCGCATGTCTTGCTAGGTGGTTCCCCTATTGTGTATCCCCCATGATGAGGCCATTGTGCATAGTCTTGGTGTAGAGGCCACCGGGTCTATGTTTTCACTTCGCCTCTCATTTGGTGCCCCCAATGAGGAGGGCTCTTGAAACCTTCAGTTTACAAGGCTGACATGTTTACTTCTCTTCATGGACGAGTAGCTTCTTGAATTCTCTAATTGGACTACTGAAGAGGAGGAGCTTCAAGAAGGTTTGACACAAGTCAACAAGACACTCTTGCCAGGGTGTTGTATTGTTAGCATAGAAGAAGTGGTAAGACCCTCTTTCCCTACTCAGATTGTTTACATTTCTCATCATCCCCGCAAGCGTAAAATCAAGGCACAAGCTGCATCATGCTCACATTGTATCCAAAAACCGCACCTTCGACATGAGTGCAACCCAAAGTGAAGAAAAGGCCATCATTTTCTCCCTCGACATCCACACAGGTGTTCTCACAACGGTAGGCTTTCAAGTAGCACCAGGCTTATCTACATCTACATCCCCATCTTTGCCACCTATTCCACCTATATCCACAACAAGCCTTCACAACTTGAGGAAGCTACTACGAACGCGTGGTCCCTCCCTCTCCCTTGCACCAAAAGATTCAAGGGTTTTCCAGCGCCGACAATCACCCCGTCTCCAAAACAAAAGGGTAAATCCTCCAAAGTCTTTCTATACCTCACTCTCATCTCATGAGCCAGGAACTAGAAACAGCAGCATGGATTCTACGTCGTCTACCGAGTGAAGTGGCGGAGCTTATCATCGACAAGGTCTTTGACACAGGTTTTGCTTGGAGAAAAGACAAGACCCTCCACCTTCAAGGGGTGTTGCTTGTGAATCACGGCTATGATGACGACTTTACAGCGTGCTATGTATCCATCCAACTTGGATTAATACAAGTGGTAAGACTCACCACCTACCTCATCACACTTGTGTATACACTAGATGACACTCTATCTTGCAGGAAAGTGAAGTTGCTCAAAAAGAGAGAGTTCAAGCTTTTCCAAGAGCTTGCTAGAGGGGTAGTCCTAAAGCTAGAAGACAAAGACAACCTTGTCCTGTGGTACTATAAATTTGACCTCGACTACCAAGAGCTCTACACCTCCGACTATAACCTTCCACCACGAAGGAGAGAGCATTTCCGAATTATCATGTGATGGACCCAACGCATCAGCCTTTTGCAAGGAACCAAACTTATGGACCACAACAAATTCAATCAATCAAAGTAATCTTGGACCGCAAGATGTTTTATCAGCAGATCATTACAACCATGTTTGGTAGAGAACCACTGCAAGAGATAAACACCTCTTCTCTACCCTTTATCCTCCCTATGATTAATCATCAAGTGTCTTTTGGTGTAGTTATTTTCATCCTTGTATAGTATGTTTTCCATCTACCGAGCACCCATGTATTGAATCTCTATAAAAAAGAAAAAAAAAATCTAAGTCGAGTTAATTTTCTCACTCTCACAATGGCAAGTGTAGCATTTTCAACATTTACTGGTAAGGTGGGTGAGGATGCTGCAGACTTTCTAGACAACTTGGAAATAGAATGTGTCATCTCTGCGAGAGATGATGATGCTTCATGCTTGCGCATCTTCCCACTTCTAATGAAGGTGGAGGCAACAACATGGTACAATGCCTTGGCACAAGAAACCAAGGAACGGTGGGACTTATTAAGAGCAGCCTTTGTCAAGCGTTTTGGAGAGGGCACAACATCAGAGAAGCTATGGTAATTGTTGGCAGAGTTGAAGCAGGGTAGTATGCTGGAATACACATCATATGAGTCAAAGTTTGTAGATTTATGGGGGCGATGGGTTGCATCGCTAAGAGAGGATGAGGGGGCACCCGATTTCCTAAGGAAGGATCGGTTTGTTTCTGGGTTATGGCCAGCTCTTAAAGAGAAGGTGAAGGAAAGGTTTCCTGCTACGTATAAGCTAGCAGTTGAAGTGGCCCGCCTTAAAGACAAGAAGTTGCGCCTACAAGCCAGGAATATCGATGAAGAGGAAGCCGTTAGGAACCGACCACCTCTAGCACCACCTACAACAGCTGCCCAGAGGATTCAACCACGAGAACCAATTGAAGATCAGCAAGACCTGCTCAATCGAATCACCAATCAACTTGAGAATCTCTTAGTCCATTTGATACAACAAGGGCATGCACACAATCGCAACCAAGAGCAAGGAAGAGAACAACGAAGGCAAAACCAAGAATACCACTGCTACAATTGTGGGGAGGATGGTCATGGCATGTACTACTGTCCACACCCAAGGAGGCAGAGTTTCAACAGAGGAGCCAGGCAAAACCAGGTTACACCACCGAGAGCAAGACCACCACCACCGTGGGCACCACAACAAGCACCACCCGTGCAAATCCTACAACCACCCATTCAACCACATCCACCACCACCACAACCTCTCATTCCACCCTTACCCCCACCATTAGTTGGCAATCAGACAGTAAGCGCCATCAATCTTGAAGGTAAAGGAAAGGAGAAAGTGGAGGAGGATATCAAGGGAGTGGCAAAAGGTAAGACCAAGTTTAAAGGAGTAGATGCCATAGGGGTAAAACGTGCTAGGCATGGTGAATCTTCCCAAAAGGAAGAAAAGATGAAGACTAAAGGGGAATCTAGCAAAAAGCCGTCCAAATCGCGACGTAAAACTGACATTGTAGATTTCTCTTTGGGTGAATGTTCTAAACCATATGATTTGGTTCAAGATGTTTCTATGCAGGGCCCAAAAATCACCTGGCCCCAGTTACTCCACCTACCACCTAGGGTGAGGAGACAATGGAGAAAGATGGTTACACTAGACGACCAAAGCAAAAGAGAGTTGGGGCTATCTCTGGGAGAAATCTAGATGACATACTACCAGTGATGGATGCTTACATCAAAGGGCAACACATCTCCAATATCTACATCGATGGTGGCGCACAAATATGCGTCATGAGTGAAAAAATGATGCACCGTTTGGGTTTAGAGGTGAGTCGGCCGGCACCATGCCGAGCCAAAATGGCAAATAATGTAAAAGTTCAATGTGTTGGTGTTATAAATGCAGTTAGGATAAAGGCATTCAACACCGAGGTAGATGTGGACATGTTTTTCATGCCACACAAAGGGGAGGGCTATCCTATCATTCTAGGGAGGCCTTGGCTTATGGCTATGAGAGTTAAGCAGGACTGGGACACCACCATAATCCAGATGAAGGATGCAAACGGGAGGCCAATACTTTATGGCATGAAGACAGGTCGGCAATGCGACATGGATCTAGAAACCTCTATGGATGAGTTTTCTAGTGGTGACTCTCCAACCACTTTAGAGGAGGAGTCAACAGGGAATGAAGGAAGTGATAGCTCCATTGAGGTAATGGGCCTCACATTCAACCACAACAAGGTGGACCCTTCAAATTTGCAACCACAGGTGAAAGTGGTGAAGACACTTCAACTACCCCTATGGCACGAGATTGATGTAAGACGACCAAAAGTTATATTGACGACCACTTGGCAAGTCCTTTCTAGAGAAAGACTCATGAAGAGAAATGCAATTGAGGTCTACTGGCACTTTAGGTTTTCCTTTCTAACTATGAACATTGTGTGTAACATTAATTTGGGAAGCTCTTTAAGTTGGGTTGTGACAAGAGTGGAAGGATTGACATCAACAACCAGTGGAATCAATCTAGGACACACCAATCAAGGAAGAATGGTTTTGCATACTAGTAGTAACATGGAGTCATTTTGCAAAATGTGGTTTGCATTTTATCTTTTGTACATGGTGGGCTCTCTTGTGCAGCAGGCATCAACCATGCAATCTATCCATGTGGGCAACAGGTCTCTATTAATTTGGCATGAAGAAGGACAACAAGCAAGATATGAGGATTATGGTTTCTTACTCCCTTTTGGCTATGTGTTTGGACGAGGAAGCCATGCATGGTCCCGCTTTGGAATACTTTCAAGGACTGATCAAGTTCTTTTCATACCTTCTATCACTTATGCAAGAGTTAATTCTTGTACAGTTTGAGGACTCAAGAGTCATTATAAGTGTGATCTTCTGAAGAGGGAATTATTGCATACAATGGATTTACGCTTAGTGTGGGACCCAGGTGGACGCCGAAAAGAACTTTGGGGAGCCTCATGCTTCCAAGGGATCCATTATTCCCTACAAGGATCTACCAGCCACCAAGGAGAAATCCTACTCTATTTCAACATGCTCAAGTACAGAGCTAGAGGCATGAATACCTCTAGCCTTAGGGGGAGGGCTAATGAGGAAAGATTTTCCATGCATGGGAACCCCCCATATATTTTTGCCCTTTTACCAAAATATTTCCTATTATATAAGTTACTTTTGATTTTTTCTTCCTTTTTCACAAACGTTTTAGCCTTTATTAAATAAATAAGACTTATGCTAATCAATCACGATGTAGCATAAATAAGTAAGCTTTCTTTGTTGATCTCTCTTTTGACCTTAAATATTAAATATATATGTATTCTAAATTACATTATATATTTTAGTATTTTCTAATATATTTTTCATATATGTATATTATTCCACCCTACCAAATATTTTATTCAGTAGTTTTCATTTTCAAACCTCAACCCCACTTTCAAATTTCAATAATACCTCCATCTAAATGATTGCCAATCTTTTCAAAACTCTAGGTCATGTTTTCATACACATGAAGGAGCTTACACTTGAAGGAAAGAGAGAAGTCCACTCAAAGGGGACCACCAAAAGACCTTTGCAGCCACAAATAATACATTATTTCGCTGATTTTTTAAAGTAAAAAAGAACCCCAAATCTGAAGGAGCATTTAACATGAAAGATGTAGCTCGCGATCTCAACTTTTAGCTCAAATTTTTTCAGAATTTTTGGAGTTATGAACACGGAGATATGATTTTTGTAGTGGACCTCATTTTTCTCGTGTAATGGTGACACAGGCCATCCCCAGTTTTCTTCCCTCTAGAATGGCTATGGTTCTACAAGTCTTCAAGCATGATTACAAGAGACAAAGATCTTTTAATGAGGTTTTGGCAAGTCTAGAGTGATTCTATCACCATTTTTGGAGGATCCATCCTCATCATCAACTATCCACCTTTGACAATCTCTCTTATAAATTTCTTACCTCTCTCTTCTCTCCCTAATAAGCTTATGTCTAGCCAAAGCTAGACTATTGTAAATATCTCCTATCCTCTACATCCTACCCACATTCTCTCATCTTCTCTCTCTATTGACTCTGGTATTTTAAATAATGAGGAGACAAGATGGGAGCCACAGTCACATGCACCCCTCTTTCCTAGTCACCAAAGTGAGACAATCACCTCAAATAGAAATATTGTTAAATCCTCCCCTCGTTCCCTATATAAGGAGCCCATGAGGGTCACACACACACACACACACACACATAGACACACACACACCTATCCATACACATTCTTGTCCTACATGCTTGTAGCATGAACCCTAATCACATAATCACAACACCATCATCATCACCATCACCATGCACAAAAGATGAGCACCACACCTCCACACCACTTGTAATTAAGGGTTGAAGGCACAATTTCAAGAAGAAGAAGGGTGGACACACTCATGATATTCCTTGCCATCAACTCCCATCTCTCCCTTATGCCTCCTACGATCTTGTCCCCTTCTCATTTTCCTGCCATACGCTACCTATTGTATTCATCTTTTGCAAGCAATCAACACACTCCATCTTGGTGCCATACTTTGTGTCGCTTTGGATACATCTCATTGTGAGTATGGTATATGCTTGTTCCTTGCCCTTTTTTTTCCTGCTTATGTAAAGGTGTGCGGATTCGCCACCATACACACACACACTCTCTCTCTCCCTCTTATATTCCTATCATCTTGCTACTTCCATCTTGAGGTGTGCGGATTCGCCACCTCTTGTATGATAAGTGAGCATACTCGCAAGTTTTCCCTACCTCATTATCTTCCTGACTAACATGCACGAGTAGCAAGCCCATTCTCACTCATTCACCACTCCTCTCACCTTATTCTCCGACCACCCCATTCCACATTTGGGCGTGGATCTTGAAATTGTTTTTCATGGCATGCTTCATTGTGTATATGTATGCTTCCTAGCCGCATATCTTGCTAGGTGGTTCCCCTATTGTGTATCCCCCATGATGAGGCCATTGTGCATAGTCTTGGTGTAGAGGCCACCGGGTCTAGTTTTTCACTTCCGCCTCTCAATCCCAACGAACTTGTTTTGTCGTAGGCAAAACAACATCAATGCCCTGCTTGAAACAAGAACATGTTGCATCATCTAAGCCCACATAGGGTAATTGTCCCCATCCAACTTGTCCTCAACAAAAAACATCTTGAACGCATCTGTATTGTTGTTAGCCATGCAAAATGTATGTAGTTGATGTGAAAACTGCCCGAAATGAGGAGAAATTGAGTGATAATAGCACATGCTATATAGCACAACTCGCAATATAGGACCTGTTATTCAGAAAACATAACTGATAAAAATTCAGTACTAAATGAAATTGCATGTGTAGACCTGCCTATAGTGGAAACGGAGGCCGAAATGAGCCCGAATCAAAAATCGGAGCAGACTAAACTCTACAAGCTATCCTGAAATTTTTGTCGACCCTCGAATGCTCACCAAAGCTCACTGACATCGGAGAAAACGAGCAGGCGTGTGCTGGAGCTGCTGACGACTAAGCTCAAGAGGACATAACCTGCTCTGATACCAATTGTTGGAATTAGGGTTGCTGGAAAACACACACAGCTTGGAGAAGATGAAGGAAGCTCAAGGCACACAATAGAGAGTGTATTACTTAGTGTGCAATGGAAAGGAGATAGTTCTAGAGTGATGGTCGTATATACAATGCACGGAGAAAAAAACCTCCTAAAGAGAGAAAAAATGCCCCGGCGGTCCTAGTATGTTCACACACATCACTACCACATGTATATGGTAACAATTATGAGCCTAATCAACTTAAGATTCCCAATGTATTTTTTCATTGTCTTCATGCTTTATAAACCTTGTTTCCTTTGTGGTCAAGGGCCACAAAATTCCTCAAGTCTCTCCTTCCCTACCAAGAAGTTTACAGCAACGCAAAGACAAGGTCGTGGGTAGGCCCAATGATGATGGGGATGAACCATATAAATGGTAGATTCCAATGTCAAAGAAATGGCTGAAGTAGAGACTTCTCCTCTTAAACCTCCTAGCAAGGATGGATCTATTGATCCTCACCTTGCATTAATGGATTATCAAATGCCTCATCATCGTGTAAGTATAACTTGTTGTTTCAATTAGAGTTTCATTTTGATTTTACATGGCTAGAATATTGGTACAATCTTTGTTTTGAAGCAAGATGTTAAAAGCTTGGATTGCTAAACTTTTATTAAAAAGTTATTTTTGTACCTTGGAAACACCAAGTCTAACCTTCTTGGTAGGGGGCCAAGAAGGGGTTACCAATGCTGGGTTAGTACACTTAACTATGATCAAATCCTCACCTTGCATGGTAACCAATGACGATCGAGGGATCGCACTAGGGTAACTACATATGGATTGAACCCATATTTTAGGTAGGGATTGAACCCATATTTCAGTTAGGGATCGCACTAGGGTAACTACATATGGATTGAACCCATACTTTAGGTAGGGATTGGGTTCTTGTTTGAGAATGCACAACAAAGCTAGGGGCTCATTGCGAGACTAAGTTGGAGTGCAAGAGGACGTCTCTCAACTAATGTGATCAATTGAGGGTGTGATTTTTTGTGTTGAGATTGTTACACTATGCAATTCTCTCGTGAGATACAAAATTGAAAATGATGAGTATTGGGGTTTGTTTATACTAGTAGTTGACTCATGTGTACCATCAAATTAAGGGTTTTTCTCCGTTTCTTAAGTTGTGAACATATGAGGTAATTTTTTGCTTGTGGTGAGGTATTGTAAATGTTTACATTGTAGAATGATTAAGTAACACGTAAGGCACTTGGAAATTAAGCCACCCCAAAGACCTATGTGTTGTGTATTGCATAAGTGAAAATTTGCATTAAAATAAAAAGAAGCACAATTCACTTTTTTGATTCATTAGGAAGAGCATGGAGTGTAGGAGGGCCTCTTTATTTTCCATGAGATCATGGAAGCGATTAACATTTTGACAAATGGGTGTTCGCCATGTGTGCATCAATGGTGGGTGTGTAAGAGAGCTGTAAGAGTGGTCAAAGGATGCACTTTCCCCTTCAAAAAAGAGGGTGAACAACTTTATGATTTTCAGTCTTCCATAACTCTTACATACGATCTAAGACTTGAGCAGAGATTATAGATCTATGATCAACGTCCAAGCTCTTTCCATAGATGTATTACATGATATGGTTTTGTCCGCTAGATTTTAAATTCCATTTTGGGGGAAATTTTTGAATTCAAATAAATTAGTCATTTTGTTTGTTTGAATTCAAAAGCTATCCTTTGATTTCTTTCTTGATACTAGAGGTTTCACTCCCTTAAACTGCCAAATAAAGAGGCCCTCATAGACCCCATTCTCTTCCTAATATGGAAAGCGGATGGCTAAGTGGACTTGAGAACACGGGTGCTTTCCTTGATGTAAGTAAACTACTGCTCCAAGGTAGAATCCTCATACAAGAAGACTACCTTGTATTTCCTCGTGTTTTGAATAGATTGGGGGATAGACAACCCCTTCAATGGGGATGGACTACCAAGTGGATTCTTTCTTGACTTTGGCCTATGGAGAGGTATCTTACAATTGGGCCAATGTTGAGAAGGATCTAAAAAATTTTAGCCTTCAAAAACAAAAGCTCCAAGTTAAACAAAGCTACTAGCATTATAATCATGAAACCGCCCAAAATGAGATGACATGACATGCTTCTTCTTTATCAATAACATTGGATAAAATAATGGAAACAAAACAATTTGAATGAAACCTCCACTCACAAGATAATGTTCCACCTCAAAGGCTTCAAATTGATCAAGTCGCTACCCTACATTACTAGTGGATTTATTGTCTTGAAGAATGCCGATGCTACATTACTTTGACCATATATGCTACAACCTTGTAGGTAGATAAGTTGGAGATGGCGGCTAAATAATGTGAAGGTACATCCTGTCCCCAAAGAGTTGGTCTAACGGTAAGGCTTTGGCCTCTCAACCTTTGGGTTGTGAGTTCAAATCCCACATTGGGTCGTACTCTAGAGGGACAACTTGTGCTCACTTAGTGTTCACGTTGCTAGGGCTCTTGCCCTTGGACAATTAAGTGTATCCTCCTTCTGGGATGGGTCACCCGAGAAGGAGGTTTATAGCTGGTTTCTTCATCCTTTCCAACACATGGTGCATCAATTAGTTGGCCATGGTGATGCCTACGCATGGCTCTTGCTCAATGGTACGCGGCCCTTGCTGACCATGTAACATGGCTAATATTTGGAAGGGATAAGCACCTCCCCACGTGAGCCCTCCGGTGTGTCGGAAAAAAATAAATTAAGATACATCCTAGGAATTGAAGATAATCCTAGGGTTAAGCACCTCCCCCCGTGGGTCCTCTGGTGTGTCAGGAAAAAATAATTGACGATACATCCTAGGAATTAGATAATATGTGATTAAATTCATCAACATGAGGATAAATGGACTAAGCGAGAGTAGCAATGACACAAATAAATCCCTTTTATTTCATTCATTCCTTGCAATTACTATTCATTTACTCGTTTAAACAAAAGGTATACCTAATGGCTTCAATGGCTTGTAAACGCTAGAAGAAAGAAAATTATGAAGAAAAACACAAATGTATAAGGTGTATTCTACCATCTCTATTTATATGCACACAAAAAGTCTTTTGACTTTCCACATCCATCGTCTTTTCGTTTCTTAAACTCACCCTTCACTTATGCACTCGAGATGTTTTGAAAGAATTTTTAATTTTCAGAGATTGGGAGACCTAATGCAGCTTGTGTTGAAAAAAAGAATGAAGAAAAAAGCATATCCTTTTCTCAAAACATGAATGTCATCAACATCAAACTAGAGAGACGTATGCTATGAGATTATCCAAAAAGCAACGCATGTCCAAGAACTACATCAACATCGCATATATTTATTGATGAGTTGAAAGTCCAATTTCATCATTCTACCTTGATGAGAGGAATATTTTGAACCATCTTGTCGTGTCTCAACTATCGTTACTATAACATAAATAAACCTAAATCTAATTTAATATAATGTAAATCTAAATCTAACGTAAATAAACCTAACTATAATCAAATATAATCAGAAGATGTCGTGCGCACACTCACACACCCAGACAACTCCACACAACACAAGGAATTTACTTGAATTCCTCACCTCACTCACTACCACTCAAAAGCTCCCTGAAAACTCTACCCACAAGCTCAATTCAAACTCCAAACGCCTCGACCTACAAGCCCTTGCATGCCCGCAGACACTACAAGGTGAGTCGAGGTGATCAACACTTGAAATCATGCTTGATGGTGACCAAAATATACAAGACAAACCATCAAAAACCAAAAAATCCAGCCACAAAATTCCACTCTCAAACCATTGCAAAAGCTTCACCAAACTCCACTCGATCTGTTGGACTCTTTGGAGTAGTGCCAACCCTAATGGCACCGATACAGGTCCACATAGTCTTGCAAAAATCCGCACCTTCTTCCATCAATTCCTTGCACACACACATCCATGGAAACCTCAGAACTCCCATAGACTCTTCCAAGTGCAAAATTGAAGAGAGCAATCTCTCATTCACTCCTCCACACACTCGAAAATAGGACGCGAACGCAACGGGACTGCACTAGACCACCTTTAGGAAGCGTGCTCCCTCCCACACACAGAGGGGTGAAAGTGTTAATATTTCTCTTCAAAAGTCCTCCTTCAGCCTGGACCATCACGGCACCATGAGTGATATGGAGATTTCAAGCCATTTCACATCTTTTTTGACCGTTTTTTGACCGTTTTTGGCCCAGTTTTGACCCTTGGCAGGCATTTTTCGTAGGAAAAACCCCAAACGGACTCCAAAATTCACCAAATTTCGCACGTTTGATCCTCAATACCCAAATCACATTTCCACATCTCCACATTCCATTTTTGACCACTTCTAGGGCGATGCACATATCACCGCAGATCAAGCGCCGCAAATAGACAGTTACCGTTGTGCCAAACTTCTCGAGCGGGATGAGAGTACCTACACTTGTCACTTGCATTATTTAAATTCTAGAAAGCTCAAACACCTTCTCTAGAGCCAAAATAAGCCACCTAGAACCATATTCAAGGCCCCAATACCCTATCTAGGCATGTACGTATGCTCGACTACCGACACGCAAGCACGCATATTTACAATGTGCACACGTTGCACCTTTTTTCGAGCTTGAAACCACTTTGCAAAGCTCCCAAATGCATGTATTTACATCTTTTTGTACATATGACCATGCATATAAATGGTACTTTCTACACGCCAAAAGCGGTCTATCATCATTGCCCACCCTCTAGGTAGAGCATTTATGCTCAACCAAGAGACTATTTTCATGTGGAACCACATCCCTCGCAAAATATTTCTTCAATCGATACCCATTTATTGTGTAGCGCAAACGTTCACCAAATAATGTTTCCAACTCATAGGTGCCATTAGGAAATACATGCTTCACTCTGTATGGACCCAACCATTTGTCCCTCAATTTCTTTTGAAAAGTAAAATCCAAGCGAGAATCATACTTCATCACCAGATCTCCCTCTTTGATTTCTTTCTCTGGCAGCCTCTTATTCATTTTCTCCATCCTTGTCTCTACTTGTTGAAGATAATAATCACTGGCTTTCTCTCTATTCATTCTCAACAACTCTAGAGAAAGAAATCTTTCTTGCAGCTTGTGACTATGCTCACCTTGCATTCTGCACAACAACTTCAAGGCATCCAACTGCACTTGTATGGGCATAAGAGCTTCTTTTCCATAAACAAGTTCATATGGTGTAAAATGTGTTGACACTCTATACGCAGCTCTATAAGCCCACAAACACTTTTCCAAGTCCAAGTCCCACTCTTTAGGATGCTCTCTAGCATACTTTGATAGCATCTTCACAATTTGACCATTGCAGTTCTCAACCAACCCATTGCATTGTGGATAGTAAGGAGAAGAATGCCTATGCTGAATTTTCAATTTCTCCATGAGAGCAGCAACAAGTTTTCCCCTAAATCCTGGTCCACGATCAGAAATAATAACCATAGGAGCTCCAAACCTGCAACACACCTGTTCATATAAAAAAGAGGCCACTCATCCTGCTGTTACATCTTTTATTGCTCTTGCCTCCACCCATTTTGTCAAATATTCCACAGCCACAAGGATATACTTTTTACCATTGTTGGTCCTTGGCATTGGACCTATAGCATCTACTCCCCATTTTGCAAATGCATCAAAAGACATTATAGCTTTCTGAGGCTCAGCAAAAGCTTCCGATTTGCAAACACTTGGCATTCATGGCATGACTTGCACAAAAAATAAGCATCTCTCATCATAGAGGGCCAACAGTAACCTGCTCTCAAAACACGAAAGACAACCTGATCCTTGCCTTGATGGCCTGTTTCTTCATGGCAGTGCTCCAAAATCAAGCCTATCTCTTCTTTGTACGGTAGTTTTCTCAAAATTCTATCCTTGCCATAAAGCATGAGATCCTCACCTACCAATGTGTAGTTTCTTGCTTTTGCAACTATTCTCTTACGCCGAACCTTTGACATGCCCTCTGGACATTGCCCTTTACCAAGAAATACTTCTACATCTTGCAATGATTCCCTTCCCGCATACAAGGCTTCCTTGACCTTTAAAGGAGCTACCAAGGCATCCAACTTGTCCCTAGCCAACTCATCAGCTTTTTTATTCTGCTCACGAAGAACATGCTTAAACTGTATCTTCTCAAATGTAATAGGATTAGTCTTTGAAGTTCTTAAAGTCGAAAAGAATGTTGCAGGATATATCTTTCGTTAGCACGATTTGAAAGATTGTTGAATAGTCTATTAAATAGAGCTTATACGAATGAGTTGAGATATTAAGAGAGAACATATATTCTTTTTTTAAATAATACACTAAAGACGGATTTGATAAAGATTAATGAATAACAGATAGTCTGTCTATGAACATTAAAATTGAAATTTTTATTAATATCAATATTTTATATTTATGTGTTTTAGCTTAAAATGCATGGGTAGGCTTAAAATAAGTTGAAAAAGTAGTGGAGATCCAAAAATAGAGCTTTTATGAGTCGCGACCTAAAAGTTGCGTTTTTAGCCAAACATAGATGTTTTTCGCAATTCTGTCTACGTTGCCTTGTAGACCAGACTTATTCTCGTCGTTTTGAGTACCTGGATTGCTCTATTCTGAGTTCGTTTATAGAAGTTATGATGAAAACAAACAGAAGGCAGCAGCAGTGTAGTATACACAGAGACAGACAGACATACAACATCATACAGCTCTCCCTACTATCAACCAAGAAGTGGATTGTTTCTTCATGGTAGAGTATTACAATTGAGATTATGAAGGTATATAATTATATTTTTTACTTTGATTATCATGTTGAATTGGTTGCACGAGTATGTTCTTTTGGCTATTTTGTAGGCGATGCAGAAATCAATGTGTGAAACAGGATTTGTGCAAAGTGTCATGATAGAAATCTAACCTTTACGGATCGCTTAGCGATCACGTTCTTATATAATTCTCGCAGGTATACTTGGTGCATTTGGGGATCATTCACCGATCTCTTCTTCTGCGAGTGCGAGTAAGAGTGAGAGTGCGAGTGCGAGTGCGAGTGAGACGCTACATGCAAGTGAACTGAAGCTCGGGGGTGGTCGGGAGGTTCGAGCTCCGTACAACGGAGTGCGCCTGTATTCAATTGCTCCTCTGTTGTATCAAAAGTCTACAAAGATTCATCAATACAAAGATCTCTTTCTGTACCTTTTGCTTTCTATCTCTATTATTCGGTTCCCGTGACATCAAACTCATGCAAAAGCTTCTTGATGCCATAGAACCACTTCTTCAAATTGTCTTTCTTAACATTCCACAAACCAAGCAATTGATTCATGACTAGCAATGCATCCGCTTTTGCAATGACCCTCTTCAGTCCAAATTAAACACACTGCTTCAACCCAAGGAAAAGCGTGAGGTACTCAACCTCATTGTTACTTTCAGCTTCATCAAGATCGTAAGCTCTAGAAAAGATTACATCGCCTTTTGGGTTCTTAATGACTACCCCACCACTTGCCTTTTGAAGAACTTTCCTGTATGCACCATCAAACATCATCGTATACGCATCTGTAATATCTACTTCCTCTTCATGATCATCCTTGTCAACCGTTGGGTAAGATGGAATCTCGCCCCCCTTATGTACGACTATGTGTGCCAAGTGAGCTTTAATAGAATGATCCACTTTAAACTCAAACTCATACTCTTGAAGCTCCAAAGTCCACTTTAAGATGCGCTTGCTAGGCTTCAAATGTTGTACTACATCCGGAAAAAGATTCGATGTGGTGAGCACTAGAACTTTTGGGGCAACAGATAGGTTTTAAACCTTCGACAAGCAAGAACCAAGGCGAATACCCACTGTTCCATTTCCGTGTAGGAGAACTCGCTTATATTCTTCATCTTGCTCTCAAAATAAATTGGTTTGAAGTTCCTTCCTTGCTTTTGTAAGAGAACCGACCCAAAAGCTACTGACCCCACACTAATAGATACATAGAAAATCGACTGTAAGTTGGGAGGACTCACTGTTGGTAAAGCACACAATACCTCCTCGATGCCATCAAAATCCTCTTGCATGTCTTCATTCCATTCAAACCCTTGAACTCTTTGAGTCAATTTCTAGAGAGGATACACATACTGACATAACATCCAGAAAAAAACGTGAGAAGTACCTGAGCTTATGCACAAATGATGCCAACTCCTTTGTGTTGCTGGGCAAATCCATAATCAATAAAGCCTTAAATTTCTCTGGGTCAGCTTCTATTCCATTTTGGGAAACCACATGTCCTAGCAAATGGCCTCTGGCATGAGCAAACTTACACTTCTTTGGGTTGAGTTGCCGACCCTCTTGTTGAAGCCTTTCAAAACTCAACCTCAGCTTCTCCAAATGTGTGACCCTTGAGCTATGACACCCAATGTCATCCATGAAAACACGAATGAACTTACCCAAGTAGGGACCAAACACTCTATTCATCCATCCTTGGAAGGTAGCATATGCATTAACCAGGCCAAAAGGCATTCTATTGTAGGAAAAACAACCCCAAGGAGTAATGAAGGTCGTCTTCAATCCATCTTCGATCGCTATCAAGATCTGAAAGTAGGCAGAAAATCCATCCATGATTGAGTAATGTTCATGACCTGCAACCTGATTGAGGATTTCATCTAGAAAGGGTAGTGGATAATGATTCCTTTTTGTGGCATCATTCAAAGGTTTGAAATCAACACATATCCTAAATCTTCTGTTCTTCTTGGGCACAATAACAACTGGAGAGACCCATTCGGACTCCTCCACTCGAAAGATGAAATTTGCTTCCAAAAGATTCGTCACCTCTTCATGAAGTGCCTTCTCATGAATGACCCCCAACCTTCTAAGATTTTGAACCTTTGGCTTGGCACCTTCTTTTAGATTGATTCTATGCTCGACTCCTTTAGCTCCTTGCAACTCTGTATATTCAGTGGCAAATAGCTTTGGAAACTCTGTAAACATGTCTTCAGACTCCTTTTTTTCTTTTTCTATCAAGTCCTATCCTTCTCCTCCTTGACCTTCACATCATGCATTGATGCTTTCTTTTCAACACTTATCCCAAAAAGATCAGGACATAATTGCATCAAGCCTTCCTCTACACTTTCTTCTGATGATGTAGACGAAGCAACACTATCGTATGATGTGGTTTCCGTCGAATCCGTATCTTGCATCTCCACTAGGGGCTATGTACGGCTCTCGTGTGTCTTCATGTTGTAGACAATGGTCCTTCCTTTCTCTTTTTCAGGGATGGTGATCAAGCTCGTGCCCCAATCCTGCTTAGCACCAAGGGTTATAAGCCATGGCCTCCCTAAAATGATTGGATACGCATTCTCACCCGCTTGCATCACGTAGAAATCAACCAAGCACTCAATCCCCAAGACTTTTATCTTCACATCTTCAGCTATTCCAAGACACCTTGCCTTTTGGTGGTTGGCCATTCTCATATAGATCGAAGCATTCACTGACATCTTGACACCTGCTTCTTTCATGATAGCCTCGGTCATGACACACACCTGGGCACCACCATCCACATATGCTTGGACTTTCGTCTTCTTTCCCAGTGAGGGCAAGCTTTTTGAAATGGGGCCTCTAAACCCAAACCAATGGGCCTACCCTCACAAAATGTTCGTAAAGAGGTACGCACACTACTTGGGGCACCACCTTCTTTTGGGAGTGGAGAAGGAAACCAATCAAAATAACACTTGCACTCACCCACTCAAGCAACACACTTTGAAAACCCCCTTACTCTATATACACTTTGGACACTTGAACACCATCAACGATTATGCAACCCAATGCCGTGCATCAAAATGAAATATGCAATTTGTGGAATAGCATTCACCTTCTCCCCATAAGAATACCCATAATACATCCAAACTCTTCCTCTCTCAAGCACTCATCAAAAAATCATGCGCACAAGACTTGCCTCTCAAACACACAAGAGAATCACTTACATCAAACTAACACACTTTGCATAGAGAGCCGTGACACATATAAATCACCATGAGAATTTGTGGAATAGCATTCACCTTCTCCCCATAAGAATACCCATAATACATCCAAACTCTTCCTCTCTCAAGCACTCATCAAAAAATCATGCGCACAAGACTTGCCTCTCAAACACACAAGAGAATCACTTACATCAAACTAACACACTTTGCATAGAGAGCCGTGACACATATAAAATCACCATGAGAGGTAGCCACATGCATATGTAATGAAGCAAAAGAGAGTTGGAGTGAGAAATTTCTTTAGACCAATTGTATAAGTGTGGAGAAAACAAACCAATGGTAAATTGAGAATAGAACACTTACTTGATTTCTCGCACACCTTTTAAGGGGAGGACAAACGTTGGCTAACCATCACGAATTGCCACACTTGAAAGTTTTGAAGATGATTTCATGATCATTGACATAACCATGAGAGAGATCATGATGTATTTACAAGTTATTGAGGTGCTACAAATGATTTATTGGATTGATGGAGTAAGAGATTGTAGAATGAAAAGAGTGGAGAATAGAGTTGCACTTCCTCCAAAGAGGAGGGTTAGGAGGGAGAATGTGAAAGAGGGAGAGTTGGGGTTTTCTCTACTATTGATCAAGAAACAACATGAAGTTGAAAATATATGTGTGTCCTTGAGTCTCTCCAAGGGGGGCTATTTATAGTTGTGTAGGAGTGGGATTATGCTACACTTAATTAGAGTAAGTGATTAGACCTAATTAAGTGTCCTTTGACCACTCATTGAATATTGGACATAAAAGGGACTATTTATATTCACCAAAAATACATTTTAGACCTTGAATCCATAGGGGTGCATAATGTAGGTGGGCCCCACCATGAGGCCCTACGGGTGGCTCTTGCGGGGTATCTCAACTTGTCTGTCTTGGCATTTAGAAAGCATCTTTAGGTTGGTCCCATCACATGCAAGTGACCTTGAACACTCATTGCTCTTCTAGAAGATGAGTAGGGGAAAAATAAGATCTCACCCTCTTGATTTACTTGATTTACAGTTCCCTTTTGTTGCGAATCTGACAGATTTACACTATTTTGACCATAACTTTTTACCTGTAGCTCGGAATGACATGAACTTTTCAATGTGGACATGCTCAACATGTTTGATTGAAAATTGGACTATTCAACCCGCCCCAATGTTCGGTTCCAAGGAAAGGCCACAATACCCTAGGGTCCTTTCTTCTTGTATGCCCCTTTGCTTGTATGCATCCAAGGAGAATCATGCTTTTTCAAAAGGCTATGATGCTTAAAAAATAGGAGGGCCCAATATTATTTGCTTGTGAAAAAATACAATTAGAGTCTTTTTGAAAGGGAGAAAAATATATGTATATTCTTAAGATATATTGGCCACCTATTTAGGGGGCATAGAAGACTTGTAGAGAGGGAACCATAATCTTTGGTAAAGACAACAAAGTGATTTCCATGGGATTTATAATCTATATGGGGTGGAAGATGGGATATATTTTTTTCTACTACACTCTAGATAACTTAATAGCGTAGAAAAATATATACACATATGAGGAAGAGGACGTTGAGTAGGCTGACAAAGGTTGCAAGAAGATGGTCACCATTTTATGCCACTCATATTAGCTCCCCCAAGCTTAGAGATATTCATATCTTTAGGAGGACGTTGTTGCTTCTTTTTCTTCTTTTTTTTTCTCTTTTTTTTGTCATTTTCCTTTTCCATTTTTTTTTTCAATAGGAGGAGTTTCATGCACTCTTTTACTACATTAGACCTGCTTTTCATTACCTCAATCCCATAAATCGGAGATGGGAGGGTTGCCTTGGGTATGTTCAGATTCTAAGGCTGTTCTTCTTTGCACATCAAACTTTAAAATAAGGGAGCATTTGCCAAGCCGAAGGGATCCATGTCAATTTGGAGCTTAGACGATGTAGGTAGATGAGACTTATCATCAACGGATTGATACGTTGAAAGTAGGGCTTAATCTCCATCCATTGACTCTGGTCTTGTGGAGTTTTCCTGATAAATCTGCTAATCTGTAACAACCATTCCCAAACTTTGTTTTTATCATGAAAGGTCCCTCCCATCTTTGCAAAAACTTTTTGTCAAGTCGGTTATCATAGCGAAGAACCAACATACTTCCTTCAATCCTTCCCCTTGAGCTTCTTGTTGATTTTATCCCTTGGCTTGTCGCTTTGGTGATGTAGTGATCAATGGACTCTTCTCTATCTATCTCAAGTCGTTGGAGATCTAAGATCCTTTCATGTAGAACTCTTTTGGTTTTTTTTTGCCACTCTTGCAAGAACGCGCAAGCTTGAGAGCTCTACCTCAATGGGGAGAAGTGCCTCCTGTCCATAAACTAGATGAAAAGGGGTGAATTGGGTAGATACCTTGAAAGATGTCTATACGCCAAAGAGCAGCTGTCAAATGGCGATCCCAATCATTAGGCCAGTCCACAACCTGCTTAGAAATGATCTTACATATCATTCCATTCACTTTTTCCACCAATCCATTGCATTGGGGATAGTAGGGTGTGGAATGCAGGTGTTTCACTTTTAACCTCCTCAAGAGATCATTCAGAAGGTCAGCCCTAAAACCCGGGCCTCGATCTGATAAGATTTCTAGGGTTGTTCCAAACCTACTACAAATATGATCAAAAATAAACTTTGATACCTCTTCAGCTGTGATTCGGGTTGTGCTTGTTGCTTCCGCCCATCGTGTCATATAGTCAACACCCATGATGATGAAAACCTTCCCTGTAGAAGTACGAGGTAGGGACCTATTGCATCCACACCCCACTTTTCAAAAGGGCCATAAGATATTATTGGGACTCGAGGCTCATATGTTAGTCGTCTATCCCAAGCAATTTGGCATGGCTTACATGCCTTACACCAATATTGGACATCACGATGTAAGCTCGGCCAAATAAACCCTGCTTGTAAAATCTTCCTACTTGTAATATCTTGAGAAAAGTGACCACCACAAACATCATCATGACATGAAAGAAGAATTTTCTCTATCTCTTGCACACCTGGTACTCTCCTCAAGACCAAATCTTTCCCTTTGTGATATAAATCATCCCCGATCAACTGGAAGGTGTGGCCTTCTTAACTAGTCTATGTCTTTGCACCTTGTCTAAGTGTTTGGGACACTCACCTGCTTGTAAAAAGAAGATAATGTCTTTTAGCTCCTCTTGACCTTGATATTTGGGTTCATATAGTTTCACACCTCCTACCGCCATTTGAAGCTTTTCATTTGCGAGTAAGTCTACTTCCTTGTTATGAGTTCTCACAATGTGTTGTACTGTGTGTTGCTTTAAAACCCTTCATCAAAGCTCTTACACTACTAAGCCACTCAAACAATGTACGATTCTTGCACCTCCAAGTCCCTTGGATTTGCCTGACCACTAGCAAAGAATCACCTTTTATAATAAGTCTTTGTATGCCTAATTCTTTGCATTCTTCTAACCCAAGGGTTAGAGCAGCATACTCAGCCTCATTGTTAGAGTGAACACTGGGTAGAGTGATACCTTTTCTAACCATTACCTCCTTTTGTGGGTTCAAAATGATGATTCCCCCTGCTGCTTTGTCTTGTTGGCATTGATAAGCTCCGTCAAAGCATAAAGTATGGGCATTATCAATCTCCTTCACTTTGAACTGTTTTGAGCCTTCCTCTCTTTGTAGTCGTGATCCTTCCCTTTCTCTCACTTTGTAGGTGAGAATGTCTGCAAGTCCTGCTCTTGTGCTATCTTCTACAAGGAAAGTGTATTCAAATTCTTGGAGTTCAAGCACCCACTTTGCTATTCTAGATGAGAGGCTCATGTGTTGTACTACATATGGTAGATTGTGCTCTAAGGTGAGAAAACAAATGTTGAGCTTATATGTGAAGCTACTCAATATATGGCTTCTCTATATATGCCACCCAGGTCCCCTCTATATATACATCATCTCATGTGTGTATTCTACACACTTTGGGGTTCTACTTTTGTGTTCTCTCCTTCTCTCAACATGGTATCAGAGCAGTACGTTTTTGTTTTCGATTTTTCTCCTGATCAAAATCGATTTTGCAGAAACTACTCGCCTGAGGAATCGGAATCGATGTGGTCTACAACTTTGCAGAAGGAAGTTTCTTCAAATTCTGCACCGATTTTGAGTTATCGCTCACGGACTTCGTACATACCTGAAAAACAGCTTCCGCGTTTTGTTTTTCATTTTTCTGCTAATTGAAAACGATTTTGCAGAAACTACCCGATGAAGAGACCGGAATCGATGTGGTCAACAACTTTGCAGAAGGAAGTTTTTTCAAATTCTGCATTGATTTTGAGTTATCGTTCGCGGACTGCGTATATACCTAAAAAGCAACTTCCTCTTTTTGTTTTGTATTTTTCTGCTAATTGGAAACGATTTTGCAGAAACTACTAGTGAGGGAGACCGGAATCGATGTGGTCTACAACTTTGCAGAAGGAAGTGTTTTCAAATTCTGCACCGATTTTGAGTTATCGTTCGCGGACTGTGTACATACCTAAAAAGCAACTTTCGCTTTTTGTTTTTGATTTTTCTGCTAATTGGAAACGATTTTGCAGAAACTACCCTCTAAGGAGACCAGAATGGATGTGGTCTACAACTTTGCAGAAAGAAGTGTTTTCAAATTCTGCACCGATTTTGAGTTATCGTTCGCGGACTGCGTACATACATAAAAAGCAATTTCCGTTTTTTGTTTTTTATTTTTCTGCTTATTGGTCTACAACTTTGCAGAAAGAAGTGTTTTCAAATTCTGCACCGATATTTGAGTGATCGTTCGCGGACTGCGTACATACCAATAAAAAGCAATTTTCGTTTTTTGTGTTTGTTATTTTTTGCCTTATTGAAAAACGATTTTGCAGAAACTACCCGCGTGAGAGACGGAATCGATGTGTTCTCTACAACTTTGCAGAAGAACTACCGTGATGGGATTGGAAATCGATGTGGTCTATAACTTTGCAGAAGAAAGTTTCTCTAAATTCTGCACCAATTTTGGGTTATCGTCTCAGACTGCGAATATGTTTGAAAATCAAAATTTTACTTTTTGCTTTTGATTTTTCTCATATTGAAAACTTCTCAATTATATTTTTCTTCATCAATCATATATTTGTTACTGACGTAACTTTGCTGCAGAAGCCAGTTACACATTGTTCCGATTCAGTCGAGCCATTGATGATCGTCCAAATTCTATCGAGCTACTGTTGGTACATGATCTTTTGTTATATGATATACTCGTTCATTGATTCTCGTATAATTATTCTTTTAGAGATATAGTTTACGTCGTTTTATTGATAATTTCTCATTGATACCATAGTGATTTTGATGGTACCATGATAATGTTTTGTTAATACTTTGGTCATGGTGATTTTCGTTGATACCATGATGATATGTCATTGATACCATGGTTATTCTCGGTGGTGCCATGATGATATTTCGTTGATACCATGGTTATTCTCGGTGATTCCATGATGATATTTCGTTGATTCCATGATGATGTTTTGTTGATACCATGGTTATTCTCGGTGATACCATGATGTTGTTTCGTTGATACCATGGTTATTATCGGTGATGCCATGATGATATTTCGTTGATACCATGGTTATTCTCGGTGATGCCATGATGTTGTTTCGTTGATACAATGATTATTCTCGGTGATATCATGATGCTTTTCGTTGATACCATGATCATTTATTCATTTTTATTGACATAATGATGATATTTTGTTAATACTTTGATGGTATTCATTGATCACTACATTGATAAATGTTGTTTTATGTAGTATATACACATATCATTTGTATCACGTAATCACACATTTTGTACTTTTACGTTTATACTTTATGTACCATATGTTGTCGTGCGTATATATGTCGTCAAAAGAGTGGTGTCGCGAACCATCTCTTATGGCATTGTGAACGTAATTATTTCATTAACGATGCTAATAATTTTCATGACATGTTTTTTTTTTTGGAGTCTATGATCTATGTAGGATTGATCAAAGAATTGATTTTATGAAGACAAACTTGGTGACAATAAAAGATTTATGAAGATATGTTTAGTGATGCCATATTGATGACAACATGAAGACATGTTTGGTGATGCGATATTGATGACAAGCTACACAGCAGATTCACGGAGACACTTTTGATTACAAGCTAATCGATAGCTTTTACACCTCTTTATTGAACCTTTGTATTCATTATTGTATTTGATAGGAGTAATGTAACTCCTCATAAAACATTCATTTTAAAAGGAGTGATGTAGCTCCTCGTAAACATTTGTATATTCAATGATTTTTATAATATAACGGTGGGTGTATATAGAGCTGTGGGTTTTTCCCTTGATCCCCCAAGGGTTTTTTCATCCACAGTTAGGGACCCTTATTTGAGCGGGGGTGTTGAGCTTATATGTGAAGCTACTCAATATATGGCTTCTCTATATATGGCACCCAGGTCCCCTCTATATATACATCATCTCATGTGTGCATTCTACACACTTTGGGGTTCTACTTCTGTGTTCTCTCCTTCTCTCAACAAAAAAACGGCACAGGGAGAAGATACGATCGAAACTTCCTTACCACAAACAAGATTGCAAAGACCACTTTCTCCATTTTAGTGTATCCCTTCTCGGCCGGAGTCATCACCTTGCTTGCAAAATAGATCGGCCTCATGTATGATGTTTTAGGATCTTTTTGCATCAAAACAACACCAATTGCTTCGAAACCTACACTTGGAGTGACATAGTAGGTCTCCTTTGGATCTGGTGGCATTAGGATTGGGAGAGAGCTAAGAATGACCTTCACTTCCTCAAAACATTTTGCATGTTCCCTCCCCCATTCAAATGTAGATTGGCTTGCCAACCTATGCAAAGGGGCGATGGCTTCTGCTAGGAGATGGATGAAGCGAGACATGTACCTCACTTTGTGGTTGAAGGTCATTAGCTCCTTAGTTGTTTTTGGTGGAGATAATGACAAAAGGGCCTCTACTTTAGAGGGATCCACTTGAATTCCTTGTGAAGAAACCACATGGCTTAGCAAAACCACCTGAGATTCACCGATATGATACTTCTCTGGGTTGAGTTGTCCCCTAAATTGATGGAGCCTCTTAAGCCCCTCTTCAACCTTTTGGCAGTGAAGTGATCTACAACTATAAATACAGAAATCATCCATAAAGACTCTTATAGATTTTCCAAAGAATGGCTGAAATACAAATATTGTGAATCTCATGAAGGTGCTAGGAGCATTGGTGAGCCCAAAAGGCATTACTCTAAATGAAAAACATCCCCAAGGTGTGATGAAGGTGGTTTTTGGTTGGTCCTCTTCTGCTATTCTAATTTGAAAATATCCTGAATACCCATCACACACAGTGTAGCATTCATGACCTGCTACTTCATTCAGAATTTCATCTTGGAAAGGGAGAGGGAAGTGGTCCCTCTTTGTCGCAGCATTGAGGGGCTTGTAATCCACGCAGACCCTCCACTTACCATTCTTCTTGGGAGTGACTACAATAGGTGATGCCCATTCGGAGTTGGATACTAGATAGATGAAGCCAGTCTTCAAGAGTTGATTCACTTCTTGTAGGAGAGCCTTTTGTTGCACAGATCCTAGTCGCCTTAACTTTTGAGCCACGGGTTTGGTCCCTGGTTTCAATTCAATTCGATGCTCTATTACATCTACACCTCTTATTTGTGAGTAGTCAGTGATAAACAAATTGGGATACCTCCTTAACATATTGATGTAGGACCTCTTCTCCTCACAAGTAAGATCTTTTGCAAGCATCTTCTCAAATCCTTCTTCAAGGTGGTGGCATCTTTCATCCCCTCGTGTGTGATTGTCTGTTGGCTTTTCTTCTACAGGAACATCTTGAGTGTTGGCGTTGAATACAATTCCCATTACCTCCAAAGAAGACTCCTCTTCACTGGTTGATGCACTGGTTGATGCTTCCTCGTCACTTGAGTAAGGACTCTCCTCCTCGCTCTCTTCATCTGCCGTGGTTTCATAGTTGATATCTAGTTGCTTTCCTTCTCGCCAATCATACACCACCGGTTGACCCTTCTTAAGAATCAAACGACCACTTCCCCATTTTTGATCTGCATTCACAGTAATGAGCCAAGGCCTCCCTATGATGATGGGATAGCCCTCCCCCTTAGCTGGCATGACATACATATCCACTCGTGCATCTATGTTACATACAGAGACTTTTACATTTTCAATGATCCCCAAACACTTCACACTTGAGTTGTTGACTAGCCTAGCTTGACAATTAGAGGACTTTGTAATTTCAAGCCCTAACTTGTTCATTGATTTTTCCGTGATCACACACATTTGAGCTCCACCATCAACATATACATTAGACACCTTTTTACCCCTTATGTAAGCATCCACAATGGGTTCCACATCTTTTTGTAGCTTTGATGTTACAACCTTAATGGAAAGATTTGCTTTCTTTTTTGGAATTCTTGTACTTACCAACTTTGGCCATTGCCTTCTTACTTTGGCTGATAGGTGTAGAAGTTGAGGCCATGAAATGTTTGGCTTTTGGGTTTGTAAATCCTTCAGGATGTTGTAGGGCTCTAGCTCCTTTCCCAATGGGAAGTCGTTGATACCAATTTCTCTTCGCCTTGATCTTTTCTTCCTGCTACTTTCAGCTTCTTCCATCTTTGACTTCTTCTTCTTGTCCCTTCTGGCTGAATTTGTTCCTTCACTTCTCATGTCTTCATCCTTATCATGTGCTCTTGTGTGTTTTTCTGCCGGCATAACATCAAAGTTTAGAGTATGCTCATCTATTACCTCTTCTAGCCTGATGATGTTGAATCCTCTTTCTTCCTCCTCATGTGGGACGGGAGGTATATTTGCTGGTGGTGGTGGTCGACGAAGGATTTGTGGGCCTTGAGCTTGTTCTTGCTGCACAGTGAGAGGAGGCGGTCTGGGGGGATATATGTCTCCCGGAAGTCGCCTTGGATGTGGACAATTGTACATGCCATGGCCCATATTGCAATTCCAACATCACAACTCTTGAGCTTGTCTTCGTTGATTGCGATTCCCTTCTCTTGGTTGTCGTTGTTGAGGTAGGCCCTGTACTAGATTCAAAGTGAGGTTCTCAAGCTGTTGAGTTAGCCTTTGTAAAACCTCTTGTTGAGAGTTATCTCCTATTTGTGAAGATTGTGCAAGAGGGGCCCTAATTGGTGCTTTCATGGTTTGTGACGACTCCCTCTCACTCACTTCATTCAAACCCCTTGCTCTATGTGCTTGGAAGTGTAGTTTTCTAAACTTGATGATGGTTACCTCACGTGCTTCTTCGAAGGTGGATGGGAATTTTAGCTCTACTTTAGCCTTTAAAAGTGGATACAAGCCAACCATGAATCTCTCTTTTTTTAGAAAGTTGGGTGCACCACCATGATTTTCTAATGTAGCCTCCCACCTACCCCATAGATTGACAAAGGTTGCTTCATAAGAGGGATAGTCTTCAAGTGATACCTACTTATGTCCAATAAGACATTTCCATAGTCCTTCAGAAGTATCACCTTGCCCGAACTTGGAGAGGAAGCTTGCTCGCAGTCTCTCCCAATTGGACTTGATTTGGGGTTGCAAGGTCTCATACCATGCTTTAGCTTCTGCTTTTAGAACCAACGGGAAGGCTCGTAGCTTTACTTCCTCTTCATCTCTCCCAGATATGAGATGTGCCATCTCCAAGTTGTCAAGAAACTCTTGCGCATCTTCCCCACTTCTTGCATAGAATGTGGGAAAAGAACTTGACATTTTGTTTAGACTTTTTGAAATCTCTTTTTTTTAAAGAAACTTTTCTCTTACGCGCTGCACAAGATTATTGACACTATAAATCTGATTACATTAAAATGAAGATGTACACATCCATTGTTAATTCGTACTTTATCATAGGTAGAATAAATGGATTAATTGAAGCATTGATTTCATTGAGGCGAGTGGATCCAAATATCCTCCTTATGATAGACTGAAACCTAAACTTAGTTTCAATGATTATATGAATGGATTGCCGAGCAATAGGCCTAAAAGGTTCATTGTTTTGATCGTGACTCATGTGCTACTCCTCGTTGTTGGTTTGAAGACCTCATTCCTTCATATGGCCCTTGAGCACCACTTCACCACTTCTTGTTCCTGCCTTTAAAACAAAATGAAAATGTGAACATCAAAAGAAGTTTCATAATTGATGATTGGAAGTATAATTGGATTGGGTGATGCCAGTATTTCTCTAAGTCTTTCTGCACCAAACATAAAAACAATGCGTTGCTGGAAAAAGACTTTTCTATCTATGTGAACATTTACTCTAATATGTTGTGCAAAATGAAATAAATAGATGGGAACTCCATTTTTCATTATAAAAAATTTGAAGGTAACTTGGAAATATGTTCCTCCATGGGGGCACCACTTTATGAGGGCGAGCTTTTTGAAATGGGGCCTCTAAACCCAAACCAATGGGCCTACCCTCACAAAATGTTCGTAAAGAGGTACGCACACTACTTGGGGCACCACCTTCTTTTGGGAGTGGAGAAGGAAACCAATCAAAATAACACTTGCACTCACCCACTCAAGCAACACACTTTGAAAACCCCCTTACTCTATATACACTTTGGAAACTTGAACACCATCAACGATTATGCAACCCAATGCCGTGCATCAAAATGAAATATGCAATTTGTGGAATAGCATTCACCTTCTCCCCATAAGAATACCCATAATACATCCAAACTCTTCCTCTCTCAAGAACTCATCAAAAAATCATGCGCACAAGACTTGCCTCTCAAACACACAAGAGAATCACTTACATCAAACTAACACACTTTGCATAGAGAGCTCCTCTCCATCTATGCAATGCCGTGACACAAATAAAATCACCATGAGAGGTAGCCACATGCATATGTAATGAAGCAAAAGAGAGTTGGAGTGAGAAATTTCTTTAGACCAATTGAATAAGTTTGGAGAAAACAAACCAATGGTAAATTGAGAATAGAACACTTACTTGATTTCTCGCACACCTTGTAAGGGGAGGACAGACGCTGCCTAACCATCACGAATTGCGACACTTGAAAGTTTTGAAGATGATTTCATGATCATTGACATAACCATGAGAGAGATCATGATGTATTTACAAGTTATTGAGGTGCTACAAATGATTTATTGGGTTGATGGAGTAAGAGATTGTAGAATGAAAAGAGTGGAGAATAGAGTTGCACTTCCTCCAAAGAGGAGGGTTAGGAGGGAGGATGTGAAAGAGGGAGGGTTGGGGTTTTCTCTACTATTGATCAAGAAACAACATGAAGTTGAAAATATATGTGTGTCCTTGAGTCTCTCCAAGGGGGGCTATTTATAGTTGTGTAGGAGTGGGATTATGCTACACTTAATTAGAGTAAGTGATTAGACCTAATTAAGTGTCCTTTGACCACTCATTGAATATTGGACATAAAAGGGACTATTTATTCACCAAAAATATCATTTTAGACCTTGAAGGCTCCATAGGGGTGCATAATGTAGGTGGGCCCCACCATGAGGCCCTACGGGTGGCTCTTGCAGGGTATCTCAACTTGTCTGTCTTGGCATTTAGAAAGCATCTTTAGGTTGGTCCCATCACATGCAAGTGACCTTGAACACTCATTGCTCTTCTAAAATATGAGTAGGGGAAAAATAAGATCTCACCCTCTTGATTTACTTGATTTATAGTTCCCTTTTGTTGAGAATCTGACAGATTTACACTATTTTGACCATAACTTTTTACCTGTAGCTCGGAATGACATGCTTCAAGAGGCAAAATTGACCTTCTCAACATGTTTGATATGAATTTGGACTATTCTTCACGCCCATGCACCAAGGAATTTGGTTTGGAAGGTCCACAATAGGCTAGGGAACCTTCTGCTTCCAAGTCTTCTTGTATGGGCCCTTTGCTTGTATGCATCCAAGGGGAATCATGCTTTTTCAAAAGGCTATGATGCTTAAACAAATAGAGGAGGGCCCAATATTATTTGCTTGTGAAAAGAATATACAATTGGAGTCTTTTTCAAAGGAGAGAAACTATATGTATATTCTTAAGAGATATTGGGCCACCTATTTAGGGGGCATAGAAGACTTGTAGAGAGGGACCATAATCTTTGGTAAAGACAAGTGGAGAGTTGATTTCCATGGGAATTTATCTATATGGGGTGGAAGATGGATATATTATTTTTCTACTACTAATTCACAAGAGGTAAGAAAGTTTGGGGGTATATAGTTGGTTATTGTATGCTTATTCTATTTACAAAGCAAAAAGGAAAAGGGTGGTAATATAAATATATGACTAAGGTGACATTTTTGGGAAGAGTATAATGTATGTGTCACCACAAAGGTTAAACGAAGAGGGGGAATTTACTCTAGATAACTTAATAGCGTAGAAAAATATATACACATATGAGGAAGAGGACGTTGAGTAGGCTGACAAATGTTGCAAAAAGATGGTTACCATTTTATGCCACTCACCAGCATGGCTTCAACTATTGGCACCATATCCACTGGGTGACCAACCCTTAAAGCTGACACCATGCTTTGATGCTTTTCCTTCTTGGAAATAAGTCTCGTTCTCACACACTTGGTCCATTGCCTCCTCAATTTATCATTCAAAGCCACCAATTGACCAAAAGATATATTTGCCTTTTGATTTCGTATGTCATCGACAACATCATAGTCTTCAACACCTTGGCCAAGGAGGTAGTCCTTTGGACCAATTTTCCTTCTTCACCGCCTCTCACTACTTTCTGGTTTGTCTTCTACCTTAGCCTTTTCTTTTCTTGCTCTTGTTTCCCTCTCTTCTTCTGTCTCTTTCTCCCTATCATGCCTAGCTCTCTTATTGGCCAAAACATCCACATCTTGATGCTCAAGGGTAATGATGTTGATAGCCCTACCTTCTCCATTTGCACGCAACGGTTGCAGTTGTTGTTGCGGCAGCTGTGCTTCTAGTGCTCGTTCTTGATGATTCTCTTCTATTCTTCCTCGACCACTTCCATATAGGGGGTATATCCCTCCTCTCTCCCTTGGTGGTTCAGGACAATCAGGGGTGTAATGCCCCTCTTCATCACAATTGTAGCATCTACCTTGTAGCTTTCGTCCCTTGCCTCTCCCAGCTGGCCGTTCCTCTCTTTGGTTCCTATTCATTATGTTAATTCTTAATTCTTGCAACTGACCAGCAAGATCATGCAAAACCCGGGCCGTAACAAGATCTGGACCTTGAACCACTCACTCCACTCTATCATCCGTTGTCACAGGGACCATTGGTTGCACCACAACTGGATCAGTATGTTAGGCCTTGCTCCCACCTTCTCTTGATCTTCTTGCTCTTGGCCTCGGCAATTTCCACAGCTCTTTCAAATGTAGCAGGCTGATCGACCTTCTCCCTTACACTTGGATGGAGACATTCCATAAACTGACGCACTTTAAAGAAATCCCCTGGAGATACATGGGATGACGCCTCTAATTGAACCCAAATCCCTTTGAAGTGTTGCAAAAACACTTTAAAGTTAGCATGAACATCTTGCTGCAGACCTCTCAATTTTGTTGTCGCTTCTCTTGCTGTTAGTTTCTTTCCAAACCTGTCAAAAATTGCCAGCTTCACCTGCTCCCATGTTTTCTTTTTTTCTTCCTCTAAACCTTCAAACTACTCCCGAGCTTCTCCTTTGAGCGCAAGAGGAAATACATGAAGCTTGGCTTCGTCACTCACAATGTGCATACCAATTGTATGCCACTCGAAGTCCGCAATCCAATCCTTCACATCCTCCTTCCCTGTAAACATTCGCCGACTATATGCCATCCCTTTGAAGTCACTTCTCCCTTGCGTAAGTAATTCCACAAAAGTTGAAGTCTTGCACCTCAACCAAACCACCACTTTTCTTCAATGAAGCTCGAACTTCACAGCAAAACCGCTCCACTTGGGTGCACAACCGGAAAATTTCCGCTCCCCAGCAGGTCGCCAAAGGATGATGGAGCAAAAGATATCGTGTGCGCACTCACACACCCAGACAACTCCACACAACACAAGGAATTTACTTGAATTCCTCACCTCACTCACTACCACTCAAAAGCTCCCTAAAAACTCTACCCACAACCTCAATTCAAACTCCAAACACCTTGACCTACAAGCCCTTGCCTGCCCGCAGACACTACAAGGTGAGTGAGGTGATCAACACTTGAAATCATGCTTGATGGTGACCAAAATATACAAGAAAAACCATCAAAAACCAAAAACTCCAGCCACAAAATTCCACTCTCAAACCATTGCAAAAGCTTCACCAAACTCCACTCTGTTGGACTCTTTGGAGTAGCGCCAACCCTAATGGCACCGATATAGGGTCACATAGTCTTGCAGAAAGCCGCACCTCTTCTTCTTGTGTGTGTGTACCAATAAAAAGAGAAAAATGGTATAACCTTTCAATCACCCAAGTGTGGTAGATTGGTTATGCCATTTTCCCTCTTCAATAACAGATAAATAACATAAATCTAATATAATATAACATAAAGAAACCTAAATTAATAAACCTAAATCTAATCTAATATACCGTAAATCTAAATCTAACGTAAATAAACATAAATCTAATCAAACTTAAAGCTAACTAAAAATAAACCTAAATCTAATCTAATTTAACTTAAATAAACCTAAATCTAATTTAACGTAAGTCTACATCTAACCTAATCTTTAACGTCTTTTGGGATAGTTTCCTACGACGTTAAAACACTCTTCTTGTTGTGTGTGTGTGTGTGTGTGTGTGTTTGTGTGTGTGTGGGTGTGGGTGTGTGTGTGTGTGTGCCAATAAAAAGAGAAAGATGGTATAACCTTTCTATCACCCAAGTGTGGTAGATTGGTTATGCCATTTTCCTCTTGAATAACAAGTCTTGAGTTCAACTCCTCGTCAGCTAGATTTTAGGTCTCTTTAATTAGTTTCCTACGACGTTAAATTAAACTCTCTTCTTCTCGGTTGTGTGTGTGGGTGTGTGTGCACGACAATAAAAAATGAAAAAAAATGGTATAACTTTTCTATCACCGAAGTGTGATAGATTGGTTATGCCATTTCCCTTATGAATAACAGGTCTTGAGGTCAACTCCTGTCGACTAGATCTTTAAGGTCTCTTGGGATAGTTTCCTAGGATGTTAAGACTCTCTTCTTATTCTTCTTCTCTCTCTCTCTCTCTCTCTCTCTCTCTCTCTCTCTCTCTCTCTCTCTCTCTCTCTTTCCTTCTCCTCTATGTGTTCTTTTTTTGCATGTGTGTGTGCGTTTTTGGTTTATGCATGCTCTCTCTCTATTTTCATGTGTTGTATGCATGTGTGTGTGCATTTTTTGTCTATGCTTGTGCTCTCTCTCTCTCTCTCTCTCTAAAAAACACAATGTGTGTGTGTGTGTGTTAGAGAGAGAGACAGAGACAAAGAGGGGAAGGGACCAGGAGAGTGAGGAGAGGGAAGGAGCATACCTGGCTCTCCTTCCTCTCCTTGTGTGTGTGTGTGTGTGAGAGAGAGAGGGAGAGAGAAAGAGGGGAAGGGAACATGAGAGTGAGGAGAGGCAAGGAGCATAATTGGCTCTCCTTCCTCTCCTCATGTGTGTGTGTGTGTGTAGAAGAAAGAGAGAGAGAGACGGAGAGCGTTACCTTGCTTGCTTGAGCGCGCGTCGAAAACTCAGATCTGAGATCTGAGTTTTCAGACGCTCTCGGTTATTTTTTTTAGCCTTGGCAGCATCGCTATATGCATCGCTATGAGCGTCGCTATGTTACTTGTATCATAGCGACGCTCATAGCGACGCCGTGCTTTTTCATGTTTGAGCATTGCACTACGAGCGTCGTTACTATTAAGCACGTCTTGTAGTGTTGAAAAAGAACAAAATATAACTTAAAACTCTTGTGTGTGTGAAGTTTGGTGTAGCTAGCCTCATTCTCAATTACACAGATGTAGTGCTCTTTCGCCCTACTAAAAACCTTAGATTAATGCTAGAATTATTTGTTAGAACCATTTTATAAAAGCTTTAGAACTTCATTCGACAAGCCCAGTTGAATATTTTAAGAGAGAAAACCCTAATTGATGGCCTCACAATCTAAAAATTGTAGTGGAAACATGAGGACTACACTAGTATACCATAGAAACAAGCTAGGTAACCCTTTACACAAAGATAGTGAATGAACATATATATCTCTTAATGTTTATTTTTTTAGGCTCTCATATTCATGGCACCATGAGTGATGTGGAATTTTAAGCCATCTTTGACTATTTTTTAGTCATTTTTTAGCATTTTATGGATTTTTTTTTTTGCCAATTTAAACTAAACAATGCTCCTTTTTTTAAATCATAAAAAGCCCAAATGAGCGACTAAGATCGCCCCCATTGAACTTTTTTGGCAAAACAAGCATGCCACTTTGAAACACTTGAAATTTGTACAATTATATTATAATCCAATTAATTGGGCATAGTTTAATGTGATAAAACAATCCATAGTGCCATCTAGTGCCTCGTCGCCTCAGTGAGGTATCTATAAGACAACAGTCATGGTACCTGCTCTCACACATTTGACATTATGTAAATTGTTGTGTTAGGTCCCTCATATTAAAAAGCACAAAGAGAGGGGTGAAATTTTAGATTCACATTGTAAACATGTCATTTCACAACGTCCATCCCCTCTAAACTTGCACATCGGTTGACATGTGCCACACATATCTCTTGCAAGTTCAATCTTCATTTAATGTCAATTTCATCATTATTTTAAAAGAAATATAATGCATTGCCCTCTCTTTCTTCATCTTTATCCATAACATGTTCATCAAAACCTTCATTTTTACTTTCTAGTAAAACAAAGGGATCTGTATTGCCTCTTGTTAGCGGGTGGCCCTAATTGGACGTTTGTACCTGCATATCTTTTTGGCGCTAACACATTGCACGAGGACTCTTTGAGGGTGTCAACCTCAAGAAGTGAACCAATGGAATATTTCTATCTCTAACACATGAAAATCTCTCGCTCTTAGTTCTGAAAATTTACCTATGTCCTTCTCTATTTTAGCACTCAAAGGGACTCCAAATGCCACAAAAATTTATGAGGATGTCCTCCATACTTAGGGACACTAACCTATAGAGTTTAATCACATTTCAATGAGGTACCAAAATCACAATTGATCATAATTGAGGTCTCAAAAACTGCAATTGAACATATCAAGAGGGCCGTCCTAGGGTTTATGAACATTCTCCTATAGTCATAACATTAAAAACACTATTTAACGCGCTCAAATCAATAGATTTAGTCTACAACCAAGTAGTCAAAAATCAAAGTAGAATCGACAATGAGCATACTCAATTGAAAGAGCATCCGAACAAGGAACACATTGCAAATTTCAAAACTGAAATATCATTATCATAGTTAAAAATGTGATGATTACAAGTTGTAGAGTAGAAGTCACTCTCAGCCCTACGCTTTCAACCTTTCAAAACTTGATAATGATCCCCCCTTCCCACGTTACAACTTATGCTTTATACCTAGGGCTCTCTTGGCTAGTGGACGACCATACAAGACTCAATTTCATTACAGACTCTATAACTTAGGATCTCATAGTTTTTCCATATTTAATCAAAGATGATCAATATAATTGCAAGGCTTCCAAAAATGAATAGAAATACATCAAAATTTTAGGCTCTTAGAAGAAGGGATAGACTTGAATGGCACCCGTCTGGCTTGATTGCCAACATTCCCCCCTTCCTCGTCTTTGTACTCCTTCGTGCAAACTGCATCTGAAGGTGAAAATGCCCTTGATGGTTAACAATTCCTTGCTTGATCAACATGTTTTGATAGCTCAACTATCAGAATTGAGTAAAAATTTCTCCATGTTGAATGTTAAGGCTATTTACATCTCGGTGGATCTCATAGAGAGTGTGCAAGAATGTATCAGATTTGTGGGTAAAGATATAGTAGCTCAGAGTAGATGATATGTGATTCATGCTCACTAATTCTTACATGCAATGAAAAAATGATTTCACTTGCACACATGTAGAGGAAAGTTCCCTAGCCAAGAAGGTGACTAAGCAAGAGCGGATCAGTGTATAGTATGTTGAATGTTCATAATGTCTTTATAACCTGAATCTTAAGGATACTAAAATCGAAAAGTAATAGGAAACCTTTAACTAAGCTGGTGACAAAAGGTGGGTATATGGTAATTGAACACCAAGAGCATACGGATTCATGTTTTAAACATAGAACTTGAGCTTAGGACAAGGTTAGGTCACGGTGATAAAATACCATTGATTATGGTTGACTGTAAACACCTTAAAAGGATGACCCTTGATGCTTAGTTCGTAGGGCCCTAAGTACAAATCATGTAGTCAGTTGATGTTCACATGCAATTGCTTTGAAACCTTCTTAAGGAGACTAAAATACAAAAGTACTAGAAAAACTTTAAACTAAGCTGGTGATAGAAGGTAGGTCTATGGTGATTCAATGCTAGGAGTGTATGCATCCATGTGTTAAAGATAGAACTTGAGATTAGAAGAAGGGTAGATTACGGTTGTAAAATACTTATGAGTGTAGGTTGGCTATAAGACCCTTGACATTTAGTTCCATAGAGTCGTAAGTACAAACAGGGATTTAGGTGATGTTCAAGATTCCTTTAAAACCATCTTAAAGAGACTCAAATTGAAAAGTAATGGAAAACTTTTAACCAAGCTGGTGATGGAAGTTAGGTCTATGGTAATTGAGCACCACGAGCATATGCATCCATGTGTTAAACATAAAACTTGAGCTCTGCAACTTACAACGATAAAAATACCTCTGATTGTAGATTGACTATCAACAGCCTAAAAGGAAGACCCTTGATGCTTGGTTCCATAGGGCCCTAAGTACAAGTCTCGCCCCATGGATAATACTAAATAAAAGGTGAGGTGAACTATTAGGCCACCAAATTAGGAAAATTTTGTGACACCCTCTCTAGCAATCCATTAAGTCAGGGCTGCCATTTAAGCTAGGAGGTCGGATCAAGGACCATGTGGTGACATGCCAAATGTACTAGCAAGAAAATCCATAGCCTACACGATAATACGCACACGACCAATGAGGAAACTACATTTTTCCTATGTAACAAAATGAGGGGTGAATGAAAAGCTGGGATCTGGTGAATGAAAGTATAGTGCATCAGCAAGGCTCGAACTCTGGATCATACTTCTATGATTTTGCTTCATCTACCTTATGCACCCTACCAATAACTTGTTTGTGTATCACGACTTCCACACCCATAATAAGTTAGTATTGGGGATAGATGGGTCCCTCACTTTTTAATGAGTGTTTTACCCTAAGGTCACTAGTGATGCCCATACATTGTTGAATCAACGCATTCTGGCATCGCTAAAGGTGTTGTGTATGCAACATGACCATAGAAATGCTTGTAGTGATGCCAAAATGTCTCATAAAGATTCTCTATGGACAAAGTATCCTCGTAGTAACTCTTTGGATAGAAAATGTGCATTGAAAGAATGATCTACTACAAACCCCTAGCCATGTCCTCATTGTTCACTATGTTTATAATATGTATATCACATGCATTCAACATCTATTTCTAAAATTGTTTATTTGTAAATTTTTACCAAGTATTAAACAATATTTTCCTATAATTTTTTTTTCCAATACCATTTTATGGTTAGTGAAATGTGAGAAAAATCAAAATTTAATAACTCCTTCTGTTAAACTCATGTGATAGTCACATACTTATTAAGTGGACCCCCACTTATTAAGTGGACAAAGAGAGAAATAGGAAAAGATGCATAGATGAAAATGAATATTCTCAAAAATACTACATGGATGTCGTATTTTACTAGAAATATTCCTACTATCCAAGACTTGGCTAGTATGGTTGCAGGCACTCAGTTTCATAATGCATTTGTGAAAAAAGATATTTTTCTGTGGTGGACATAAGAGTGTTGGAAGTTCCTCTCCCTAGACTAGAAAAATAGCTATAAATGTGCCAAATGTATCAAAGAAGAGTATATGATAAGATGTTCACTTTGGATAGAACTCATAAATGGCCCATACTTCATGTGTCCATTTATAAAATAGCTGATAGTCAATGTCAGAGGAACAGAATAATAGAGATAGACACCAAAAACAGAGGAAGAAATCTTTGTATTGATAGCGTTTGATACAACAGACGAGCAAAATATATGGGCGCACTCCGTTGTACGAAGCTCGAACCTCCCGACCACCCCCGAGCTTCAATTCGCTTGCATGCAGCGTCTCACTCGCACTCGCACTCTCACTCGCACTCGCAGAAGAGAGATCGGTGAATGATCCCCAAAACGCACCACCCGTCCTTCTATTCTGATTTTTCCTCCAAAAGCATGCGACCTCTCAAAATAGTCGCTTTTCTATTTTTGGTGTTCGGTCGACTGGACTTGCGCGCCAAGTATACCTGCGAGAACAAGGTAAAAACGTGATCGTGAAGCGATCCGTAAAGGTTAGATTTTTGAAACTCTTTTTTTATTTTCCACTAATTTTTCAGTTGTCTTCAACTGAACATAACTCCCAAACGGAGCCAAAACAGCCCAAGTCCGTCTCACACAATCTTGTTGCCCTCGCTGCGCTCTTTGATGACTATGTGATGGAAAATTTCCATAGCCTGCTCTGATTTGCTGAAAATCAACCTGCAAAACAGCATTTTCTACAAAAACGATGCAAAAACAACAAATCCCACTTTTTTCTTAATCTTTGGCCCTCAACGAGCATCAAAACATCAAAATCTCTAAAGACTCAAAGAACCAAAGTTGTTCCTTATAATGCAGGCTTCAATCGCTTCATATATCACTTTTTTAAAATCCCACGTTAACACCTTCAAAAATGCCCCAGAAAGTGCCTTCCGGATCAAAAAATTTTATTGGACGAAAACAATCCACACATCCTTCTACACAGTGGACTAACTTTAAAACGACGAAAACTTCCTAGAAAAACAAAATTTATTACTAAAACACCTCAAAATCAAGTCTTGTTACAATCTCCCCTATTCAAAATTAGCTCTGTCCTCAGAGTTGGAAGGAGGGAAATTCGCTTTGCAAAACACTAAGATCAACCCATGATGCATCCTCTACTGGATTGTTCTGCCACTTAACCAAAACTTCCACAATGTCTCTATTTCTCAAATGTTTGACACGCCTATCTAGCACTAAGTCTGGTTCTACTGTCAATGTTCCGTCATCTTTCAACTTAGAGTTGTCCTGTAAAACATGATGCACGTTAGGAACATACTTTTTCAATAAACTCACATGAAATACAAGATGCACTTTGACATGAGAAGGCAATTCCAATTTGTAAGGTAATGAACCAATTCGCTTCAAAATTTTAAATGGCCCAGAAATCGTGGAGACAATCACTTATCCTTTCCAAGAACCAAATGAGACTTCTCGAGAATAACCTTTAAGAAAACCATATCCCCAGTTTCATACTCCACAACCCGATGTTTCTTGTCATAATACAATTTATGTCTCTTTTGGGCTTCTCTAATATTCCCCTGATTTTGGCCAACTCGTTATCCATTTTCTCAAGCATCTCATGTGACAGTTCTACCTTATTCCTCGAGCTAAGAAACTTTATAGGTGTGGGATAGTTATAGCCATCGATTCACTCTCTCCGTTTTCCCAGCGGTTTGAGGATGAAAAGCAGTAGACATGCGTAACTGGGTACCTATAGAGTCAAAAGTCGCTCTCTAGAAATGAGAAGTGAACTTAGAATCTCTGTCAGACACTATGCTCTTGGGCATGCCATGCAAACGAAATATCTCTCAAACAAGCGTGCAATGGTCAAAGTAGTATCAGTTATTTTCACGGGAAATAAGTGAGCCTGTTTTGTGAGTCTATCTACCACCAGAAAGATCGAGTCATACCCTCCACGAGTAGTAGGAAGTCTAATAATAAAGTCCATGGATATAGACTCCCACTTCTGTAAAGGAATGTCTAAGGGTTGAAGGTCACTAGGCATCCTCTTATGTTCAATTTTAACTTGTTGACATTGAAAGCATTCATGCACATAATTCTTAGCATCCAATTTCATACGTGGCCAAAAGAATGAACTTTTAATCTTTTCATACGTCTTATTCAATCCAGGATGACCAGAAAAAGGTGAGTTATGACACTCATGCAGAATTTGACTCTTAGAAGCAGAATTTGTAGGAATACACAAGCGGTCATAATAATACAGATTTCCCTTATATAAGTGATACATGTTCTCATACATCTCACCAATATTCTCATGCAAGAATTTCAAAATAGGCATGTAAAAAGAATCATTTCCAACTTCGGCATGTATCTCATCAATCAAATTGGATCGCACAACAGTCAACAAATTACACATGGACCTACGACTCAATGCATCTGCAACTTTATTTTCTTTCCCACACAAATACTTCAAGTCAAAATCATACTCAGCCAGCAATTCTATCCATCTCCTTTGTCTGTTGTTTAACAATGGCTGAGTGAAAATATACTTCAAACTTTCATGATCAGTACGAAATTCAAATTTGACACCAAGCAAAAGATGACGCCAATGTTTCAATGCATGAACAACAGCAAGCAATTCTAGATCATGTGTTGCATAGTTCAATTCATGTCGTCTTAATTTCTTAGACTCATATGCAACCACTCTTCCTTCTTGTGTCAAAACACACCCTAGTTGTTCACCACTAGCATCACATGACACAACAAATGGTTTGCCCATCTCAAGAACTTTCAAAACACAATTTTCTGCTATTTTAGCCTTCAAGGTCTGAAAAGCAGTCTCACAGGTAGAAGTCCACACAAAACCCTTGTCTTTCATGGTCAATTCGGTCAAAGGACTTGATATCTTAGAGAAATCTTTAACGTGTGCTCTCTCATATTGTGCTAGACCCATAAAGCTTCTCACATCCCTTAATGACTTTGGTGTTGGCCACTCCACAATAGTCTTAACTTTCTCAAGGTCAATGTGAATCCCCTCTTTAGAAATCACTCTTCCCAAATACACAATCTAATCCTTTGCAAAAGAACACTTACTTGCTTTGGCATACAATTTATGTTCACGCAAAACCTCAAATGTTTTCTTTAAGTGCAATGCATGATCTTCTTCATTCTTAGAATACACAAAAATATCATCCAAGAATACCAGAATGAAGTCATCAAGATACGGGTAAAAAATATTATTCATTAAGCACATGAAAGTTGCTGGTGCGTTAGTCAAACCAAAAGCAAGAACTGTAAATTCATAATGCCCATAACATGTACGAAAAGCAGTCTTTGGAATGTCCTCGACCTTAATGCGGATTTGATGGTAGCCAGAACGAAGGTCAACCTTTCAAAATATTGTGGCACCACTCAAATGGCTAAGAAATTCATCTATGTGAGGAAGAGGATATTTGTTCTTAATGGTCTATTTGTTTAACCCCCTGTAGTCAATGCATAACCTATATGTACCATCCTTTTTCTTTTGGAATAACACAGGACTACCCCAAGGAGATACACTAGGTTTAATGAAACCCTTTTTCAAAAGATCATCAAGTTGTAGCTTGAGCTCTTTAAGCTCATCAATATTGAACCTTTATGGAGCCCTTGAATAAGGTGTTGCTCCTGGATATAGATCTATGGCGTGGTCTACCGCTCTAGTCGGAGGCATACCAGGAAGATCGTCCGGGAACACATCCTTAAATTCATGTAAGAGATCCTCTACAAATTCTGGATTTTCCTCTTTCTTTTTATTCCCAGAATCCTCTGTAATCTCGTTAGCAAACACAAGAAACATCTCACACCCTTGTCTCACCCCCCTCAAAAGTTTCATGGCAGAAATCAGAAGTGATTTAGTATTTCTCTCCTCAGTTTTAATCGCATGACCATCTCTGTTTTTAAAAATCAAATCACCCCTCTCACAATCAATCAATGCATGATTCGCAGCCAACCAATCCATTCCCAAAGTTACATCCCGTTCACCCATGCCAATAACATAAAATTCTCCCGAATGTTTCTCTTTGTTCAGCAAAAAAGGTAAGTTTTGAATATGACCCTGTGTATAATGTCTCTTCCCATTGGCCAATTCTATAGGTCTCCTAATGTGGGAATCAGAATTCAATTTCAAAGTCTGTGTGAGCTTGTTAGACATAAAACAATGCGTACTACCCGAATGAATGAGGAAATTCACAATTTCAGTTCCTATCTTATCCCGAATTCTTATAACGGATGCCCTTAAATGATGAACAGACGTTGTCATACATTCCATAGGAATTTCAGAGCACTTACCTTCCTCGCTCGCTTCCTCAATCGTGGTGTCCATCGCAATCATATTGGCTTCCATTCGTGCAAGAACTGCCTGATTGATCTCCTTATTTGGGCATTCGAACGTCTTGTGACCTTGCTCACCGCAACGGAAAGATAACCCAAATCTCCTTGCTCGTTCTAGATGTTGAGAGAGAAGGAGAGAGCACAGAAGTAGAACCCCAAAGTGTGTAGAATACACACATGAGATGATGTATATATAGAGGGGACCTGGGTGCCATATATAGAGAAGCCATATATTGAGTAGCTTCACATATAAGCTCAACACCCCCACTCAAATAAGGGTCCCTAACTGTGGATGAAAAAACCCTTGGGGGATCAAGGGAAAAACCCACAGCTCTATATACACCCACTGTTATATTATAAAAATCATTGAATATACAAATGTTTACGAGGAGCTACATCACTCCTTTTACAATGAATGTTTTATGAGGAGTTATATTACTCCTATCCTATCAAATACAATAATGAATACAAAGGTTCAATAAAGAGGTGTAAAAGCTATCGATTAGCTTGTAATCAAAAGTGTCTCCGTGAATCTGTTGTGTAGCTTGTCATCAATATCGCATCACCAAACATGTCTTCATGTTGTCATCAATATGGCATCACCAAACATATCTTCTTAAATCTTTTATTGTCACCAAGTTTGTCTTCATAAAATCAATTCTTTGATCAATCCTACATAGATCATAGACTCCAAAAAAAATATGTCATGAAAATTATTAGCACCGTTAATGAAATAATTACGTTCACAATGCCATAAGAGATGGTTCGCGACGCCACTCTTTTGACGACATATATACGCACGACAACATATGGTACATAAAGTATAAACGTAAAAGTATAAAATGTGTGATTACGTGATACAAATGATATGTGTATATACTACATAAAACAACATTTATCAATGTAGTGATCAATAAATACCATCAAAGTATTAACAAAATATCATCATTATATCAATAAAAATGAATAAATGATCATGGTATCAACGAAAAGCATCATGATATCACCGAGAATAATCATGGTATCAACGAAACAACATCATGGCATCACCGAGAATAACCATGGTATCAACGAAACATCATCATGGCATCACCGAGAATAACCATGGTATCAACAAAACAACATCATGGTATCACCGAGAATAACCATGGTATCAACAAAACATCATCATGGTATCAACAAAAATCACCATGGAATCAACGAAATATCATCATGGAATCACCGAGAATAACCATGGTATCAACAAAATATCATCATGGCACCACCGAGAATAACCATGGTATCAATGACATATCATCATGGTATCAACGAAAATCACCATGACCAAAGTATTAACAAAACATCATCATGGTACCATCAAAATCACTATGGTATCAATGAGAAATTATCAATAAAACAACGTAAACTATATCTCTAAAAGAATAATTATACGAGAATCAATGAACGAGTATATCATATAACAAAAGATCATGTACCAACAGTAGCTCGATAGAATTTGGACGATCATCAACGAATCGACTGAATCGGAACGATGTGTAACTGGCTTCTGCAGCAAAGTTACGTCAGTAACAAATATATGATTGATGAAGAAAAATATAATTGAGAAGTTTTCAATTATGAGAAAAATCAAAAGCAAAAAGTAAAATTTTGATTTTCAAACATATTCGCAGTCCGAGACGATAACCCAAAATCGGTGCAGAATTTAGAGAAACTTTCTTCTGCAAAGTTGTAGAACACATCGATTCCAATCCCCATCGCGGGTAGTTTCTTCTGCAAAGTTGTAGAACATATCGATTCCGGTCTCTCACGCGGGTAGTTTCTGCAAAATCGTTTTCAATAAGAAGAAAAATAAAAAACAAAAAACGAAAATTGCTTTTTAGGTATGTACGCAGTCCGCGAACGATAACTCAAAATCGGTGCAGAATTTGAAAACACTTTCTTCTGCAAAGTTGTAGACCACATCGATTCCGGTCTCTTTCATGGGTAGTTTCTGCAAAATCGTTTTCAATAAGCAGAAAAATCAAAAACAAAAAGCAAAAATTGCTTTTCAGGTATGTACGCAGTCCGCGAACGATAACTCAAAATCGGTGCAGAATTTGAAAAAGCTTCCTTCTGCAAAGTTGTAGACCACATCGATTCCGGTCTCTCTCGCTAGTAGTTTCTGCAAAATCGTTTTCAATTAGCAGAAAAATCAAAACAAAAAGCGGAAGTTGCTTTTCAGATGTGTACGCAGTCCGCGAACGATAACTCAAAATCGGTGCAGAATTTGAAAAAACTTCCTTCTGCAAAGTTGTAGACCACACCGATTCCGGTCTCACAACATGTAGTTTCTGCAAAATCGATTTTGATCAGGAGAAAAATTAAAAACAAAAACGTACTGCTCTGATACCATGTTGAGAGAGAAGGAGAGAGCACAGAAGTAGAACCCCAAAGTGTGTAGAATACACACATGAGATGATGTATATATAGAGGGGACCTGGGTGCCATATATAGAGAAGCCATATATTGAGTAGCTTCACATATAAGCTCAACACTAGAAAAGGAGGATCATGTTTCCACCGCAGCGGTTGTCGTCTTCTTTGATTCTGATTAGCATCATTCTGACCCAAATTTTGATTGCGGTTGTTTATAGCATTCTTATTTGTACTCTGATTTCGATTGAAATTCTGATTCTGATTTGAAAAATTATTGGGTGGTCTTCTCTGATTATTTGTAAAAGTCCTTCGGGGAAACTCAGTGTTTGTCTGAAAAGGCCTATTCTGCGTTCTATGCCCGGTAGGTATAATTCTTCTTGGAGTAGGGTTGCGGCTCTCATACTTCACCTTCTTCTCATAATTTTCGGCCTTCACAATAGCATCCAGAAAATCGGTAGCCCCTGCACCCTTTACTTGATAATACAGATCTTTACGCAGTCCTTCGATAAATTTGTTTGTCAACGCCTCTCCTTCTACTTCCGGTGCATACTTGTGAAGTCACAAAAACTTCTCATTATACTCATGTATAGTAAGACTTGGCTCGTCCTCAGGTTACTGCTGAAACTTGTAAAACTCCATCTTTTTATCCATTTTATAGTGTGGAGAACAGTACCTTTTATACGCTTGCGTTTTAAATTCCTCCCAAGTGATTCGAGTAACCTTTGTTCGCTGTTTAAGGTATGCTTTCCACCAAAGCTTTGCGGTTTGTCGAAGATGAACAACTGCAACCTTTGCTTTTGCTTCTTCAGAGAACTTCTTCAATCCATGCCTCGAGATCTTCGCCAGTTTTCTAGATGCCATTAAACTCGTTAATCTTTGCCTTCTTGAAGACTTGCTGCAAAGCTGCCCTTTCAAAATCTTCATCTGCATCTTCTTCATCACGTTTCCTTCTTCGTCCTCTCCTTTCATTAGTTTCCGCTTCGCCGTCATTCCGCTCTCTTTCGTGTGGACGACCTCGACGTCCATCACCACCGTACCGTTCCCATCATCATCATCTCCATCATCAACACCATCACCACCGCCAGGTGCCCCAACGCCGACACGTTGATTATTGTTTCCTGGTGGAATAGCATGGTTTCCGTGTTCCTGTTCGCCATTAAGTTCCACATAGATATCAGCTTCTCGTGCTGCTTTGCCTCGCAGAGCCTCAGCACGCTCCCGATTTGAAATTTTCAGATCTTCTCATAGTCGTCGAATCAGGTCTTCTTGCTCCTTTATCTTCTTCTCGTATCCGTCCATGTCCAGAATCAACCCACGTTAACACCTTCAAAAATGCCCCAAAAAGTGCCTTCCGGATCAAAAAATTTTATTGGACGAAAACAATCCACACATCCTTCTACACAATGGACTAACTTTAAAACGACCAAAACTTCCTAGAAAAACAAAATTTATTACTAAAACACCTCAAAATCAAGTCCTGTTACAGTCAACCTAGGAAAACCCATGTATGCTACCTCAATTTTGACACCCAATAGACACAAATATTGTGTGCTTTAGAAAATAGACCTAAAGTCTCCCGGGACATTAGCCATTAGGAAATTTCGGAGGTCATTTTAAGGGCCTTCTAAGAAATTCTATTTCTCTCTCTAGAAAATGTTCTTAAAATATACTTGCACTTGTTGTGTACATTCAAAAGGACAACTGAATACTCTGAAAAGTGAGCCTAACCTTTTAAAAATCCTTGAAAAGGGTCACTTTTTCATTCAATGTGTGTGTCGTTTTCATGAAGTACACGACGCTCATTCAATATAGCTTTCATCATCATTGAAATTACAAAATACACAAAATTATCAGTTGGTGTTAGAATTTAAAGTTTTTGATACTACCAATGCGTCCAAAATGACCAAAAACTTTAAGAACGTCTATCTACTTGCCTCAATTTGACAGCCAGAGAGGGAGAAATTGTCAAAATACCCCTAAAAATGAGATTTTGCCTCACGGCATGCGGGGGGCCGGAGATTTTGGATCTTGGCGCACAGAGGGTCATTTAGAATTCTCCATACGGTCCCTCGGGCGCCATGATCCAAAACCCCCTTTTTAGCGGTTTTTTGGCGATTTATCCCTCTCCGGTGTCAGATTGAGGCAAGTAGATAGGCGTTTTTAAGGTTTTTGGACGTTTTGGATGCATTGGCGGTGTCAAAAGCTTCAAATTTCAACATCGATTGATAATTTTGTGATTTTTCTAAATTTCAATGACGACAAAAGCCATATTAAATGAGCGTCGCCTACCTCATGAAAAAGACATTCGCATTGAATGAAAATATGTCTGTTTTCAAGGACCACTGACACCTTTTTTGTATTTCTCTCAATATCAATATATTTTTCTACGTAACGTAAGCTCTTCTTTCATTGGAGGAGCGCTTTTTCCTCTCTCTTCTAAAAGGCCATCCAAAAGACCTCCGAAATCTCGTAATGGATCAAGAGACATATATGATGCTTGAACATTGGTCGCATATCTCAAGTTGGGAAATTGGGTTGGGTCCTAGTGTGGTTGTGGTCATTGAGGGCCTTTTGAAAGCCTAACCATCCCTCAATTCTTGAGATGCTACTCTTAGTCTTGTCTTTTGTGGATGTAAGATAATGGTTCCCTACCATCAACAGTATTAAGACACTTGTGCTTCTCCTTTAGATGGCTTATGCTCCAAAACTTATGGACAATTGTTTTGGAAGACAAGTTTGGGCTCCGTCATCCAAGTGGTGTTCTTCCTAGCTATGGGCCTCCTTTAAAAAAAAATCATGTGAATGCTAGTGAGAAAAATAAGAAAAAAAAAAAGGACGAAGGAGGTTGAGGACTCTAAAATTACTACATTTAAAAAACCTTGCAAAAATAAAACCTTTGATTCTGGTAACTTCAGCCCTTTAGTGTATGATATATGCCATAAAACTTCTTGAAATGAGACCATAATCACTTTAGATGAAGCACAATGTTCAGAAAGATGAGGGAAAGATCCACATACTATCAACATAGAGATTCAAATGAATTATGTAGAAGACGGTGAGGGTCCATGATATAGTGATTGAATAGTATTGTCTACTCTTCCCCATGAAGAGATCTCCATATTGAAAATGCAAATGCACTAAATGATGTGTCGTGCATAGGATTGCATTACTTTGAGATTGGTTGCGTAATTTTCATTTACATGAGGGCATACTTGGAGGGGATTTCACCATGGTGGAAAATACTACCTTTGGTATACTTTTGTTAGGTCCAAATCTTGAGAGAATTTGGTAAGTGTACATCACTAATAGATGCATGGTTTTTTATTCACCATACTGCACAAGGGTCGCATTCCATCCTCGTACACATCCTTTATCTAGGCTATATAGAATGTATTTTTTAAGTATTAATTGGTGACCTAGCTCTAATGTATTGAGTTAGATGTGGGCTCTATTTTTCATATCACTACCTTGTTACTTTATGCTTGACTGATATTGAGTGTTCTGGCGAGATAGTGGGGTGAAAATGCCCTTGATGGTTAACAACTCCTTGCTTGATCAGCATGTTTTGACCGCTCAACTATCAGACTTAATTAAAAAGGTTTCCATGTTGAATGTTAATGCTTTTTAGAAATAGGTGGAGCTCAGAGAGATTTTGCAAGAATGTATCAAATTTGTGGGTAAACTATAGAGAATCTCAGAGAGAATGAAATGTGATACATACTCGTCAATGCTTACATGCAATGAAAAAATGAGCTCACTGGCAAAGATGTAGATTGAGAAATTACCCCGGCTAAGAAGGTGCCAAGAGAGCTTGAGAAAAATAATGTACAAGAGGCCACAATGTTATGAAGAATCAAGGAGTTAGCTGATGTTCATGATCCCCTTAAAACGTTCCTAAGGAGACTACACTCCAAAAGAAATAGCAAACCTTTAACCAATTTGGTAATGTAATGTAGGTCTATGGTAATTGAGGACAAGAAGCGTATACATCCATGTGTTAAACATAGAACTTGGACACAGGACAAGGTTAGTTTATAGCGATAAAATACCACCAATTGCAGGTTGACTGTTAACACCTTCAAAGGAGGACCCTTGACTCTTAGTGCCATAGGGCCCTAAGTACAATTGTCATATGAGGAAACCAATTAAGCACCCCATGTCTAATACTTTCTCTGAAGCGAGGTGCACTATAGGGTCAAACCCCCAATAGCAGGCCCCCTAGGATGCACAATGAATTGCACTTGATGTGCTACAGAGTTTGCCGATGAAGGGGTGCATTCGAAAGCTAAGCGTCAGAAGTACTAGCAAGAAAAGCCATAGCCTGCACGGTGGAATAGAGGCGACGAATGCGAGCAATACATTTCTCCTATATAAGAAAATGAGGGGTGAATGAGAGGCTGCGGTCGTGTGAATAAAAGTACAATGCGCCAACAAGACTAAAACTCTGGATCTCGCTCATCAACGGTCTCGTTTCAGCCACCTTATGCACCTTATCAATAACCCATTTGTGTACCACGGCTGGTGCGTCAATAATAAGTTAATTCTAGGGATAGACGGTCCCTCGATTTTTATTGTGTATTTCACGCTCAGGTCACTAGTTGAGGAAAAGCCCACGAGACACTCTCTAGCAATTTCATGAAGTCAACCTGTCATTTAAGCTAGGAGGTCGGATCAAGGACTGTGTGGTGACATGTGAGATGTACTAACAAGAAAAGCCATAGCATGCACGATGATACCCAAGCAACGAACGAGGGCAATACGTTTTTTATTCTGTGAAACAAATTAATAAGGGATGAATGAGAAGCCAAGGTTGGGTGAATCAGAGTATAATGTACCAGTAACGCCTACGGTTTGGTTTCAGCTGCCTTACGCACCCTACCAATAACCCGTTTGTGTACTACAACTTATAGCGTCAATAGTAAGTTAGTATTAGGGACAGATTGGTCCCTCTAGAGGACCCGGCTTTCTAATAGGGAAAGCTGGCGAGACTCTCTCTATATAAGCGATTCATTTTCAAGTTGGGCAGGGTCGACTGCATTTAAGCAGCTAGCAGTCGGATTAGGAACCGTGTGGTGACATGGCAGTATAAAATGGTGACTTGGCAGTACAAGGTGCTGCCAAATCAGCCAATGCCAGTAGCGTTAATCCTCCTCAGCGCCACCTCAGCCAATGCAAGTAGCGTTAATCCTCCTGATCAGCGCCACCTTCAGCCTTCTCTCTCGCTCTGCAACAGATCGGGTACGTACACGGGTAGTCGATATTTTGCATGGCGGTGAAGATTATTATATTGCAGAGTTCTGTTTATATCGCTGCAGGTACCCAAACTAACTAACTAACTAACGCATTCATGCAGGGTCTTCGAGCTCTGATCACTGGCCAAGTCCAGAAGACGATAAGGTTTTCATGTCTCTATTGGAGCACTGTTTTGAGAGCTAGAGACTTGCTACAATATAGGAAACTCAGGCCTGTGAAGCTGGTTCTTGTCTCTGATTATAATTTGTGCAGGTAATTAAGAATGGTATCTCATGATCCCAAGAAGAAACCGGCTATGAAGAGCCCGGCCAGTAGCTGTTGCAAGAACAATATTAACAAGTTAATGGGTCCCCGACGGGTAGCAGGACGTAAATGGTGGGGAGAGGTGAGAGTGCCAGCTGATGTGCCACAAGGCCGCTTTAGCAATGCAAAACCGCGCACCAGCATCTCATGTGGCTCTCATCATAGCGCGCAGGCCGTGGCCAAGGCCCGAGACTTCATTGTGGCCTTCATCTACCAGGATGAGGACCACTTTGACTACCTCCTCAATTATCCCCAAGATGCCGATCACCTCCGCAGGATCGTGAAAGAGATTGCAGGGTCTCAGAGTTCCCACCCACGAGAATACATCGCCAGCCTCGCCCGTAATGTGGGTGCGTCTTATGACCACCAGCTTCATCCTCATGAGCTTGAGCAAGAGCGGGATGCAGAAGACGCAGAAGTAGAGCCAGAGTTGCAGGTGAAACCGGAGCCGAAGCCAAGACAGCTAGATCTAGAGCTGAGGTTGGGGAGTTGCATGTACAGTAAACCATTTGATCCACTAGAGCGAGAGGTGCAGCTGAAACCGAAACCAAAGCGAGAGCAAGAGCTTGTGGCGGGGCTAGATCTAGAGCTGAGATTGGGAACAAATTTAAGGTCAAATTAGACGTTTACAGAATGAAGCAAACGTTCAAATTCTGCATTTTCGTGAGTAAGGTACTTAGTTTTGAAAGCCGTGAGGACTTATTATTATCCTGTTCTCTTAACCTGGAAGATTCGCCCATATTCTGTAGTGCTGTTTAACTATATGCATCCATCTCAACTTTAAGTGACCTCCTCTTTCTTTCAATCTCAGCTCATGGTGTCATTGTTGAATCTGACATTTATTGCGCTCTTAGTGTAGCAAGCAGTACTTCATGCGAGCTTACTCACTCTGCTTTTGATAACATTGTTTTTTTCAAAATTGTGCTTATTACAAATCGAATATGGAGTAACCTCTTTTAATGACCTCAGATCAAAAGTACATCAAGTTTGTTCATCGCCAATGATAGCGAAAGCTTACTTCTGATGTTCTTTATACACTCGATCACATGATCTTGACTCGTTGTTTTGAGGATGCACCTCTATGCAGCAGGCTTGAGTCCTTTGTTCAATTTATATATGGTCAAAGCTAGTGGAAACCCCCCCTGAATCGAGTCCTTTGTTCTTCTTTCCTCAAAGATATGTTGCTTTTTGTTTACTTCTCTACACCATAAAATGATAGAAATGGCTCGCAATCCTGGAAACAGTACATTCCACCCGAGTAGGAAACTTGAGAAGTCAAACTTGCTAATTTGAGTTTAATGAAGTATTCACGTTGGCGACAACCGAACTAAGTAAATCTTGGATGCATATAATCTCTCTATTAGTAGGTTAGCCTAACATTTGTAAAGAAGAAAGCTTTCTAGGATACAACAAACAAGCATACTTCTGGCTTGCTGTAGGCTCAATGTACATGAAAATATGTTTCTTTTTCACAGATTTCAATGGTATTGTACTAGGTACATGTAGATATAGGTTTCAATGGCATTGTACTAGGTACATGTAGATATAGTTTCAACTTACATGCATTCATGAAACTTATTTATTACTGGGGTTATAGCATAACTTAATTCTTGCTCCTTGGAGATCCAAATTATATAATGCACACGTAGACAAAGAGATGTTGGGAACTACACAACCTACAATGCTACTAGATCGTCTCCGTTGGACTTCTTACTCAGCCTTGGGATGCATGCATTGCTCCATCTAGTCATTTTATCATTGCCCAATTTATATTTTGTGTTCCTTTTAATCGATTATCAATTTTACCACATCATTTTACCAGCCAAGAGCCATGCTTCAATGCTATGCTAGCCATCTTCTTCATCTCCATGACTATGCTACTATGCTATGCTAAGATCTATGAGAAATGGTATGAGAGGACACTATTTCTTTCTTGAAAGAACACTTCTTCTTCATCTTCCCTACCCTCATTCCTTGCTATCTCTCTCCACCTTTAAAGGTGTTTGGGGTCCTGGGACTGAGGCCGGGGACAAATTAATGCTTTCATTTAGCTAAGTTACGGGCATAATTGTGGTGCATGAAGCTCTCTATCTTCATTGCACCATCAAGGTCTCAAGGAACACAAAGCACAACCTTGCAAATCATGATGAGAGCATATGATATATCACACTATGTGAGTGTGCAAGCTGAAAGGAGTAGATTTTCCTCCGGAGTTGCAATGTCTGCATGAGAACAAATGTGTTTAGGTACCTGTTGGCGCTAGGATTCTGCGATAGCTAAGAGGACAGGGGAGTACGATGAGGGTGTTCAGATAGGGCCTTAATTGAAAAGGAAAAGGGAGAGGGGTCAGCGGGTAGATCGGGCGAGGAGTACAGAGTGGGTAGATAGGGGCATAGAGGACAGAGAGGAGGAGGGGGTGCACAAGGCGAGAGACATGCAGGTATGGGTGAGTGAGGTTACAGAGGGCGAGAGGCATTGGTTAGTGGTGAGTGAGGGTAGATAGGGGCGAGGGAGGGTAGAGAGGGGTGAGGTCTAGTGGGTAGGAGCGAGTGCATTTAGGTAGGGCCAAGGGAATGTAGAGAGGGGTGATGGCTAGTGGGTAGGGGCGAGGGAAGGTAGAGAGGGACGAGGGCTATTGGGTAGGTGCGAGGGCTAGTGGGTAGGGACGAGTGAAGGTAGAGATGGGTGAGGGTTAGTGGGTAGGTGGAGGCGAACATTAGTGGGTAGGGGCAAGGGGTTGAGAGGGACTTGTAGTTTAAGGGGTGACTCAAGCGAGAGAAACGTAGTTAATCCATGGCAATCTGAAGTACTACACAGAGAGAGCAAAGAGATTGGGAATGAATTTTATCAAGAGAGATGGTGTGAAAAGAAGGGTTATAGAGTGACCCAGTATTAGCACTTAGAAACCGATGGGATGATGAAGAAAAAGAAGGAACTCCGTGCTTCTAGAAAGAAGAAGTGAAAGAAAATTACTACATAGAAAAAACCTGACCCATAGTGTTTTACACTTAGAGCCCAATTTGATGAGAAAGTTTGATTATAGAGAACCCATTTTGAACTATAAAAGTGAGAAGAGGGGACAATACAAGGCAATACAACAAGGTAGTCCAATCGCATGGAAAGAATGAGCCGATTACAAGAAGTTTAGGAAAAAACAAGCACCCCAATTACAGTGGTAGAGAAAGTATACCAAAGGACGAAATGTGGGGACATCGATAAGCATGGCAAAGACTGAGAGTTTGCAAGGGTGTCATCATAACATATACTCTGGTGAGAGGGTAAGTGACAGAAGAGAGAACGGAGATGCTGGAACATATACTAGAGATAAAAACAACTACAAACAGTGAAACAATTATAGATAGCTTACTAAGAGGGATAATAGCATTTGATTTGGGAGCCATTTACCAGTGGTGGCAAGGGGACACCTTCCAAAGTCACTAACTTGTGGAAAAATCTCTTGTACCATGAATGGTCTTTGCCAAGCTGGACCAACTTCTTGCTTTTTTTGATATCTAGCTTGATACAGTAGCACTAGTGATCTTTTCATTATTTTTGGCTTACGAAGAAGGCGATCATTCCATGCTTTGCGAGGAAGCTTCTCTGCTTGCAGCACGTAAAACACTAACCTGTGGCTTTCATCCAACATGGAGAGATGAGACAGATTGGCAGAGGCAATCCCTGATGTGTCATGGAGACTACCCACCCTAGCGGAGCCGGAGTTGAATTCAAAAGGGGCGATTGCTTCTAACCCAAAAGACAATTGAAAAGGAGTGTAGTTCCTAGTTGCTTTGTGGGAAGTGTGATACACCCAAATAGTGTCGAGGATTGCTTGAGCCCAAGACGTTGGATGCAAATGACAAGCCTTGCAAAGTAGAGAAATGAGAACTTTGTTGGTGCTCTCTGCCTGCCCATTTTCTCTGGGATAGTAAGAGCACAACTTGCAATGAAAGGATTTGTAGTTGCCTAACAGTGTGGCGATCAGATCATTGACAAAATGGCTGCCCCCCCTGTCATTGGTAATCTCTAAGGACACCCAAACCTGCAAAATATATTCTCATACAAGAATTTTCTATTGTAGAGCTAGTGAAATCAATTATTGGTAGAACCTCTACCCATTTAGTGGCATAAGCTGTACCACCACAAGCATATTGTTCTAATCACCTGGTTGGGTCGGCGGACAAATTGGACCCACGAATTCCAGACCCCATCTTTCAAATGGAAGCCATGCCATGGATACATATAAGGGACGGTTTGATTGCTTACGAGGTTTAGGTGCACAACACTAACATACATCACAGACCTTCACATGAGCAATGGCATCCCGAAACACACAGGGCCACCATAAGACACTTTGTAGAATTATTTGAGCTATAACCTGACAAGACAATGGCCACCACTGGGACCGCTATAGGGATCTTCTAAGATAGATTCCACTTCATGGGAAGAGACACACCAACTTAGAACACCATTAGGTCCAACCTTATAGAGCTGACTGCCAATCAAAGTGAATGGTCAAGATTTGAACAGAAACCTGAATTTCTACAATGGAGAAGTATTCTCTGGAAACATGCCAGTGGATAACAAGTATAGAACATCGCCGTACCACTTCGGAGTTGTATCAATCTAAAATCGACTGCTATCTGGAAAGTCATCCTCAATACCAATAACTTCCTCACCTGAGTGGACGTGAGAGAGATAGTCGGCCATGACATGAAGTTTGCTAGGACAAGGTACCACTTCAAAATCAAACTCTTGGAACAGAAGGAGCCATCGCCAGACTCGGCGTGCAACTTGTGGCTTATTGAGCAGGTAACGAAGAGCATGATGATCAGTAATAACTGTGAAGTGAACCCCTAATAAATAGTGTCAAAATTTTTGAAGAGAATAAACAATGGCCAAACCTTCCCTCTCAGTAGTACTCTAATTGCACTCATCTTTTGTGAGCAACCTGTTTGCATAGTGAATGGGACAATTGAGATTCAATTCCTTGCTAGCCTGAGTGAGTACAACACCCATAGTTGTCTAACTAGCATCAGTATATACATGAAAAGTTAGAGACCAATAAGGGGCTACCAAAATCGGAGCTTCAGTTAGGCGCTTTTTCAGCTAAGCAAAGGCTTAAGACAAGCCTGATTGAGTTCATTTTTACAACATGACAAAATATTTCATTGAATTCAATACCTTTCTTTTGAGAAAACCCTTTTACCACAAGCCTAGACGTGTACCTTTCCTTCCCACTGAAATGGTACATCAGCACTGGTGAGGCGGGTCAGGGGTTGGGCAACATTGGCATACATCGTAATGAATTGGCGACGATACCCTATATGGCCTACAAAGTAATTGATGGTTTCAATTGAAAACGTATTGAAAATAATTACCATTTCATTGTAAATCACTCCTAGTGTAGAATTTGGCCAATCTATCATAACGAACAGCTCCAAAACTCCCCACCCCTTTAGAATGATTCTTCAAAGTTGGAGTTTCAAATTGAAAGTTATGACAATTTTATGTTTTGTTGAATTTTGGATTCTTGCTACGTATGCGCTGCGCGAAACCACGGGAGGCCAAAAATGTCCTATTTCTATGAAGAAAAAGCAACCACACTCTAAGACCATGTTGATAAAGACCAAAACTCTAGTCATGAATGTTTCACTTTGCACGACAAGAGGTTGTGTGCTCTTGTGACGCTTTTAGCGATGGAAATACACTGGGTTTTTATAACCCCCAGCGTCGCTAAGAGCGTCAATATGGGGACGTCACTATGGTAGTCGCTATAAGCATCGCTATATAGCAATGCCTACAGCGACGCTGCAGGGCCATCAATAGCGACACTTATAGTGACGCTGCAGAGCCTAATATAGAGACGGTCATAGTGACGCCCGAGATGAATTTTTTTTGGTGGTAGGGCATTCACCCATCAACCATATTGAATGTTTCATTTGTCTATTTACGTTTGAAAAAAAGTGCAAAGGTAAATATAGACCCAAAATAGTCACCCACAAGACAATATAATCATTAACTCCATCATCCATAGTGCGTATTGTTTGCAGAATAAAGATACAAAAATGACAAGCGTAAATTGATGAAGGTAAATCAATGACAATTGTACACATAGGAAAAATCACTTGATTGTTAATCATTGCAAATGTAATAGTTACAAACCATTGTCATTATTTAAAAAATATACATGGTTTTCAAAAAGACGTATAAAAATCGTCTCATGATACATAATCTATGACAAAAAGAAACTACTGCTCTCTAGCTATTGCTAACCGACGTCGTCTAATCAGACGTCTCATCGCGTGGAAGCGCCGTATCTGTCGGATTCTGCAAAAAAAAACAATAAGCTATCTTTTTGTAAGTATAAACATATAGCGACGTTTATAAAACAATACAATAAATAGAAAAGAATAAATCCTAATACTAACCATGCCGCCGCGAGAACTCAGGATGTCTATAAGGGCGTTTAAGCCCTTCCTGCCTGCGTACTCACGCTCGTACGGTGTGGGATCGCGTCCTATAAACGACCACTGTCAAAACATACAAAGAATCCATTATGTTAGAATTTCAAATCCCATAAACCCTAAACTATCAAACATAGATGCAAAAACACTTACAAAATCGGCCTCAAATGATGCCCACCCGCCGCTCCCCAAGTGGTGCGAGCTCCCTGCCTCTACTCGGGCTCTGGATGCCTCCTTTTGTTGCTTCCACTTGTCGAAATTCTCGCGCGCTTCTTTCTTCGCATGCTTCCAATTTTCTTTGGCCAGCGAATCTCGTCTACTCCACCCATGCTTGATTGCTTTTTGCACTTTGGAACGGTTATGCTTGCAGTATTCGCGCATTCGAACCTTCATCACATCTTCATTGAAGCGGCCATCCCGTGTTGGAACAGGAAACTCGTCATGAAGCATGCTGATGACTCTATCTTTTAATTCATTTGGTACTTCACTCCAGGTGTTTAGTATGTAGTGTCTAAACACCTGAGAGCAAAGACCGCGCATGCGTGAAATCAACTTCTTGCCTTCATCATCCAAGATGATGCCGCCGCTGAAGTCGACGGAGTAAGGAAAGCCCTCTTGCCGCTGACGCGTGAACCTGGGTGTCTCGACAGGGGTCTCTAGCGCCGTGTCAACTGGAGTCTGAGCCCCGAAGCTAGGAGTGTCCACTCGAGTGACTCCTAGAGGAGTAGCTAGTGGTGTGTAGCTACGGGGAACGGTAGTCAATTGCACAAATCCTGATGTCAATGGCGATGCCGTGGCTAGTGTCGGGACGGGCAAAGAAGGGGAGGGTAAAGAGCCTCATCGAACACGAGGCAGTGTCAAAGCATCGGTGGCGCCACCCCCACAACAACCTCCACCACCACCACTAGTGCGTCGGTGCCTAGACGAGTGTGAAGATCGTCTCGTCGACACCGAAGCTTCAGAGCGTGCTGAGGTCTCCGAAACAGAGGGAGATGCGGATGGAGTAGGAACGCGCGATGGTGCGCCAAAGCGATGACGCTCCACGTACCACTGTCTCTGCTGGGGTGACAAAGAAGAAAGAAACTCCTCATCATCCATGCCTGCATTAAACACACGAACATTTAAGCTTAATATTGAATGAATGGAGTAGAAAACATGGACAAGTAGATAGATAGATAGATAGATAGATAGAGAGAGAGAGAGAGAGAGAGAGAGAGAGAGAGAGAGAGAGAGAGAGAGAGAGAGAGAGAGAGAGAGAGGAGGAGGTGCTCTTCCTCTCTGCTTATGAGAACATACCTAGAGCATACGTACCTGGAGTGGACGCAAAGACCATTAAATACAATGACGCAATGACACATATAAATACAATGACGTAATGCCGCAAATACTTAAAGAGCCAGAGTTTTTACAAAACGGAGAAAAATTGTTCAAAACGGAGAATCATACAAGAACTTGAATGTGCTTGTAGCTTTGGAATGTTCAAAGGCTAGCAGCAACAGAAAGCGTTCTTTTTGTATTCAACCTGAGCGATGGAAGAGGCAAGTGCATAACTCTGAATTTACAAAACGGAGAAAAATTGTTCAAATATAATATTTATGGATTCAAGAGATCTCTCTCTCATCCCCACATAGCTCAGCATAACTTCCTATATATATATAAAGAGCTCTCCTTTTGAATAGATGTCCTCTGTTTCATTTTGTAGATCATCTGCATGTACCCCATAGAGAGTAGAAGCTTGATGTTCATCTGGCACCACCTCCAGGGCTTCTGATCAAGCATCTTCTCCGATCTCCTCCATTGATGCCGTTGTGATTGGCACATGGTAGCCTTCATACGTCCGTGCACTACGAGGGGCTACCTCTATGACGTACCACCAGTTTGATGCAGACTTTGTAGGATGAAATATCACCTGTCAGAGCCACATAACTTACATGAGAGCTTCCAACCACATAAATTCTAAAATGGGATGTTAACTTTTTACATACTTACTTGTTCACAATGCTCGGGTAGTACGAAAGTGTCTCTTAGGTTAGTCCATTTCTTAGTTGAATCCACCTCAAGAAAACCAGACTCTTCTCTACGCACAGTAGCGTTGCGACCCTCCATGATTATCTTGCACCATTGCACGTCGAACAAGTCGACAAAAAATCCTCTATAATCGATCCTCAAAATCTCTTGTAGCTTGCCAAAGTAAGTGAGTTGCACCACCACAGGATCTACATCAGAGGAAAGTCGTCGACTAGACTGTTCAAATTTTGCCATGATTCCACAATCTTGAGTAAACCGTTTTTTGTCGATCCGTTCCACCCTAAAATGTCGACCTTTACACCATGCTGCTGAGGAATTCGTAGCACACTATCCGAAGATTTATTCTCCTCATCCCATGATGCTAGGGCGGCCATGGACTTACATTCGAAGAAATGATTGATGCGAGGAAGCAGAGAAAAATGTCGCAAAACATTTTGCGGAATTTTTGTTCTGTGGAGATCTACTCGATATCTTTCGGAATCACATTTCGGACACTTCTCCATGTTTATGTATTCCCCTCTGAAAAGAATGCAGTCATTAGGACAAGCATGGATCAAATTGTAATCCATCCCCAAGTTTCGCAAAATATTTTTTGCTTCCTCTCGGGATTCTGGCATCACATTATCAGCTGGTAGTATGTGCTCTTTGAGCAATCTACACAACATCTCTTTAATTAGTTTCCTACGACGTTAAATTAAACTCTCTTCTTCTCGGGTGTGTGTGTGGGTGTTTGTGCACGCCAATAAAAAAAGGAGAAAAATGGTATAACTTTTCTATCACCGAAGTGTGATAGATTGGTTATGCCATTTCCCTTATGAATAACAGGTCTTGAGTTCAACTCCTGTCGACTAGATCTTTAAGGTCTCTTGGGATAGTTTCCTAGGATGTTAAGACTCTCTTCTTATTCTTCTTTTCTCTCTCTCTCTCTCTCTCTCTCTCTCTCTCTCTCTCTTCCTTTCTCAATGTGTGTGTGCATTTTTTGTTTATGCATGTGTGTGTGCGTTTTTGGTTTATGCATGCTCTCTCTCTCTTTTCCTCTGTCAATGTGTCTGTACTTTCCTTGTTTATGCATGTGTGTGTGCATTTTTTGTTTATGCTTGTGCTCTCTCTCTCTCTCTCTCTCTCTCTCTCTCTCTCTCTCAAAAACACAATGTGTGTGTGTGTGTGTGTGTGAGAGAGAGAGAGAGAGAGAGAGCGAGAGAGAGAGAGGGAGAGAGAAAGAGGGGAAGGGACCATGAGAGTGAGGAGAGGAAAGGAGCATACTTGGCTCTCCTTCCTCTCCTCGTGTGTGTGTGTGTGTGTGTGTGTGTGTGAGAGAGAGAGAGAGGGAGAAAGAAAGAGGGGAAGGGAACATGAGAGTGAGGAGAGGGAAGGAGCATACCTGGCTCTCCTTCCTCTCCTCGTGTGTGTGTGTGTGTGGGTGTGTGTGGAGAAGAAAGAGAGAGAGAGAAGAAGAGCGTTACCTTACTTGCTTCAGCGTGCGTCGAAAACTCAGATCTGAGATCTGAGTTTTCGGACGTTCTCGGTTATGTTTTTTATCTCTGGCGGCGTCGCTATAGGCATCGCTATGAGCGTCGCTATGTTACTTGTAACATAGCGACGCTCATAGCGACACCGTGCTTTTTCATGTTTGAGCGTCGCACTACGAGCATTGCTACTATTAAGCACGTCTTGTAGTGTTGAAAAAGAAAAAAATATAACTTAAAACTCTTGTGTGTGTGTGAAGATTTGGTGTAGCTAGCCTCATTCCCAATTACACAGATGTAGTGCTCTTTCGCCCTGATAAAAACCTTAGATTAATGCTAGAATTATTTGTTACAACCATTTTATAAAAGCTTTAGAGCTTCATTCGACAAGCCTAGTTGAATATTTTAAGAGAGAAAACCCTAATTGATAGCCTCACATTCTAAAAATTGTAGTGGAAACATCACAGGACTACACTAGTATACCATAGAAGCAAGCTAGGTAACCCTTCACACAAAGAGACTGAATGAACATATATATCTCCCAATGTTTATTTTTTAAGGCTCTTATAGTCATGGTACCATGAGTGATGTGGAGTTTTGAGCCATGTATGACCATTTTTGAGTCATTTTTTGGCATTTTATGACTATTTTTTTGCCAATTTTAGCTAAACAATGCTCCTTTTTTAATCATAAAAAGCCCAAATGAGCTACTAAGATCGCCGCCATTAAACTTTTTTGGCAAAACAAGCGTGCACACTTGAAATTTGTACAATTATAATCCAATTAATTGCGCATAGTTTAATGTGATAAAACAATCCATAGTGCCACATCTAGTGCCTCGTCGCCTCAGTGAGGTATATATAAGACAATAGTCATGGGATCTGTTCTCACACATTTGACATTATGTAAATTGTTGTGTTTGGTCCCTCATATTAAAAAGCACAAAGAGAGGGGTGAAAATTTAGATTCACATTGTAAACATGTCATTTCACAACATCCATCCCCTCTAAACTTGCACATTGGTCGACATGTGCCACACATATTTAATGTCAATTTCATCATTATTTTAAAAGAAATATAATGCATTGCCCTCTCTTTCTTCATCTTTATCCATAACATGTTCATCAAAACCTTCATTTTTACTTTCTAGTAAAACAAAGGGATCTGTATTGACTCTTGTTAGCGGGTGGCCCTGATTGGACGTTTGTAGCTAGATATCTTTTTGGCACTAACACATTGCCAATACTCAGGGAAGCGACTCGGATGGGGCACTGGACTCTTTGAGGGTGTCAACCTCAAGAAGTGAACCAGTGGAATATTTCTATCTCTAACACATGCAAATCTCTCGCTCTTAGTTCTGGTAATTTACCTATGTCCTTCTCTATTTTAGCACTCAAAGGGACTCCAAATGCCACAAAACTTTAGCAGGATGTCCTGCACACTTAGGGACACTAACCTATACAGTTTAATCACATTTCGAGGAGGTACCAAAATCACAATTGATCATAATTGAGGTCTCAAAAACTGCAATTGAACATATCAAGAGGGCTGTCCTAGGGTTTATGAACACTCTCCTACATTAAAAATACTATTTAACGCGCTCAAATCAAAAGATTTAGTCTACAACCAAGTAGTCGAAATCAGAGTAGAATCGACAATGAGCATACTCAATTGAAAGAACATCCGAACAAGGAACACATTGCAAATTTCAAAACTGAAATATCATTATCATAGCTCAAAATGTGATGATTACAAGTTGTAGAGTAGAAGTCACTCTCAGCCGTATGCTTTAAACCTTTCAAAACATGATAATGATCCCCCCTTCCCACTTTACAACTTATGCTTTATACCTAGGGCTCTCTTGGCTAGTGGCCGACCATACAAGACTCGATTTCATTACAGACTCTATAACTTCGGTTCTTAAAGTTTTTCCATATTTAATCAAAGATGATGAAAATAATTACAAGGCTTCCAAAAAAGAATAGAAATACATCAAAATTTTAGGCTCTTAGAAGAAGGGGTGGACTTGAAGGGCACCCGTCTGGCTTGACTGCCAACATTCCCCCCTTCCTCGTCTTTGTACTCCCTCATGCAAACTGCATCTGATGGTGAAAATGCCCTTGATGGTTAACAATTCCTTGCTTGAACAACATGTTTTGATAGCTCAACTATCAAAATTGAGTAAAAAATTCTCCACGTTGAATGTTAAGGCTATTTAGATCTTAGTGGATCTCATAGAGAGTCTGCAAGAATGTATCAGATTTGTAGGTAAAGATATAGTAGCTCAGAGTAGATAATATGTGATTCATGCTCACTAATGCTTACATGCAATGAAAAAATGATTTCACTTGCACACATGTAGAGGAAATAGAAAGATCTGGAGAAAGGCTTATCCTGCACGTGTGTACAAATGTGTAGTTTTGCAAGGGAAGTACAATGAAAGTCCACCAAGTTTGGCCCAAATAGTGTTTTTTTGAAAGTTGTAGAAACAAGTATGCAATGCAAACAAGCAAGAAATATTGGCTAGGAGAGTGGCCATATAAAATTTCCCAAATCCAATGCTAGAGGTTATTAGAATTGAGTTACACTAATCTAATCCTAAAGAGTTAAAATTAATTTAGTGTTGTGAAAGAGAGAGAGAGAGAGAGAGAGAGAGAGAGAGAGAGAGAGAGAGAGAGAGAGAGATAGAGAGAGAGAGAGCACTAAATCTAGTGTAAGGATCTAACCAATGTAATTAGGAGATACTAGTTACATGTTAGCTCTAATACCACATGTAATTCCTATGGTGGATAGACCAATGAGGCATTCATTATTGTGAGAGAATCACAACCATAAGGAGGGACTATATTAGAGATAGTGTACTGAATACAATGAAATGAACTTGCTTGGTTGGTTGTAGAAATGAGAGAGAGAGAGAGAGAGAGAGAGAGAGAGATTATAAGATTTGGAAGATGGCCTTATATAGGATCAAGGTGGAGAAGTGAAATCCATGAGTGGATGAATATGCAACACAAGCGGTAATGGCAAGGGTCATGTGAGCTACCACAAGTAGCATGTCGCTATCAAGTGTGTAGGATATGTCTAGGGAATGAATAGCACGTGTGAGGCTTATAAGTTCCTTTCCAAAAGTATGACTATGCACATAAATGGTGCATGCTTGGCTTAAGTGTTTGTTCTCAATGTGAGTGTAAGCTACAATCTTACCTCAACAATTCAAAGATCTTGATATGGCTAAGATTGCATCACTCTATTGACATGGTCAAATCCCATGCATAGGGTAGAAGCATTAACCAAATGCTAGAGGAGATGGAACAACATATGAAAGTAGCTCAATGGGAGATCAAAGTTGTACATCATTGGCATAAACTCTATGCGGATACCCAACATTTAGAGCAAAACATCAAGGAAGGAGATCTTGTTTTCCTTTGAGTTTGACCAAAGAGGAGCTCCCTATCTCTAGGGAACTATAAAAATCTTAGTCCAAAATATTGTTGGCCATGCCCTATCATTAGAAATATCAATGATACAGCCATGACCTTCTCACTCATCTTAAAATACACAATGTATTTCATGAAAGCTTCTTAAAAGCCTATGTTCCCAACCCTATTTTAATCTCCCATCCCCATTTTCCTATTAAACGGGTTGCCTTCTTGCACGTGGTAGCATATTGAGAGCTCCCAAGCTTGATGAAAATCCTTCTCCACCACTCCCCCTTGCTACTTGTATTGATGAGCATCAGGCTACCTTTGGTCACCATTTCTACTTGCTCTCTCTCTTGCTAAGCAGACCTTGGTCTCAAGGATACTCAAACAATCTCTCTCTCTCTCTCTCTCTCTCTCTCTCTCTCTCTCTCTCTCTCTCTCTCTCTCTCTCTCTCTTTCTCTCTCTTAAACACCTCTCATCCCTAAACCCAAATTACATTATTATTGTTGGAATTAGGGTTGCAAGAAAACACACACAGCTTGGAGAAGACGAAGGAAGCTCAAGGCACACAATAGAGAGTGTATTACTTAGTGTGCAATGGAAAGGAGATAGCCCTAGAGTGATGGGCGTATATACAATGCACGGGGGGACAAACCTCCTAAAGATGGAAAAAATGCCCCGACAGCCCTAGTGTGTTCACACACATCACTACCACGTGTATATAATAAAAAATCCCCCCTGGAGTGATGCGGTGAACAAGAGCTAGCACATGAGTAAAGGGAAGTGTCATGCCCTGAGGACATGATCAGTCCACAAAGGGGAGTAAGCCCAAAGCTTTGTGGAAAGATTCAAACTTCTCATGAGACAATGCCTTTGTGAAAAGATCTGCAAGGTTGTCCTGTGTTGGCACATAAGCCAAGTTGATCTCTCTTGTTGAGAGCCTCTCCCTGACATAGTGGTAATGCACCTCAATGTGCTTTGTGCGAGCATGAAAAATTGGGCTCCTCGCAACTGCCAATGTGCTCTGATTGTCAGTGTAGATAGTGTTGGAAGTGTCCTGTCCAACACCTAAATCATCCATAAGGCATATGAGCCATACTCACTCAACCGTAGCTGTGAAGATTGCCCTGTACTTAGCCTCACAACTCGAAGTGGCCACAATAGGTTGCTTCTTGCTCAACCATGATATACATGAACTGCTAAGCATGAAAAAAAAACCACTTGTGGACACTCGCGGGTCAAAACAACCAGCCCAATCTCCAAAAAAGCATGTAAGTCTTGCAGCAATGATCCCCCCTTGGGATAAACAAAGCCAAGATGTAAAGTGCCACTAAGGTAGTGGAAAATCCTCTTGACATCCTACCAATGCTTAGACCCTGGGCTATTCATAAATCTGTTGACCATTGAGACTGCAAACTAAATATCCGGCCTCGTGTTGCATACATAAATGAGGCATCCAACAGCAGTTTGGTAAAAAGTGACACGAGCAGGATCACCAGCATCATGAAGACTCAATTTCAAACCTATTTCAATGGGAGTGGCAATAGGTTTGCAATTCTCAAGTCCAAACTTACATAGCAATGTCTCTCTATAACTTTTCAGACACAAGGCAATACCACCATCACACTGCTTAAACTGTATACCCAAGTAATGATACAACAATCCCAAGTCTTTCACCTTGAAAGTAGCATTCAAATCAGCTTTAAATTCAGCAATATGTCTCTCATTTAGTCCAGTGATCAACAGATCATCTACATAAAGAACCTCAATGAGAAGTACATCACCCTCACACTTTACATACAATGTGCTTTCTGTTGGACTGTTACAAAAGCCTCGTCTGACCAAATGAGTGTTAGCTTTCTCATACCAAGCAGGAGGAGGTTGCTTTAATTTGCTTTAATTCATACAAAGCCTTCTTACATATGCACAGTTTGTCATCTTGTCCTTTCATGACAAAACCGCGAGGCTGCATTACATATAGTTCCTCAAATATGTCACCATTCAAGAAAGCAGTAACAATGTCTGATTGATGTACATCCTAACCAAAATGAGCTAGCAATGCACATAGAAAACGAACAGTAGTCATACGACAAGTGAGAGCAAAAGTTTCTTCATAATCTATGCCTTTTTTTCTACGCATAGACTTTTACAACAAGTCAAGCCTTATGGCGATCAATCTCACCATCCAGCTTGCATTTCAACTTGTAAACCCACTTTGTACCAATGGCTTTTTGCCAGGAGGCAAATCACATAAAATCCATGTCTCATTTTCTATAAGTGCATCATATTTTTATTGCATGGCAACCATCCATTTTTTTGAATTTTGTGCTTCATCAAAAGAGAGAGGTTCCTCAACATCATGTAATCTAGACATAGCCAAAGCATAACAATCTGATGCATAAGATGCATGGTGAGAGCCTGAACGAGTACGAATAGACAAAGTTGCAGCAAATTTACTGTCACGCAATGTATGCACCAGCCATTTTGGCATACCTACCCTCCTCATTTTCAGCCCTTTCCTCATCAAGTACATCATGTACATCTGCATCAGTAATAGACTGATCTGTAACATTTTTGAAAACCCCCATAGGCTGTATATTTGCCTCATTGGAATTTACATTCCAACTTCCACCATTGAAAAGAGGCAACAAAGTGTCATAAATGTCTTGTGAGCTTACATTAATATCTCTAGTACATGACAGCAAGGGCTCAACAGAATCTTCCACAAACATTACATCCCGTGAAACCAGAATACATTGTTTTCGGATAATACAACCTGTAACCTTTGCTTTCAACACTATAACAAAACAAAAAAAAATTGACAACCTTATCATCCGACTTTCTGCACTGTGTTTGTGGCACCAAAGCATACACCAAACAGCCAAAAACACGCATGTGCTCAATAGATTCTTTCTATCATGCCATGCTTCATATGAAGTAATAGACTCCAAAGATTTTGAAGGACACCTGTTAAGTACATTAGTGGCACACATGATGGCCTCAAGCCAAAAAGAATCCGGCAAAGCTTGACTTTTGACCATACATCGTGCCATTTCCGTAAGTGACCTATTTTTTCTCTCAGCTACACCATTTTGCTGAGGCGTATAAGGCACTGTACATCGGTGTTTTATCCCACGACTAGCGAGAAATGTATTAAATTCATGAGACATATACTCCCCCCTCGATCAGAAATGGAGGGTGCCCATAGTACATTTTGAGACATTTTCAGTCATAGCCATAAATTTTTTGAAGCACATAAAAAATTCGGACTTCACTTTAAGCAAAAATACCCATGCATGCCTAGAGTAATCATCAATGAAAGTCACGAATTACAGGTAATTGCCCAAGGACAGAGTTTGCATGGGCCCACAAACATCACTATGCACACGGTGAAACCTGCATGTGGCCCTAACTGAATCATCCTTTGGAAACTTAGAACATTTCATTTTACCCAAAATAGAGCCTTCACAAAAATGTTTGACAAGTGCTTCAAGAGGCGACAAAGAAACAACCATATCAAATTTCTGTAAATGCAGCAAACTGGCAAAATTCAAATGCCCAAAACGTGCATGCCAAAGTTTTGCATCTAAAATAGCCCTTGAATCTGCAACTGCAGTTGCAAAATTTTATCCACACTTGTCATACAAAGTGAGCTTATGCAACCCACGGCACAAAAGGCCAGATCCAACAATTTCATCACCAAAATTGAGATCATGAGCTGTACATCTGTCATCCACAAATTTGACTACAAGTCCAAGTCTAGCAAGTGCAGATACGGACAAAAGATTCTTCTTGATCCCAGGTACTAAAGTGCATCAACAAGTGTGAAAGAACTGCCATTTGCAGCAGTAAGAACAATCTTCCAACTCCCTGAACAGGATAAGAGGCAAGTGACTCAATTCCCATGAGGGACAGACTCGAGAGATATGAACAATTCACAATGTGAGGTAATGTGCTTTGTAGCACCACTGTCCAAATACCACACATGTGAATCTGCAGCAACTAACATGCAGGCATCATGGACAACAACAAAAGATTCTTCTTGATCCCAGGTACTAAAGTGCATCAACAAGTGTGAAAGAACTACCATTTGTAGCAGTAAGCACAATCTTCCAACTCCCTGAACAGGATAAGAGGCAAGTGACTCAATTCCCATGAGGGACAGACTCGAGAGATATGAGCAATTCACAATGTGAGGTAATGTGCTGTGTAGCACCACTGTCTAAATACCACACATGTGAATCTGCAGCAGCTAACATGCAGGCATCATGGACAGCAAGGTTGTAAGTGCACTCTGCACTAAAAGCCCATTCTTCATCAACATCAGCATCACAGTCTCCTTTCACAGAAGACTCAACAATGGCTGCATTTGTAGTGGAACTAGCATTTGCAGTGAAACCACTCTCTTTCTTCTTAGCCTCTTTGGCCTTCAACTTAGGAAACTTCTTGATCATGTGATCATTAGCTCTACAAGAATGGCAACACATCTTCTTTTTGTCCTTATCACCATAATTGCCAGATGAAGTACTGCCAGCAGAAGCATTGGGAACATAAGTTTTGCCACTCGTAGCAGAACCATAAGAAGAGGCTGCATTGTTGTTACTACCCTTTCTTTGAAAAGCAATAAAAGCTTGTTCAATTGCACGTTGTCTAGTCCTGTTCTTTCTGGAAAGTAACTCTTGCAATAGCAATGTGCACAATGCATCAAACTTGACAACTTCAGGATTTCCTTGGGTCATAAGTCTCCAAGTACTAGCAAAAGTCTGGTAAGAATCTGGCAAGGCATCAAGAACAGCGTGCACAAGGGAACTATCTGAAATGACTTCACCTATAGAAATAAGTTGCTCATTGATATCCTTAACACCAGCAAGGGAAGTGTCCATATCATCTTCCTCATGCATAATCTTCGACTCTAGCTCTTTACACAGCAATGCAATTTTAGCCTCATCGCGACTTGCATAAAGATCAACCAAATTATCCCAAGCCTGTTTTGCAGATTTCGTTGAACGAATGTAAGAAGTAATGGTGCTCTTTACAAACAACGCAATCAATGCATGAGCCTGTGCATTCTTTATATCCTAAGGAAAGCTTTTCCATGCATGGGACCCCCCATATATTTTTGCCCTTTTACCAAAATATTTCCTATTATATAAGTTACTTTTGATTTTTTCTTCCTTTTTCACAAACGTTTTAGCCTTTATTAAATAAATAAGACTTATGCTAATCAATCACGATGTAGCATAAATAAGTAAGCTTTCTTTGTTGATCTCTCTTTTGACCTTAAATATTAAATATATATATTCTAAATTACATTATATATTTTAGTATTTTCTAATATATTTTTCATGTATGTATATTATTCCAGCCTACCAAATATTTTATTCACTAGTTTTCATTTTCAAACCTCAACCCCACTTTCAAATTTCAATAATACCTCCATCTAGATGATTGCCAATCTTTTCAAAACTCTAGGTCATGTTTTCATACACATGAAGGAGCTTACACTTGAAGGCAAGAGAGAAGTCCACTCAAAGGGGACCACCAAAAGACCTTTGCAACCACAAATAATACATTATTTGGCTGAATTTTTAAAGTAAAGAAGAACCCCGAATCTGAAGCAGCGTTCAACATGAAAGATGTAGCTCGCGATCTCAACTTTTAGCTCAAATTGTTTCAGAATTTTTGGAGTTATGAACACGGAGATATGATTTTTGTAGTGGACCCCAGTTTTCTCGTGTAATGGTGACACAGGCCATCCCCAATTTTCTTCCCTCTAGAATGGCTATGGTTCTACAAGTCTTCAAGCATGATTACAAGAGACAAGGCTCTTTTAATGAGGTCTTGGCAAGTCTAGAGTGATTCTATCACCATTTTTGGAGGATCCATCCTCATCAACAACTATCCACCTTTGACAATCTCTCTTGTAAATTTCTTACCTCTCTCTTCTCTCCCTAATAAGCTTATATCTAGCCAAAGCTAGACTATTGTAAGTATCTCCTATCCTCTACATCCTACCCACATTCTCTCATCTTCTCTCTCTATTGAATCTGGTATTTTAAATAATGAGGAGACAAGATGGGAACCACAGTCACATGCACCCCATTTTCCTAGTCACCAAAGTGGGACACTCACCTCAAATAGAAATATTTCTAAATCCTTCCCTCCTTCCCTATATAAGGAGGCCATTAGGGCTCACACACACACACACACACACACCTATCCATACACACTCTTGTGCTACATGCTTGTAGCATGAACCCTAATCACATAATCACAACACCATCATCATCACCATAACCATGCACAACAGATGAGAACCACACCTCCACACCACTTGTAATTAAGGGTTGAAGGCACAATTTCGAGAAGAAGAAGAGTGGACACACTCATGATATTTCTCGCCATCAACTCCCATCTCTCCATTATGCCTCCTACGATCTTGTACCCTTCTCATTTTTCTGCCATACGCTACCTATTGTATTCATCTTTTGCAAGCAATCAACACACTCCATCTTGGTGCCATACTTTGTGTCGCTTTGGATACATCTCATTGTGAGTATGGTATATGCTTGTTCCTTGCCCTTTTTTTTTTGCTTATGTAAAGGTGTGTGGATTCGCCACCATACACACACACTCTCTCTCTTCCTCTCATATTCGTATCATCTTTCTACTTCCATCTTGAGGTGTGCGGATTCGCCACCTCTTGTATGATAAGTGAGCAAACTCGCAAGTTCCCCCTACCTCATTATCTTCCTTACTAACATGCACGAGTAGCAAGCCCATTCTCACTCATTCACCACTCCTCTCACCTTATTCTCCGACCACCCCATTCCACATTTGGGCGTGGATCTTGAAATGGTTTTCCATGGCATGCTTCATTGTGTATATGTATCCGTCCTAGCCGCATATCTTACTAGGTGGTGCCCCTATTGTGTATCCCCCATGATGAGGCCATTGTGCATAGTCTTGGTGTAGAGGCCACCGGGTCTATTTTTTCACTTCCGCCTCTCATTTGGTGCCCCCAATGAGGAGGTCTCTTGAAACCTTCAGTTTACAAGGCTGACATGTTTACTTCTCTTCATGGACGAGTGGCTTCTTGAATTCTCTAATTATACCACTGAAGAGGAGGAGCTTCAAATAGATTTGACACAAGTCATCAAGACACTCTTCCCAGGGTTTTGTACTGTTAGCATAGAAGAAGTGGTAAGACCCTCTTTCCCTACTCAGATTGTTTACATTTATCATCATCCCCGCAAGCGTAAAAGCAAGGCACAAGCTGCATCATGCTTACATTGTATCCAAAAAAAGCACCTTCGACATGAGTGCAACCCAAAGTGAAGAAAAGGCCATCATTTTCTTCCTCGACATCCACACAGGTGTTCTCACAACGGTAGGGTTTCAAGTAGCACCAGGCTTCTCTACATCTACATCCCCAGCTTTGCCACCTGTTCCACCTACATCCACAACAAGCCTTCACAACTTGAGGAAGCTACTACGAACGCGTGGTCCCTCCCTCTCCCTTGCACCAAAAGATTCAAGGGTTTTCCAGCGCCGACAATCACCCCGTCTCCAAAAAGAAAGGGTAAATCCTCCAAAGTCTTTCTATACCTCACTCTCATCTCATGAGCCAGGAACTAGAAACAACAGCATGGATTCTACGTCATCTACCGAGTGAAGTGGCGGAGCTTATCATCGACAAGGTCTTTGACACAGGTTTTTCTTGGAGGAAAGACAAGACCCTCCACCTTCAAGGGGTGTTGCTTGTGAATCAAGGCTATGATGATGACTTTACAGCTTGCTATGTATCCATCCAACTTGGATTAATACAAGTGTTAAGACTCACCACCTACCTCATCACACCTGTGTATACACTAGATGGAACTCTATCTTGCAGGAAAGTGAAGTTGCTCAAAGAGAGAGAGTTCAAGCTTTTCCAAGAGCTTGCTAGAGGGGCAGTCCTAGAGCTAGAAGATGAAGACAACCTTGTCCTGTGGTACTATAAATTTGACCTCGACTACCAAGAGCTCTACACCTCCGACTATAACCTTCCACCACGAAGGAGAGAGCCTTTCCGAATTATCATGTGATGGACCCAGCGCATTAGCCTTTTGCAAGGAACCAAACTTATGGAACACAACGAATTCAATCAGTCAAAGTAATCTTGGACCGCAAGATGTTTTATCAGTAGATCATTACAACCATGTTTGGTAGCGAATGACTGCAAGAGATAAACACGTGTTCTCTACCCTTTATCCTCCCAATGATTAATCATGAAGTGTCTTTTGGTGAAGTTATTTTCATCCTTGTATAGTATGTTTTCCATCTACCGAGCACCCATGTATTGAATCTCTATAAAAAAGAAAATTGAAAAAAAAAATCTAAGTCGAGTTAATTTTCTCACTCGCTACGATCTCTCCATTATGCCCTCCTACGATCTTGTCCCCTTCTCATTTTCTTGCCATACGCTACCTATTGTATTCATCTTTTGCAAGCAATCAACACACTACATCTTGGTGCCATACTTTGTGTCGCTTTGGATACATCTCATTGTGAGTATGGTATATTCTTGTTCCTTGCATGTGTAGACCTGCCTATAGTGGAAACGGAGGCCGAAATGAGCCCGAATAAAAAATCGGAGCAGACTAAACTCTACAAGCTATCCTGAAATTTTTGTCGACCTGCGAACGCTCACCAAAGCTCACTGAAATCGGAGAAAACGAGCAGGCGTGTGCTGGAGCTGCTGACGACTAAGCTCAGGAGGACATAACCTGCTCTGATACCAATTGTTGGAATTAGGGTTGCTGGAAAACACACACAGCTTGGAGAAGATGAAGGAAGCTCAAGGCACACAATAGAGAGTGTATTACTTAGTGTGCAATGGAAAGGAGATATTTCTAGAGTGATGGTCGTATATACAATGCACGGAGAAAAAAACCTCCTAAAGAGAGAAAAAATGCCCCGGCGGTCCTAGTATGTTCACACACATCACTACCACATGTATATGGTAACAATTATAATCCTAATCAACTTAAGATTCCCAATATAATTTTTCATTGTCTTCATGCTTTATAAACCTTGTTTCCTTTGTGGTCAAGGGCCACAAAATTCCTCAAGTCTCTCCTTCCCTACCAAGAAGTTTACAGCAACGCAAAGACAAGGTCGTGGGTAGGCCCAAGGATGATGGGGATGAACCATATAAATGGTAGATTCCAATGTCAAAGAAATGGCTGAAGTAGAGACTTCTCCTCTTAAACCTCCTAGCAAGGATGGATCTATTGATCCTCACCTTGCATTAATGGATTATCAAATGCCTCATCATCGTGTAAGTATAACTTGTTGTTTCAATTAGAGTTTCAATTTGATTTTACATGGCTAGAATATTGGTACAATCTTTGTTTTGAAGCAAGATGTTAAAAGCTTGGATTGCTAAACTTTTATTAAAAAGTTGTTTTCGTACCTTGGAAACACCAAGGATAACCTTCTTGGTAGGGGGCCAAGAAGGGGTTACCAATGCTGGGTTAGTACACTTAACTATGAGCAAATCCTCACCTTGCATGGTAACCAATGACGATCGAGGGATCGCACTAGGGTAACTACATATGGATTGAACCCATATTTTAGGTAGGGATTGAACCCATATTTCAGTTAGGGATCGCACTAGGGTAACTACATATGGATTGAACCCATATTTTAGGTAGGGATTGAATCCATATTTCAGTTAGGGATCGCACTAGGGTAACTACGTATGGATTGAACCCATACTTTAGGTAGGGATTGGGTTCTTGTTTGAGAATGCACAACGAAGCTAGGGGCTCATTGCGAGACTGAGTTGGAGTGCAAGAGGACGTCTCTCAACTAATGTGATCAATTGAGGGTGTGATTTTTTGTGTTGAGATTGTTACACTATGTAATTCTCTCGTGAGATACAAAATTGAAAATGATGAGTATTGGGGTTTGTTTATACTAGTAGTTGACTCATGTGTACCATCAAATTAAGGGTTTTTCTCCGTTTCTTAAGTTGTGAACATATGAGGTAATTTTTTGCTTGTGGTGATACTAGAGGTTTCACTCCCTTAAACTGCCAAATAAAGAGGCCCTCATAGACCCCATTCTCTTCCTAATATGGAAAGCGGATGGCTAAGTGGACTTGAGAACACGGGTGCTTTCCTTGATGTAAGTAAACTACTGCTGCAAGGTAGAATCCTCATACAAGAAGACTGCCTTGTATTTCCTCGTGTCTTGAATAGATTGGGGGATAGACAACCCCTTCAATGGGGATGGACTACCAAGTGGATTCTTTCTTGACTTTGGCCTATGGAGAGGTATCTTAGAATTGGGCCAATGTTGAGAAGGATCTATAAAATGTTAGCCTTCAAAAAAAAAAGCTCCAAGTTAAACAAAGCTACTAGCATTATAATCATGAAACCACCCAAAATGAGATGACATGACATGCTTCTTCTTTATCAATAACATTGGATAAGCTCATGGAAACAAACCAATTTGAATGAAACCTCTACTCACAAGATAATGTTCCACCTCAAAGGCTTCAAATTGATCAAGTCGCTACCCTATATTACTAGTGGATTTATTGTCTTGAAGAATGCCGATGCTACATTACTTTGACCATATATGCTACAACCTTGTAGGTAGATAAGTTGGAGATGGCGGCTAAATAATGTGAAGGTACATCCTGTCCCCAAAGAGTTGGTCTAACGGTAAGGCTTTGGCCTCTCAACCTTTGGGTGGTGAGTTCAAATCCCACGTTGGGTCGTACTCTAGAGGGACAACTTGTGCTCACTTAGTGTTCACGTTGCTAGGGCTCTTGCCCTTCGACAATTAAGTGCATCCTCCTCCTGGGATGGGTCACCCGAGAAGGAGGTTTATAGCTGGTTTCTTCATCCTTTCCAACACATGGTGCATCAATTAGTTGGCCATGGTGATGCCTACGCATGGCTCTTGCTCGATGGTACGCGGCCCTTGCCGACCATGTAACGTGGCTAATATTTGGAAGGGATAAGCAACTCCCCACGTGAGCCCTCCGGTGTGTCAGAAAAAAATAATTGAAGATACATCCTAGGAATTGAAGATAATCCTAGGGTTAAGCACCTCCCCCCGTGGGTCCTCTGGTGTGTCAGGAAAAAATAATTGACGATACATCCTAGGAATTAGATAATATGTGATTAAATTCATCAACATGAGGATAAATGGACTAAGCGAGAGTAGCAATGACACAAATAAATCCCTTTTATTTCATTCATTCCTTGCAATTACTATTCATTTACTCGTTTAAACAAAAGGTATACCTAATGGCTTCAATGGCTTGTAAACGCTAGAAGAAAGAAAATTATGAAGAAAAACACAAATGTATAAGGTGTATTCTACCATCTCTATTTATATGCACACAAAAAGTCTTTTGAATTTCCACATCCATCGTCTTTTTATTTATTAAACTCACCCTTCACTTATGCACTCGAGATGTTTTGAAAGAATTTTTAATTTTCTGAGATTGGGAGACCTAATGCAGCTTGTGTTGAAAAAAAGAATGAAGAAAAAAGCATATCCTTTTCTCATAACATGAATGTCATCAACATCAAACTAGAGAGACATATGCTATGAGATTATCCAAAAAGCAACGCATGTCCAAGAACTACATCAACATCGCATATATTTATTGATGAGTTGAAAGTCCAATTTCATCATTCTACCTTGATGAGAGGAATATTTTGAACCATCTTGTCGTGTCTCAACTATCGTTACTATCACCTTGCATAAGAGAGATTAATGAATCTCACATTTTGACTAGATCATGTGGACGTTGGCCAACGTTAGTTGCTGCCACATTGAAGCACTCGCGAGTCTCCTTACACTGAAAGACTTCTACTTGAGAACACTTTGTAGAATCATCTAAGTACAATATTTGGATGGTAAGAAACGCTTTCTCCTTATTCTTACTTAGTCTCTATCCTTGCAAAGACATTATTTGCAAGGACATTGCTTTTTTGCTTTATGTTGCCTAGCCTTCAATAGAGGAGAATCCTTCCTCGTATGCTTGCCGAACAACAATAGAAGCAACTTTATGTTTCTTTGCCTTTCATTGTAGTAGATAAAGAACCTCTTGACCCCATTGGCCATTTATAAGTCCTTTCCATCAACATCATAAATGAAAGCTTTCAAGATTGTATCTTTTGTCATACGCAAATGAGTGAGTATAGTCTTGATATCTAGATGTAAACCTCAAAGAAAACCTTGCTTTGTGAAACCTTGCTTGATATCTAGATGTAAACCTCAAAGAAAACCTCCTTTCTTAGTAAAAGTTCCTTCTAGAACACAATCTTGAATTATGCTCCAATCTTCCTAGATGTATCCATAGTTCTCCATTCAAAGAGGGGGTGGAATTTTTCTTGTTGTGCTTATGGCGAAGTATGAGGAGAATTCCCCACCTCTTGGAGTTAGATAAAAATGTATATTAGGAGAATTAAGAGATTGAGACCCAAAAAATATTGGAATAATGGATTTTGGGATCACACCTTCCTGCTGATTTACATTTTCTATGTATTGGTCATGGTCAAGTGCCCATGAGATGGTTATTTCAATGAATTTTTTTTGTGTGTGTGTGTGTGTGTGCGTGTGTGTTTTCTGAGCAACATTCTTCAAAGGAGGCACATAATTACGAGAAGATGCCGGAACATGAGTTGTAGTAGCTTTGGCGGGTTTCTTGGGCACTATCCAAGGTCAAAACCTGTTCTTTTCCCTTGTCTTTAACACTAGGTTGGTAATGGGACACTTTTATGTCCTGGGACACTTTTATGTCCTGTTAAGTGACCATTTTCCTTGAATTATGTCAAGAGTTTCAAAATGGATCTTGAGGTGCTATCTATCTAGAAATTTGTCTAATGAGCTGAAAAAAACTCGACATTTTTTTGGAATATCAATTCCACCTTTAACATTGTCCTTGCACAACATTTCACAACCTAAACTGTGTGAAAAAACGGGTTCTGTTTTTGGCTTTTTTCAACTTTTTACAACTATACCACTCTAGAATTCATGTTTGTGAGGTCTATAATGCTAGATAACTATCTTTAGTAGTCCTCAACATGTCTCGATGCTTCTAGGGAGAAATAAATATTAAAGTTGTAAGTTATGACCAAATTACAAAAATTGTCAAATCCTGTTTTTTAGCCAATTTTAGCTCTTCTATGATTGTTTTGGTGGATTTCATGATATCCAAATGCATTTTTGATTTCCTATGTCGCATATTGTAACATAAAGCTAACATTCTTTGAGTTTTGAGGCACCTAATACTCTATTTTGCATAGTACACAACAATGGTTGATTTTTTCAATTATAGAAGAAAATGGAACATTCTAGTATATCAAATATAGCTTTTTCAATATTGTTAGTTTCTTGTGACAACTACATGGATTTTGTAGGTAGTAACCATATCTAGTCATAAGGATCAAATTTGGCAAGATATTGAATAGTTTCCATGGGATTCTACAACTTATAATGTTGAACCCAGTTTTTTCATGTTTGCTGTATTTAACACTTCATCTTTGTCCCCAAGATTCCCCTTGGTAAGAGATGTATTATTCTTTTGACATGCTCCATGGCTCCTTATGAACATAAAGGACAATAGGGAACTAAGAAGACATACATATATTATTTGTATTGAGCGTGGCTATAGAAACTTTGATGATAGGTTTGCAAAATGGTAAAAATTCAACTTTTTTGTACCTATTTATTTTGGCAGAACAAAAAATAGTGAGTGAGAAGCAATCATATTTTCTGATCACCAACCCATTGAAGTTAAGGTGTTTGGACGCTTTGGATGCATTGGCGGTGTCAAAAGATTCAAATTTCAACATCAATTGATAATTTTATGATTTTTCTAAATTTCAATGATGACAAAAGCCATATTAAATGAGCGTCGCCTACCTCATGAAAAAGACATTCGCATTGAATGAAAAGATGTCTGTTTTCAAGGACCACTGCCACCTTTTTTGTATTTCTCTCAATATCAATATATTTTTCTACGTAACGTAAGCTCTTCTTTCATTAGAGGAGCGCTTTTTCCTCTCTCTTCTAAAAGGCCGTCCAAAAGACCTCCGAAATCTCGTAATGGATCAAGAGACATGATGCTTGAACATTGGTCGCATATCTCAAGTTGGGAAATTGGGTTGGGTCCTAGTGTGGTTGTGGTCATTGAGGGCCTTTTGAAAGCCTAACCATCCCTCACTTCTTGAGATGCTACTCTTAGTCTTGTCTTTTGTGGATGTAAGATAATGGTTCCCTACCGTCAACAGTATTAAGCCACTTGTGCTTCTCCTTTAGATGGCTTATGCTCCAAAAGTTATGGACAATTGTTTTGGAAGACAAGTTTGGGCTCTGTCATCCAAGTGGTGTTCTTCCTAGCTATGGGCCTCCTTCAAAAAAAAATCATGTGAATGCTAGTGAGAAAAATAAGAAAAAAAAAAGGACGAAGGAGGTTGAGGACTCTAAAATTACTACATTTAAAAAACCTTGCAAAAATAAAACCTTTGATTCTGGTAACTTTAGCCCTTTAGTGTATGATATATGCCATAAAACTTCTTGAAATGAGACCATAATCACTTTAGATGAAGCACAATGTTCGGAAAGATGAGGGAAAGATCCACATACTATCAACATAGAGATTCAAATGAATTATGTAGAAGACGGGGAGGGTCCATGATATAGTGATTGAATAGTATTGTCTACTCTTCCCCATGAAGAGATCTCCATATTGAAAATGCAAATGCACTAAATGATGTGTCGTGCATAGGATTGCATTACTTTGGGATTGGTTGCGTAATTTTCATTTACATGAGGGCATACTTGGAGGGGATTTCACCATGGTGGAAAATACTACCTTTGGTATACTTGTGTTAGGTCCAAATCTTGAGAGAATTTGGTAAGTGTACATCACTAATAGATGCATGGTTTTTTATTCACCATACTGCACAAGGGTCGCATTCCATCCTCGTACACATCCTTTATCTAGGCTAGATAGAATGTATTTTTTAAGTATTAATTGGTGACCTAGCTCTAATGTATTGAGTTAGATGTGGGCTCTATTTTTCATATCACTACCTTGTTACTTTATGCTTGACTGATATTGAGTGTTCTGGCGAGATAGTGGGGTGAAAATGCCCTTGATGGTTAACAACTCCTTGCTTGATCAGCATGTTTTGACAGCTCAACTATCAGACTTAATTAAAAAGGTTTCCATGTTGAATGTTAATGCTTTTTAGAAATAGGTGGAGCTCAGAGAGATTTTGCAAGAATGTATCAAATTTGTGGGTAAAATATAGAGAATCTCAGAGAGAATGAAATGTGATACATACTCGTCAATGCTTACATGCAATGAAAAAATGAGCTCACTGGCAAAGATGTAGATTGAGAAATTACCCCGGCTAAGAAGGTGCCAAGAGAGCTTGAGAAAATTAATGTACAAGAGGCCACAATGTTATGAAGAATCAAGGAGTTAGCTGATGTTCATGATCCCCTTAAAACGTTCCTAAGGAGACTACACTCCAAAAGGAATAGCAAACCTTTAACCAATTTCGTAATGTAAGGTAGGTCTATGGTAATTGAGGACAAGAAGCGTATACATCCATAAGTTAAACATAGAACTTGGACACAGGACAAGGTTAGTTTATAGCGATAAAATACCACCAATTGCAGGTTGACTGTTAACACCTTCAAAGGAGGACCCTTGACTCTTAGTGCCATAGGGCCCTAAGTACAATTGTCATATGAGGAAACCAATTAAGCGCCCCATGTCTAATACTTTCTCTGAAGCGAGGTGCACTATAGGGTCAAACCCCCAATAGCAGGCCCCCTAGGATGCACAATGAATTGCACTTGATGTGCTACAGAGTTTGCCGATGAAGGGGTGCATTCAGAAGCTAAGCGTCAGAAGTACTAGCAAGAAAAGCCATAGCCTGCACGGTGGAATAGAGGCGACGAATGCGAGTAATACATTTCTCCTATATAAGAAAATGAGGGGTGAATGAGAGGCTGCGGTCGTGTGAATAAAAGTACAATGCGCCAACAAGACTAAAACTCTGGATCTCGCTCATCAACGGTCTCGTTTCAGCCACCTTATGCACCTTACCAATAACCCGTTTGTGTACCACGGCTGGTGCGTCATTAATAAGTTAATTCTAGGGATAGATGGTCCCTCGATTTTTATTGTGTATTTCACGCTTAGGTCACTAGTTGAGGAAAAGCCCACGAGACACTCTCTAGCAATTTCATGAAGTCAACCTGTCATTTAAGCTAGGAGGTCGGATCAAGGACTCTGTGGTGACATGTGAGATGTACTAACAAGAAAAGCCATAGCATGCACGATGATACCCAAGCAACGAACGAGGGCAATACGTTTTTTATTCTGTGAAACAAATTAATAAGGGATGAATGAGAAGCCAAGGTTGGGTGAATCAGAGTATAATGTACCATCAACGCCTACGGTTTGGTTTCAGCTGCCTTACGCACCCTACCAATAACCCGTTTGTGTACTACAACTTATAGCGTCAATAGTAAGTTAGTATTAGGGATAGATTGGTCCCTCTAGAGGACCCGGCTTTTTAATAGGGAAAGCTGGCGAGACTCTCTCTCTATAGAAGCGATTCATTTTCAAGTCGGGCAGGGTCGACTGCATTTAAGCAGCTAGCAGTCGGATTAGGAACCGTGTGGTGACATGGCAGTATAAAATGGTGACTTGGCAGTACAAGGTGCTGCCAAATCAGCCAATGCCAGTAGCGTTCATCCTCCTCAGCGCCACCTCAGCCAATGCAAGTAGCGTTAATCCTCCTGATCAGCGCCACCTTCAGCCTTCTCTCTCGCTCTGCAACAGATCGGGTACGTACACGGGTAGTCGATATTTTGCATGGCGGTGAAGATTATTATATTGCAGAGTTCTGTTTATATCGCTGCAGGTACCCAAACTAACTAACTAACTAACGCATTCATGCAGGGTCTTGGAGCTCTGATCACTGGCCAAGTCCAGAAGACGATAAGGTTCTCCTATCTCTATTGGAGCACTGTTTTGAGAGCTAGAGACTTGCTACAATATAGGAAACGCAGGCCTGTGAAGCTGGTTCTTGTCTCTGATTATAACTTATGCAGGTAATTAAGAATGGTATCTCATGATCCCAAGAAGAAACCGGCTATGAAGAGCCCGGCCAGTAGCTGTTGCAATAACAATATTAACAAGTTAATGGGTCCCCGACGGGTAGCAGGACGTAAATGGTGGGGAGAGGTGAGAGTGCCAGCTGATGTGCCACAAGGCCGCTTTAGCAATGCAAAACCGCGCACCAGCATCTCATGTGGCTCTCATCATAGCGCGCAGGCCGTGGCCAAGGCCCGAGACTTCATTGTGGCCTTCATCTACCAGGATGAGGACCACTTTGACTACCTCCTCAATTATCCCCAAGATGCCGATCACCTCCGCAGGATCGTGAAAGAGATTGCAGGGTCTCAGAGTTCCCACCCACGAGAATACATCGCCAGCCTCGCCCGTAATGTGGGTGCGTCTTATGACCACCAGCTTCATCCTCATGAGCTTGAGCAAGAGCGGGATGCAGAAGACGCAGAAGCAGAGCCAGAGTTGCAGGTGAAACCGGAGCCGAAGCCAAGACAGCTAGATCTAGAGCTGAGATTGGGGAGTTGCATGTACAGTAAACCATTTGATCCACTAGAGCGAGAGGTGCAGCTGAAACCGAAACCAAAGCGAGAGCAAGAGCTTGTGGCGGGGCTAGATCTAGAGCTGAGATTGGGAACAAATTTAAGGTCAAATTAGACGTTTACAGAATGAAGCAAACGTTCAAATTCTGCATTTTCGTGAGTAAGGTACTTAGTTTTGAAAGCCGTGAGGACTTATTATTATCCTATTTTCTTAACCTGGAAGATTCGCCCTTATTCTGTAGTGCTGTTTAACTATATGCATCCATCGGTAAGGTAAACCCAGCTCAACTTTAAGTGACCTCCTCTTTCTTTCAATCTCAGCTCATGGTGTCATTGTTGAATCTGACATTTATTGCGCTCTTAGTGTAGCAAGCAGTACTTCATGCGAGCTTACTCACTCTGCTTTTGATAACATATTTTTTTTCAAAATTGTGCTTATTACAAATCGAATATGGAGTAACCTCTTTTAATGACCTCAGATCAAAAGTACATCAAGTTTGTTCATCGCCAATGATAGCGAAAGCTTACTTCTGATGTTCTTTATACACTCGATCACATGATCTTGACTCGTTGTTTTGAGGATGCACCTCTATGCATCGGGCTTGAGTCCTTTGTTCAATTTATATATGGTCAAAGCTAGTGGAAACCCCCCCCCTGAATCGAGTCCTTTGTTCTTCTTTCCTCAAAGATATGTTGCTTTTTGTTTACTTCTCTACACCATAAAATGATAGAAATGGCTCGCAATCCTCGAAACAGTACATTCCACCCGAGTAGGAAACTTGAGAAGTCAAACTTGCTAATTTGAGTTTAATGAAGTATTCACGTTGGCGACAACCGAACTAAGTAAATATTGGATGCATATAATCTCTCTATTAGTAGGTTAGCCTAACATTTGTAAAGAAGAAAGCTTTCTAGGATACAACAAACAAGCATACTTCTGGCTTGCTGTAGGCTCAATGTACATGAAAATATGTTTCTTTTTCACAGATTTCAATGGTATTGTACTAGGTACATGTAGATATAGGTTTCAATGGCATTGTACTAGGTACATGTAGATATAGTTTCAACTTACATGCATTCATGAAACTTATTTATTACTGGGGTTATAACATAACTTAATTCTTGCTCCTTGGAGATCCAAAGTATATAATGCACACGTAGACAAAGAGATGTTGGGAACTACACAACCTACAATGCTACTAGATCGTCTCCGTTGGACTTCTTACTCAGCCTTGGGATGCATGCATTGCTTCATCTAGTCATTTTATCATTGCCCAATTTATATTTTGTGTTCCTTTTAATCGATTATCACTTTTACCACATCATTTTACCAGCCAAGAGCCATGCTTCAATGCTATGCTAGCCATCTTCTTCATCTCCATCACTATGCTACTATGCTATGCTAAGATCTATGAGAAATGGTATGAGAGGACACTATTTCTTTCTTTAAAGAACACGTCTTCTTCATCTTCCCTACCCTCATTCCTTGCTATCTCTCTCCACCTTTAAAGGTGTTTGGGGTCTTGGGACTGAGGCCGGGGACAAGTTAATGCTTTCATTTAGCTAAGTTATGGGCATAATTGTGGTGCATGAAGCTCTCTATCTTCGTTGCACCATCAAGGTCTCAAGGAACACAAAGCACAACCTTGCAAATCATGATGAGAGCATATGATATATCACACTATGTGAGTGTGCAAGCTGAAAGGAGTAGATTGTCCTCCGGAGTTGCAATGTCTGCATGAGAAAAAATGTGTTTAGGTACTTGTTGGCGCTAGGATTTTGCGATAGCTAAGAGGACAGGGGAGTACGATGAGGGTGTTCAGATAGGGCCTTAATTGAAAAGGAAAAGGGAGAGGGGTCAGCGGGTAGATCGGGCGAGGAGTACAGAGTGGGTAGATAGGGGCATAGAGGACAGAGAGGAGGAGGGGGTGCGCAAGGCGAGAGACATGCAGGTATGGGTGAGTGAGGTTATAGAGGGCGAGAGGCATTGGTTAGTGGTGAGTGAGGGTAGATAGGGGCGAGGGAGGGTAGAGAGGGGTGAGGTCTAGTGGGTAGGAGCGAGTGCATTTAGGTAGGGCCAAGGGAATGTAGAGAGGGGCGAGGGCTAGTGGGTAAGGGCGAGGGAAGGTAGAGAGGGACGAGGGCTAGTGGGTAGGGGCGAGTGCAGCTAGGTAGGGGAGAGGGAAGGTAGAGAGGCGCGAGGGCTAGTGGGTAGGGACGAGTGAAGGTAGAGAGGGGTGAGGGTTAGTGGGTAGGTGGAGGCGAACATTAGTGGGTAGGGGCAAGGGGTTGAGAGGGACTTGTAGTTTAAGGGGTGACTCAAGCGAGAGAAACGTAGTTAATCCATGGCAATCTAAAGTACTACACAGAGAGAGCAAAGAGATTGGGAATGAATTTTATCAAGAGAGCTGGTGTGAAAAGAAGGGTTATAGAGTGACCCAATATTAGCACTTAGAAAACGATGGGATGATGAAGAAAAAGAAGGAACTCCGTGCTTCTGGAAAGAAGAAGTGAAAGAAAATCACTGCATAGAAAAAGCCTGACCCATAGTGTTTTACACTTAGAGCCCAATTTGATGAGAAAGTTTGATTATAGAGAACCCATATTGAACGCCAAAAGTGAGAAGAGGGGACAATACAACGCAATACAACAAGGTAGTCCAATCGCATGGAAAGAATGAGCCGATTACAAGAAGTTTAGGAAAAAACAAGCACCCCAATTACAGTGGTAGAGAAAGTATACCAAAGGAGGAAATGTGGGGACACCGATAGGCATGGCAAAGACTGAGAGTTTGCAAGGGTGTCATCATAACATATACTCTGGTGAGAGGGTAAGTGACAGAAGAGAGAAAGGAGATGCTGGAACATATACTAGAGATAAAAAAAACTACAAACAGTGAAACAATTATAGATAGCTTACTAAGAGGGATAATAGCATTTGATTTACCAGTGGTGGCAAGGGGACACCTTCCAAAGTCACTAACTGGACCACTCCTTGTGGAAAAATCTCTTGTACCATGAATGGTCTTTGCCAAGATGGACCAACTTCTTTGCTTTTTTTGATATCTAGCTTGATACAGTAGCACTAGTGATCTTTTCATTATTTTTGGCTTACGAAGATGGTGATCATTCCATGCTTTGCGAGGAAGCTTCTCCGCTTGCAGCACGTAAAACGCTAACCTGTGGCTTTCATCCAACATGGAGAGATGAGACATATTGGCAGAGGCAATCCCTGATGTGTCATGGAGACTACCCACCCTAGCGGAGCCGGAGTTGAATTCAAAAGGGGCGATTGCTTCTAACCCAAAAGACAATTGAAAAGGAGTGTAGTTCCTAGTTGCTTTGTGGGAAGTGTGATACGCCCAAATAGTGTCGAGGATTGCTTGAGCCCAAGACGTCAGATGCAAATGACAAGCCTTGCAAAGTAGAGAAATGAGAACTTTGTTGGTGCTCTCTGCCTGCCCATTTTCTCTGGGATAGTAAGAGCACAACTTGCAATGAAAGGATTTGTAGTTGCCTAGCAGTGTGGCGATCAGATCATTGACAAAATGGTTGCCCCCCCTGTCATTGGTAATCTCTAAGGACACCCAAACCTGCAAAATATATTCTCATACAAGAATTTTCTATTGTAGAGCTAGTGAAATCAATCATTGCTAGAACCTCTACCCATTTAGTGGCATAAGTTGTACCACCACAAGCAAATAGTTCTAATCACCTGGTTGGGTCGGCGGAGAAATTGGACCCACGAATTGCAGACCCCATCTTTCAAATGGAAGCCATGCCATGGATACATATAAGGGACGGTTTGATTGCTTACGAGGTTTAGGTGCACAACACTGACATACATCACAGACCTTCACATGAGCAATGGCATCCCAAAACACACAGGGCCACCATAAGACACCTTGTAGAATTATTTGAGCTATAACCTGACAAGACAATGGCCACCGCTGGGACCGCTATAGGGATCTTCTAAGATAGATTCCACTTCATGGGAAGAGAGACACCAACTTAGAACACCATTAGGTCCAACCTTATAGAGCTGACTACCAATCAAAGTGAATGGTCAAGATTTGAATAGAAACCTGCATTTCTACAATGGAGAAGTATTCTCTCGAAACATGCCAGTGGATAACAAGCATAGAACATCGCCGTACCACTTTGGAGTTGTATCAATCTAAAATAGACTGCTATCTGGAAAGTCATCCTCAATACCAATAACTTCCTCACCTGAGTGGACGCGAGAGAGATAGACGGCCATGACATGAAGTTTGCTAGGACAAGGTACCACTTCAAAATCAAACTCTTGGAACAGAAGGAGCCATCTCCAGACTCGGCGTGCAACTTGTGGCTTATTGAGCAGGTAACGAAGAGCATGATGATCAGTAATAACTGTGAAGTGAACCCCTAATAAATAGTGTCAAAATTTTTGAAGAGCATAAACAATGGCCAAACCTTCCCTCTCAGTAGTACTCTAATTGCACTCATCTTTTGTGAGCAACGTGTTTGCATAGTGAATGGGACAACTGAGATTCAATTCCTTTCTAGCCTGAGTGAGGACAACACCCATAGTTGTCTAACTAGCATCAGTATATACATGGAAAGTTAGAGACCAATAAGGGGCTACCAAAATCGGAGCTTCAGTTAGGCGCTTTTTCAGCTAAGCAAAGGCTTAAGACAAGCCTGATTGAGTTCATTTTTACAACATGACAAAATATTTCATTGAAGTCAATACCTTTCTTTTGAGAAAACCCTTTTACCACAAGCCTAGACTTGGACCTTTTCTTCTCACTGAAATGGTACATCAACACTGGTGAGGCGGGTCAGGGGTTGGGCAACATTGGCAGACATCCTAATGAATCGGCGATGATACCCTATATGGCCTACAAAGGAATTGATGGTTTCAATTGAAAACGTATTGAAAATAATTACCATTTCATTGTAAATCACTCCTAGTGTAGAATCTGGCCAATCTATCATAACGAACAGCTCCAAAACTCCCCACCCCTTTAGAATGATTCTTCAAAGTTGGAGTTTCAAATTGAAAGTTATGACAATTTTATGTTTTGTTGAATTTTGGATTCTTGCTACGTATGCGTTGCGCGAAACCACGGGAGGCAAAAAATGTCCTATTTCTATGAAGAAAAAGCAACCACACTCTAATATCATGTTGAGTAGAAAGAGAGAAAGAAGAGCAGAAAGATGATATGCAAAATGTGCAATCACAAAGTGTATAGGATACATGCACATGATGATATATATACATATATATATATGACCCAGGGATATATTTAGAGTAGCTTCACATATAAGCTCAACACATGCTACCATTCTAGTTTGAAGCTGAGATTCTTGCTTCCATGCATAAATAAGTATGAATAGTCTCTAGACGAGGGTATAAAGTGTCACCCAAGGACCACATAAGTTTCATAGGGTTGCAAAACCCTATCTCCCTTATGTATCAATAGTCTCTAAACCAAGGTATATAAGGGTGATAGAGTTCTAAAATCATGCCAAACAATCTAGTTCCATGTAAGAAAGATAGGTCTTGAAGACCTTTTTGAGTTCACAATATCATAATTAAAATTCAAAGTCATCATGGTCCCAAAAGCACATACCAATAGCAAATTCTTGGTCATGCAAAATTTAGGAAAGTGCTAAGTTTGACCTTGCTTAATCTACATACCACAGTAAATAGCTCCAAACTAGGATGATTGGTCACATGAAATCTACTAGCAATTCTTGATGTTAGGACAAATGATCAAATGTGAAACATGAGCATGATCTTAAGATGATGTTAAATTCAAAGGTAAGAACCATGACATCTATCTATTGAATGCAACAATTGACCAATGTCTATGCAAGAGAATGCTAGAAGGAAAGGTATAGATGGGATGCTTGGTCCTGGGACCATGCTAGAATACAAAAACCAAACATAGTTCTCATTTCTTTTTAGGTTTTTTCATCCAAGATCATGTAGAATGTAGTAATGTGCTAAATAATTAGCGCATGGTTATCTCTGGCCCATGATGTTTCAAAGCTGCAAGAAGCGGCTCAGTCTTCATCCTCTGATGCACTCATTACTAGTGAAGCCTTCAAACCCGATTAGAAAAGTCAAATTAGGTGACCCTAACGACCCTAAGCACATCCTCCTAGCCTCTTGGTTATGGGATCATCCCACACTACTCGATCAAGTAGTCTCACTTATGTACTCAAGATGGTTTTGCATGGTCTTACAAGGATTTGGAAGGAATCCCACCAGAACTGGGTGTCCATACTAGCCCTCTCGTTGAAGGGGCCAAGCCAGTTAGAGGACAGGCTTACAAACTCAACCCTAAGTATGCCGAAGCTCTCAAGAAAGATCTAGAAAAGATGCAAGAAGTAGGGATCATTGTGCGAGTGGAGCACTCTGAGTGGCTATCATGCCATGGTCATCGCGGCTAAAAAAAAATCAAATAAAATCCATGTGTGTGCTCACTACCGTGCGTTGAAAAGGTAACTATCCCATATGGTTTCCCCACCCCCTTCACTGAGCGTTTGAAGATGTGGCAGGGCACGTACTGTAGAGTTTCATGGATGGCTTCAGGGGTTACAATCAGTTAGGCATCCATCTGCATGATCTGATCAGAACGGATTTGTCACTCCATGGGGCTAAAAAAATGGTCCGCCCTCCTTGAATCGCATAATATATCTCATCTTTTGTCCTTGCTTACGGATCATCTTCGCATCTTCTGATTCGGGTGCTCAATGTTCGACCTCAGTGGAGAATCTAGAGGAACACCTTGCCCAACTCTCAATCGTCATCCTCAGGTGCAGGGAGTTACGTTTGAAACTCAATCCCAAAAAATGTCAATTTTTGGTCACTGAAGATACATTACTGGGCCATGTTTTATATTTTTGAATCCATTTGTATTAAGATTCTTGTTATGAATGTTTGAATTGATTTTTATGCATCATATATAATTCAGATTGCATAAAAGAAATTAGGTCAAAAGTTAATTATTTGAAATTACAATGTATTCAATTAGATTTACATATTGATACGTGTTGAATTTCTTATTGCATGATTCTTAGATTTGATTTTCATGCATCATACGAAATTTGGTTTGTATGAAATAAGCTAGATCAAGAGTAAGCATATTGAATTTACATCATTTTCAATTATATTGAAAGAAGTAGATAATTTGATTGATCTCCATATTTACTCTTTATGTGTATCACATATATTTCGATGCATGATTGTGTATGATGTATGATAAATATGAAATCAAGATTTTCTTTGACTGAATCTACTACGAGTTACATGATGTTTTTGTAGAGAGAATACTATCCATCATCTAATATTTTACACAGAAATTTGATATATGACGTTTCACTTGAAGAAAGAGATTTCAATTCATTGTAGATATTGAAGGGTTATGCATTTGATGATTCATAAAGAATTATAATTGTAGATATCGAAATCCAAAACCTAAGCAAGAATGCATGGTATTGTGACCATGATATATATTTTGGAACTCAAGACTTTTCCATTTACTAGGAATTTGGAGCAAGATTCCTAGCTTCACATTGATCCTTATCATTACCTTTTCAAGCATGGCCTTAAGATCAAGCATTTTGAGGATTTTTGTTTTCAAATTGAAGTATGCTATTACTATCTAAAATTCAATCTTGGATTTGATCCTTGTAATGATAGAATGGTCTTATGACCATTGTCAAGAAATGTGCATTGGGGCTAGGAAAGCCTCCGGCCTCTTATTGTGAGGGTTTGCAACAAAATCAAGCAAGTCATAGAAGATTTGAAGCTAAAGCAACACTCATAAAGACCAAAACTCTAGTCATGAAAGTTTCACTTTGCACTACAAGAGGTTGTGTGCTCTTGTGACGCTTTTAGCGATGGAAATACACTGGGTTTTTATAACCCCCAGCGTCGCTAAGAGCGTCGCTATGAGCGTCGATATGGGGACGTTGCTATACGCGTCGCTATGGCAGTCGCTATAAGCGTCGCTATATAGCAATGCCTACAGCGACGCTGCAGGGCCATCAATAGAGACACTTATAGTGACGTTGCAGAGCCTAATATAGCGATGGTCATAGTGACGCCCGAGATGAAAATGTTTTGGTGGCAGGGCATTCACCCATCAACCATATTGAATGTTTCATTTGTCTATTTACATTTGAAAAAAAGTGCAAAGGTAAATATAGACCCAAAATAGTCACCCACAAGACAATATAATCATTAACTCCATCATCCATAGTACGTATTGTTTGCAAAATAAAGATACAAAAATGACAAGCGTGAATTGATGAAGGTGAATCAATGACAATTGTACACATAGGCAAAATCACTTGATTGTTAATCATTGCAAATGTAATAGTTACAAACCATTGTCATTATTTAAAAAATATACATGGTTTTCAAAAAGACGTATAAAAGTCGTCTCATGATACATAATCTATGACAAAAAGAAACTAATGCTATCTAGCTATGGCTAACCGACGTCGTCTAATCAGACGTCTCATCGCGTCGAAGCGCCGTATCTGTCGGATTCTGAAAAAAAAAACAATAGGCTAGCTTTTTGGAAGTATAAACATATAGCGACGTTTATAAAACAATACAATAAATAGAAAAGAATAAACCCTAATACTAACCATGCCGCCACGAGAACTCAGGATGTCTATAAGGGCGTTTAATCCCTTCCTGCCTGCGTACTCACGCTCGTACGGTGTGGGATCGCGTCCTATAAACGACAACTGTCAAAACATACAAAGAATCCATTATGTTAGAATTTCAAATCCCGTAAACCCTTAACTATCAAACATAGATGCAAAAACACTTACAAAATCGGCCTCAAATGATGCCCACCCGCCGCTCCCCAAGTGGTGCGAGCTCCCTGCCTCTACTCGGGCTCTGGCTGCCTCGTTTTGTTGCTTCCACTTGTCGAAATTCTCGCGCACTTCTTTCTTCGCATGCTTCCAATTTTCTTTGGCCAGGGAATCTGGTCTACTCCACCCATGCTTGATTGCTTTTTGCACTTTGAAGCGGTTATGCTTGCAGTATTCGCGCATTCGAACCTTCATCACATCTTCATTGAAGCGATCATCCCGTGTTGGAACAGGAAACTCGTCATGAAGCATGCTGATGACTCTATCTTTTAATTCATTCGGTACTTCACTCCAGGTGTTTAGTATGTAGTGTGTAAACACCTGAGAGCAAAGACCCCGCATGCGTGAAATCACCTTCTGGCCTTCATCATCCAAGATGATGCCTCCGCTGAAGTCGACGGAGTAAGGCAAGCCCTATTGCCGCTGACGCGTGAACCTGGGTGTCTCGGCAGGGGTCTCTAGCGGCGTGTAACCTGGAGTCTGAGCCCCGAAGCTAGGAGTGTCTACTGGAGTGACTCCTGGAGGAGTAGCTAGTGGTGTGTAGCTACGGGGAACGGTAGTCAACTGCGCAAATCGTGATGTTGATGGCGATGCCGTGGCTGGTGTCGGGACGGGCAAAGAAGGGGAGGGTAAAGAGCCTCATCGAACACGAGGCAGTGTCGAAGCATCGGTGGCGCCACCCCCACAACAACCGCCACCGCCACCACTAGAGCGCCGGTGCCTAGACAAGTGTGAAGATTGTCTCGTCGACACCGAAGCTTCAGAGCGCGTTGAGGACTCCGTAACAGAGGGAGATGCGGATGGAGTAGGAACGCGCGATGGTGCACCAAAGCGATGACGCTCCACGTACCACTGTCTCTGCTGGGGTGACAAAGAAGAAAGAAACTCCTCATCATCCATGCCTGCATTAAACACACAAACATTTAAGCTTAATATTGAATGAATGGAGTAGAAAACATGGACAAGTAGATAGATAGATAGATAGATAGATAGATAGAGAGAGAGAGAGAGAGAGAGAGAGAGGAGGAGGTTCTCGTCCTCTCTACTTATGAGAACATACCTAGAGCATACGTACCTGGAGTGGACGCAAAGACCACCCATGTATTGAATCTCTATAAAAAATAAAAAATAAAAAAAAAATCTAAGTCGAGTTAATTTTCTCACTCTCACAATGGCAAGTGTAGCATTTCCAACATTTACTGGTAAGGTGGGTGAGGATGCTACAGACTTTCTAGGCAACTTGGAAATAGCATGTGTCATCTTTGCGAGAGATGATGATGCTTCACGCTTGCGTATCTTCCCAATTCTAATGAATGTGGAGGCAAGATCATGGTACAATGCCTTGGCACAAGAAACCAAGGAACGGTGGGACTTATTAAGAGCAGCCTTTGTCAAGCGTTTTGGAGAGGGCACAACATCAGAGAAGATGGAGTCATTTTTCAAAATGTGGTTTGCAATTTATCATTTGTGCATGGTGGGCTCTCTTGTGCAGCAGGCATCAACCATGCAATCTATCCATGTGGGCAACAGGTCTCTATCAATTTGGCATGAAGAAGGACAACAAGCAAGATATGAGGATTATGGTTTCTTACTCCCTTTTGGCTATGTGTTTGGACAAGGAAGCCATGCATGGTCCCACTTTGGAATACTTTCAAGGACTGATCAAGTTCTTTTCATACCTTCTATCACTTATGCAAGTGTTAATTCTCGTGCAGTTTGGGGACTCAAGCATCATTATAAGTGTGATCTTCTGAAGAGGACATTATTGCATACAATGGATTTACGCTTAGTGTGGGACCTAGGTGGACACCGAAAAGAACTTTGGGGAGCCTCATGCTTCCAAGGGATCCATTATTCCCTACAAGGATCTACCAGCCACCAAGGAGAAATCCTACTCTATTTTAACATGCTCAAGTACACAGGTAGAGGCATGAATACCTCTAGCCTTAGGGGGAGGGCTAATGAGGCAAGCTTTTCCATGCATGGGAACCCCCTATATATTTTTGCCCTTTTACCAAAATATTTCCTATTATATAAGTTACTTTTGATTTTTTCTTCCTTTTTCACAAACGTTTTAGCCTTTATTAAATAAATAAGACTTATGCTAATCAATCACGATGTAGCATAAATAAGTAAGCTTTCTTTGTTGATCTCTCTTTTGACCTTAAATATTAAATATATATATTCTAAATTACATTATATATTTTAGTATTTTCTAATATATTTTTCATGTATGTATATTATTCCACCCTACCAAATATTTTATTCACTAGTTTTCATTTTCAAACCTCAACCCCACTTTCAAATTTCAATAATACCTCCATCTAGAAGATTGCCAATCTTTTCAAAACTCTAGGTCATGTTTTCATACACATGAAGGAGCTTACACTTGAAGGCAAGAGAGAAGGCCACTCAAAGGGGACCACCAAAAGACCTTTGTAGCCACAAATAATACATTATGTGAATGAATTTTTAAAGTAAAGAAGAACCCCGAATCTGAAGGAGCGTTCAACATAAAAGATGTAGCTCGCGATCTCAAGTTTTAGCTCAATTTTTTTCAGAATTTTTGGAGTTATGAACACGGAGATATGATTTTTGTAGTGGACCCCAGGTTTCTCGTGTAATGGTGACACAGACCATCCCCAATTTTCTTCCCTCTAGAATGACTATGGTTCTACAAGTCTTCAAGCATGATTACAAGAGACAAGGATCTTTTAATGAGGTCTTGGCAAGTATAGAGTGATTCTATCACCATTTTTGGAGGATCCATCCTCATCAACAACTATCCACCTTTGACAATCTCTCTTGTAAATTTCTTACCTCTCTCTTCTCTCCCTAATAAGCTTATGTCTAGCCAAAGCTAGACTATTGTAAATATCTCCTATCCTCTACATCCTATCCACATTCCCTCATCTTCTCTCTCTATTGACTCTGGTATTTTAAATAATGAGGAGACAAGATGGGAGCCACAGTCACATGCACCCCATTTTCCTAGTCACCAAAGTGGGACACTCACCTCAAATAGAAATATTGCTAAATCCTCCCCTCCTTCCCTATATAAGGAGGCCATGAGGGCTCACACACACACACACACACACACACACACACACACACACACACACACACACACACACACATACACACACACACACACACCTATCCATACACACTCTTGTGCTACATGCTTGTAGCATGAACCCTAATCACATAATCACAACACCATCACCATCACCATGCACAAGAGATGAGCACCACGCCTCCACACCACTTGTAATTAAGGGTTGAAGGCACAATTTCAAGAAGAAGAAGGGTGGACACACTCATGATATTCCTCGCCATCAACTCCCATCTCTCCATTATGCCTCCTACGATCTTGTTCCCTTCTCATTTTCTTGCCATACGCTACCTATTGTATTCATCTTTTGCAAGCAATCAACACACTCCATCTTGGTGTCATACTTTGTGTCCCTTTGGATACATCTCATTGTGAGTATGGTATATTCTTGTTCCTAGCCCTTTTTTTTCCTGCTTATGTAAAGGTGTGCGGATTCGCCACCATACACACACACTCTCTCTCTCTCTCCCTCTCATATTCCTATCATCTTGCTACTTCCATCTTGAGGTGTGCGGATTTGCCACCTCTTGTATGATAAGTGAGCATACTCGCAAGTTTCCCCTACCTCATTATCTTCCTTACTAACATGCACGAGTAGCAAGCCCATTCTCACTCATTCACCACTCCTCTCACCTTATTCTTCGACCACCCCATTCCACATTTGGGCGTGGATCTTGAAATTGTTTTCCATGGCATGCTTCATTGTGTATATGTATGCGTCCTAGCCGCATATCTTGCTAGGTGGTGCCCCTATTGTGTATCCCCCCTGATGAGGCCATTGTGCATAGTCTTGGTGTAGAGGCCACCGGGTCTATTTTTTCACTTCCGCCTCTCAATCCCAACGAAATTGTTCTGTCGTAGGCAAAACAACATCAATGCCCTGCTTGAAACAAGAACATGTTGCATCATCTAAGCCCACATAGGGTAATTGTCCCCATCCAACTTTTCCTCAACAAAAAACATCTTGAACACATCTGTATTGTTGTTAGCCATGCAAAATGTATGTACTTGATGTGAAAACTGCCTGAAATGAGGAGAAATTGAGTGACAATAGCACATGCTATATAGCACAACTCGCAATATAGGACCTGTTATTCAGAAAACATCACTGATGAAAATTCAGTACTAAATGAAATCGCATGTGTAGACCTGCCTATAATGGAAACGGAGGCCGAAATGAGCCCGAATCAAAAATCGGAGCAGACTAAACTCTACAAGCTATCCTGAAATTTTTGTCGACCTGCGAACGCTCACCAAAGCTCACTGAAATCGGAGAAAACGAGCAGGCGTGTGCTGGAGCTGCTGACGACTAAGCTCAGGAGGACATAACCAGCTCTGATACCAATTGTTGGAATTAGGGTTGCTGGAAAACACACACAGCTTGGGGAAGATGAAGGAAGCTCAAGGCACACAATAGAGAGTGTATTACTTAGTGTGCAATGGAAAGGAGATAGTTCTAGAGTGATGGTCGTATATACAATGCACGGAGAAAAAAACCTCCTAAAGAGAGAAAAAATGCCCCGGCGGTCCTAGTATGTTCACACACATCACTACCACATGTATATGGTAACAATTATGAGCCTAATCAACTTAAGATTCCCAATATAATTTTTCATTGTCTTCATGCTTTATAAACCTTGTTTCCTTTGTGGTCAAGGGCCACAAAATTCCTCAAGTCTCTCCTTCCCTACCAAGAAGTTTACAGCAACGCAAAGACAAGGTCGTGGGTAGGCCCAAGGATGATGGGGATGAACCATATAAATGGTAGATTCCAATGTCAAAGAAATGGCTGAAGTAGAGACTTCTCCTCTTGAACCTCCTAGAAAGGATGGATCTAATGATCCTCACCTTGCATTGATGGATTATCAAATGCCTCATCATCGTGTAAGTATAACTTGTTGTTTCAATTAGAGTTTCATTTTGATTTTACATGGCTAGAATATTGGTACAATCTTTGTTTTGAAGCAAGATGTTAAAAGCTTGGATTGCTAAACTTTTATTAAAAAGTTGTTTTCGTACCTTGGAAACACCAAGGATAACCTTCTTGGTAGGGGGCCAAGAAGGGGTTACCAATGCTGGGTTAGTACACTTAACTATGAGCAAATCCTCACCTTGCATGGTAACCAATGACGATCAAGGGATCGCACTAGGGTAACTACATATGGATTGAACCCATATTTTAGGTAGGGATTGAACCTATATTTCAGTTAGGGATCGCACTAGGGTAACTACATATGGATTGAACCCATATTTTAGGTAGGGATTGAACCCATATTTCAGTTAGGGATCGCACTAGGGTAACTATATATGGATTGAACCCATACTTTAGGTAGGGATTGGGTTCTTGTTTGAGAATGCACAACGAAGCTAGGGGCTCATTGCGAGACTGAGTTGGAGTGCAAGAGGACGTCTCTCAACTAATGTGATCAATTGAGGGTGTGATTTTTTGTGTTGAGATTGTTACACTATGCAATTCTCTCGTGAGATACAAAATTGAAAATGATGAGTATTGGGGTTTGTTTATACTAGTAGTTGACTCATGTGTACCATCAAATTAATGGTTTTTCTCCGTTTCTTAATTTGTGAACATATGAGGTAATTTTTTGCTTGTGGTGAGGTATTTTAAATGTTTACATTGTAGAATGATTAAGTAACACGTAAGGCACTTGGAAATTAAGCCACCCCAAAGACCTATGTGTTGTGTATTGCATAAGTGAAAATTTGCGTTAAAATAAAAAGAAGCACAATTCACTTTTACAAATGGGTGCTCGCCATGTGTGCATCAATGGTGGGTGTGTAAGAGAGCTGTAAGAGTGGTCAAAGGATGCACTTTCCCCTTCAAAAAAGAGGGTGAACAACTTTATGATTTTCAGTCTTCCATAACTCTTACATACGATCTAAGAGTTGAGCAGAGATTATAGATCTATGATCAACGTCCAAGCTCTTTCCATAGATGTATTACATGATAGGGTTTTGTCCGCTAGATTTTAAATTCCATTTTGGGGGAAATTTTTGAATTCAAATAAATTAGTCATTTTGTCTGTTTGAATTCAAAAGCTATCCTTTGATTTCTTTCTTGATACTAGAGGTTTCACTCCCTTAAACTGCCAAATAAAGATGCCCTCATAGACCCCATTCTCTTCCTAATATGGAAAGCGGATGGCTAAGTGGACTTGAGAACACGGGTCCTTTCCTTGATGTAAGTAAACTACTGCTGCAAGGTAGAATCCTCATACAAGAAGACTACCTTGTATTTCCTCGTGTTTTGAATAGATTGGGGGATAGAAAACTCCTTCAATGGGGATGGACTACCAAGTGGATTCTTTCTTGACTTTGGCCTATGGAGAGGTATCTTACAATTGGGCCAATGTTGAGAAGGATCTATAAAATGTTAGCCTTCAAAAACAAAAGCTCCAAGTTAAACAAAGCTACTAGCATTATAATCATGAAACAACCCAAAATGAGATTACATGACATGCTTCTTCTTTATCAATAACATTGGATAAGCTCATGGAAACAAACCAATTTGAATGAAACCTCTACTCACAAGCTAATGTTCCACCTCAAAGGCTTCAAATTGATCAAGTCGCTACCCTATATTACTAGTGGATTTATTGTCTTGAAGAATGCCGATGCTACATTACTTTGACCATATATGCTACAACCTTGTAGGTAGATAAGTTGGAGATGGCGGCTAAATAATGTGAAGGTACATCCTGTCCACAAAGAGTTGGTCTAACGGTAAGGCTTTGGCCTCTCAACCTTTGGGTTGTGAGTTCAAATCCCACGTTGGGTCGTACTCTAGAGGGACAACTTGTGCTCACTTAGTGTTCACGTTGCTAGGGCTCTTGCCCTTGGACAATTAAGTGCATCCTCCTCCTGGGATGGGTCACCCGAGAAGGAGGTTTATAGCTGGTTTCTTCATCCTTTCCAACACATGGTGCATCAATTAGTTGGCCATGGTGATGCCTACACATGGCTCTTGCTCGATGGTACGCGGCCCTTGCCGACCATGTAACGTGGCTAATATTTGGAAGGGATAAGCACCTCCCCACGTGAGCCCTCCGGTGTGTCCGAAAAAAATAATTGAAGATACATCCTAGGAATTGAAGATAATCCTAGGGTTAAGCACCTCCCCCCGTGGGTCCTCTGGTGTGTCAGGAAAAAATAATTGACGATACATCCTAGGAATTAGATAATATGTGATTAAATTCATCAACATGAGGATAAATGGACTAAGCGAGAGTAGCAATGACACAAATAAATCCCTTTTACTTCATTCATTCCTTGCAATTACTATTCATTTACTCGTTTAAACAAAAGGTATACCTAATGGCTTCAATGGCTTGTAAACGCTAGAAGAAAGAAAATTATGAAGAAAAACGCAAATGTATAAGGTGTATTCTACCATCTCTATTTATATGCACACAAAAAGTCTTTTGACTTTCCACATCCATCGTCTTTTCGTTTATTAAACTCACCCTTCACTTATGCACTCGAGATGTTTTGAAAGAATTTTTAATTTTCAGAGATTGGGAGACCTAATGCAGCTTGTGTTGAAAAAAAGAATGAAGAAAAAAGCATATCCTTTTCTCAAAACATGAATGTCATCAACATTAAACTAGAGAGACGTATGCTATGAGATTATCCAAAAAGCAACGCATGTCCAAGATCTACATCAACATCGCACATATTTATTGATGAGTTGAAAGTCCAATTTCATCATTCTACCTTGATGAGAGGAATATTTTGAACCATCTTGTCGTGTCTCAACTATCGTTACTATCACCTTGCATAAGAGAGATTAATGAATCTCACATTTTGACTAGATCATGTGGACGTTGGCCAACGTTAGTTGCTGCCACATTGAAGCACTCGCGAGTCTCCTTACACTGAAATACTTCTACTTGAGAACACTTTGTAGAATCATCTAAGTACAATATTTGGATGGTAAGCAACGCTTTCTCCTTATTCTTACTTAGTCTCTATCCTTGCGAAGACATTATTTGCAAGGACATTGCTTTTTTGCTTTATTTTGCCTAGCCTTCAATAGAGGAGAATCCTTCCTCGTATGCTTGCCGAACAACAATAGAAGCAACTTTATGTTTCTTTGCCTTTCATTGTAGTAGATAAAGAACCTCTTGACCCCATTGGCCATTTATAAGTCCTTTCCATCAACATCATAAATGAAAGCTTTCAAGATTGTATCTTTTGTCATACGCAAATGAGTGAGTATAGTCTTGATATCTAGATGTAAACCTCAAAGAAAACCTTGCTTTGTGAAACCTTGTTTGATATCTAGATGTAAACCTCAAAGAAACCCTCCTTTCTTAGTAAAAGTTCCTTCTAGAACACAATCTTGAATTATGCTCCAATCTTCCTAGATGTATCCATAGTTCTCCATTCAAAGAGGGGGTGGAATTTTTCTTGTTGTGCTTATGGCGAAGTATGAGGAGAATTCCCCACCTCTTGGAGTTAGATAAAAATGTATATTAGGAGAATTAAGAGATTGAGACCCAAAAAATATTTGAATAATGGATTTTGGGATCATACCTTCATGGTGATTTACATTTTCTATGTATTGGTCATGGGCAAGTGCCCATGAGATGGTTATTTCAATGAATTTTGTGTGTGTGTGTGTGTGTGTGTGCGTGTGTGTTTTCTGAGCAACATTCTTCAAAGGAGGCACATAATTACGAGAAGATGCCGGAACATGAGTTGTAGTAGCTTTGGCGGGTTTCTTGGGCACTATCCAAGGTCAAAACCTGTTCTTTTCCCTTGTCTTCAACACTAGGTTGGTAATGGGACACTTTTATGTCCTGTTAAGTGACCATTTTCCTTGAATTATGTCAAGAGTTTCAAAATGGATATTGAGGTGCTATCTATCTAGAAATTTGTCTCATGAGCTGAAAAAAACTCGACATTTTTTTGGAATATCAATTCCACCTTTAACATTGTCCTTGCACAACATTTCACAACCTAAACTGTGTGAAAAAACGGGTTCTGTTTTTGGCTTTTTTCAACTTTTTGCAACTATACCACTCTAGAATTCATGTTTGTGAGGTCTATAATGCTAGATAACTATCTTTAGTAGTCCTCAACATGTCCCGATGCTTCTAGGGAGAAATAAATATTAAAGTTGTAAGTTATGACCAAATTACAAAAATTGTCAAATCCTGTTTTTTAGCCAATTTTAGCTCTTCTATTATTTTTTTGGTAGATTTCATGATATCCAAATGCATTTTTGATTTCCTATGTTGCATATTGTAACATAAAGCTAACATTCCTTGAGTTTTGGGGCACCTAATACCCTATTTTGCATAGTACACAACAATGGTTGATTTTTTCAATTATAGAAGAAAATGGAACATTCTAGTATATCAAATATAGCTTTTTCAATATTGTTAGTTTCTTGTGACAACTACATGGATTTTGTAGGTAGTAACCATATCTAGTCATAAGGATCAAATTTGGCAAGATATTGAATAGTTTCCATGGGATTCTACAACTTATAATGTTGAACCCAGTTTTTTCATGTTTGCTGTATTTAACACTTCATCTTTGTCCCCAAGATTCCCCTTGGTAAGAGATGTATTATTCTTTTGACATGCTCCATGGCTCCTTATGAACATAAAGGACAATAGGGAACTAAGAAGACATGCATATATTATTTGTATTGAGCGTGGCTATAGAAACTTTGATGATAGGTTTGCAGAATGGTAAAAATTCAACTTTTTTGTACCTATTTATTTTGGCAGAACAAAAAATAGTGAGTGAGAAGCAATCATATTTTCTGATCACCAACCCATTGAAGTTAAGGTTTTTGGACGTTTTGGATGCATTGGCGGTGTCAAAAGCTTCAAATTTCAACATCACTTGATAATTTTGTGATTTTTCTAAATTTCAATGATGACAAAAGCCATATTAAATGAGTGTCGCCTACCTCATGAAAAAGACATTCGCATTGAATGAAAAGATGTCTGTTTTCAAGGACCATTGACAGCTTTTTTGTATTTCTCTCAATATCAATATATTTTTCTATGTAACGTAAGCTCTTCTTTCATTGGAGGAGCGCTTTTTCCTCTCTCTTCTATAAGGCCGTCCAAAAGACCTCCGAAATCTCGTAATGGATCAAGAGACATGATGCTTGAACATTGGTCGCATATCTCAAGTTGGGAAATTGGGTTGGGTCCTAGTGTGGTTGTGGTCATTGAGGGCCTTTTGAAAGACTAACCATCCCTCACTTCTTGAGATGCTACTCTTAGTCTTGTCTTTTGTGGATGTAAGATAATGGTTCCCTACCGTCAACAGTATTAAGCCACTTGTGCTTCTCCTTTAGATGGCTTATGCTCCAAAACTTATGGACAATTGTTTTGGAAGACAAGTTTGGGCTCTGTCATCCAAGTGGTGTTCTTCCTAGCTATGGGCCTCCTTCAAAAAAAAATCATGTGAATGCTAGTGAGAAAATTAAGAAGAAAAAAAGGATGAAGGAGGTTGAGGACTCTAAAATTACTACATTTAAAAAACCTTGCAAAATTAAAACCTTTGATTCTGGTAACTTCGCCCTTTAGTTTATGATATATGCCATAAAACTTCTTGAATTGAGACCATAATCACTTTAGATGAAGCACAATGTTCGGAAAGATGAGGGAAAGATCCACATACTATCAACATAGAGATTCAAATGAATTATGTAGAAGACGGTGAGGGTCCATGATATAGTGATTGAATAGTATTGTCTACTTTCCCCATGAAGAGATCTCCATATTGAAAATGCAAATGCACTAAATGATGTGTCGTGCATAGGATTGCATTACTTTGGGATTGGTTGCGTAATTTTCATTTACATGAGGGCATACTTGGAGGGGATTTCACCATGGTGGAAAATACTACCTTTGGTATACTTGTGTTAGGTCCAAATCTTGAGAGAATTTGGTAAGTGTACATCACTAATAGATGCATGGTTTTTTATTCACCATACTGCACAAGGGTCACATTCCATCCTCGTACACATCCTTTATCTAGGCTAGATAGAATGTATTTTTTAAGTATTAATTGCTGACCTAGCTCTAATGTATTGAGTTAGATGTGGGCTCTATTTTTCATATCACTACCTTGTTACTTTATGCTTGACTGATATTGAGTGTTCTGGCGAGATAGTGGGGTGAAAATGCCTTGATGGTTAACAACTCCTTGCTTGATCAACATGTTTGACAGCTCAACTATCAGACTTAATTAAAAAGGTTTCCATGTTGAATGTTAATGCTTTTTAGAAATAGGTGGAGCTCAGAGAGATTTTGCAAGAATGTATCAAATTTGTGGGTAAAATATAGAGAATCTCAGAGAGAATGAAATGTGATACATACTCGTCAATGCTTACATGCAATGAAAAAATGAGCTCACTGGCAAAGATGTAGATTGAGAAATTACCCCGGCTAAGAAGGTGCCAAGAGAGCTTGAGAAAATTAATGTACAAGAGGCCACAATGTTATGAAGAATCAAGGAGTTAGCTAATGTTCATGATCCCCTTAAAACGTTCCTAAGGAGACTACACTCAAAAAGGAATAGCAAACCTTTAACCAATTTGGTGATGTAAGGTAGGTCTATGGTAATCGAGGACAAGAAGCGTATACATCCATGTGTTAAACATAGAACTTGGACACAGGACAAGGTTAGTTTATAGCGATAAAATAACACCAATTGCAGGTTGACTATTAACACCTTCAAAGGAGGACCCTTGACTCTTAGTGCCATAGGGCCCTAAGTACAATTGTCATATGAGGAAACCAATTAAGCGCCCCATGTCTAATACTTTCTTTGAAGCGAGGTGCACTATAGGGTCAAACCCCCAATAGCAGGCCCCCTAGGATGCACAATGAATTGCACTTGATGTGCTACAGAGTTTGCCGATGAAGGGGTGCATTCGAAAGCTAAGCGTCAGAAGTACTAGCAAGAAAAGCCATAGCCTGCACGGTGGAATAGAGGCGACGAATGCGAGCAATACATTTCTCCTATATAAGAAAATGAGGGGTGAATGAGAGGCTGCGGTCGTGTGAATAAAAGTACAATGCGCCAACAAGACTAAAACTCTGGATCTCGCTCATCAACGGTTTCGTTTCAGCCACCTTATGCACCTTACCAATAACCCGTTTGTGTACCACAACTGGTGCATCAACAATAAGTTAATTCTAGGGATAGACGGTCCCTCGATTTCTATTGTGTATTTCACGCTCAGGTCACTAGTTGAGGAAAAGCCCACGAGACACTCTCTAGCAATTTCATGAAGTCAACCTGTCATTTAAGCTAGGAGGTCGGATCAAGGACTGTGTGGTGACATGTGAGATATACTAACAAGAAAAGCCATAGCATGCACGATGATACCCAAGCAACGAGCGAGGGCAATCCGTTTTTTATTCTGTGAAACAAATTAATAAGGGATGAATGAGAAGCCAAGGTTGGGTGAATCAGAGTATAATGTACCAGTAACGCCGACGGTTTGGTTTCAGCTGCCTTACGCACCCTACCAATAACCCGTTTGTGTACTACAACTTATAGAGTCAATAGTAAGTTAGTATTAGGGATAGATTGGTCCCTCTAGAGGACCCGGCTTTCTAATAGGGAAAGCTGGCGAGACTCTCTCTCTATAGAAGCGATTCATTTTCAAGTCGGGCAGGGTCGACTGCATTTAAGCAGCTAGCAGGTCGGATTAGGAACCGTGTGGTGACATGGCAGTATAAAATGGTGACTTGGCAGTACAAGGTGCTGCCAAATCAGCCAATGCCAGTAGCGTTAATCCTCCTCAGCGCCACCTCAGCCAATGCAAGTAGCGTTAATCCTCCTGATCAGCGCCACCTTCAGCCTTATCTCTCGCTCTGCAACAGATCGGGTACGTACACGGGCAGTCGATATTTTGCATGGCGGTGAAGATTATTATATTGCAGAGTTCTGTTTATATCGCTGCAGGTACCCAAACTAACTAACTAACTAACGCATTCATGCAGGGTCTTGGAGCTCTGATCACTGGCCAAGTCCAGAAGACGATAAGGTTTTCATGTCTCTATTGGAGCACTGTTTTGAGAGCTAGAGACTTGCTACAATATAGGAAACGCAGGCCTGTGAAGCTGGTTCTTGTCTCTGTTTATAATTTGTGCAGGTAATTAAGAATGGTATCTCATGATCCCAAGAAGAAACCGGCTATAAAGAGCCCGGCCAGTAGCTGTTGCAAGAACAATATTAACAAGTTAATGGGTCCCCGACGGGTAACAGGACGTAAATGGTGGGGAGAGGTGAGAGTGCCAGCTGATGTGCCACAAGGCCGCTTTAGCAATGCAAAACCGCGCACCAGCATCTCATGTGGCTCTCATCATAGCGCGCAGGCCGTGGCCAAGGCCCGAGACTTCATTGTGGCCTTCATCTACCAGGATGAGGACCACTTTGACTACCTCCTCAATTATCCCCAAGATGCCGATCACCTCCGCAGGATCCTGAAAGAGATTGCAGGGTCTCAGAGTTCCCACCGACGAGAATACATCGCCAGCCTCGCCCGTAATGTGGGTGCGTCTTATGACCACCAGCTTCATCCTCATGAGCTTGAGCAAGAGCGGGATGCAGAAGACGCAGAAGCAGAGCCAGAGTTGCAGGTGAAACCGGAGCCGAAGCCAAGACAGCCAGATCTAGAGCTGAGGTTGGGGAGTTGCATGTACAGTAAACCATTTGATCCACTAGAGCGAGAGGTGCAGCTGAAACCGAAACCAAAGCGAGAGCAAGAGCTTGTGGCGGGGCTAGATCTAGAGCTGAGATTGGGAACAAATTTAAGGTCAAATTAGACGTTTACAGAATGAAGCAAACGTTCAAATTCTGCATTTTCGTGAGTAAGGTACTTAGTTTTGAAAGCCGTGAGGACTTATTATTATCCTATTTTCTTAACCTGGAAGATTCGCCCTTATTCTGTAGTGCTCAACTTTAAATGACCTCCTCTTTCTTTCAATCTCAGCTCATGGTGTCATTGTTGAATCTGACATTTATTGCGCTCTTAGTGTAGCAAGCAGTACTTCATGCGAGCTTACTCACTCTGCTTTTGATAACATTGTTTTTTTCAAAATTGTGCTTATTACAAATCGAATATGGAGTAACCTCTTTTAATGACCTCAGATCAAAAGTACATCAAGTTTGTTCATCGCCAATGATAGCGAAAGCTTACTTCTGATGTTCTTTATACACTCGATCACATGATCTTGACTCGTTGTTTTGAGGATGCACCTCTATGCATCGGGCTTGAGTCCTTTGTTCAATTTATATATGGTCAAAGCTAGTGGAAACCCCCCCTGAATCGAGTCCTTTGTTCTTCTTTCCTCAAAGATATGTTGCTTTTTGTTTACTTCTCTACACCATAAAATGATAGAAATGGCTCGCAATCCTTGAAACAGTACATTCCACCCGAGTAGGAAACTTGAGAAGTCAAACTTGCTAATTTGAGTTTAATGAAGTATTCACGTTGGCGACAACCGAACTAAATAAATATTGGATGCATATAATCTCTCTATTAGTAGGTTAGCGTAACATTTGTAAAGAAGAAAGCTTTCTAGGATACAACAAACAAGCATACTTCTGGCTTGCTGTAGGCTCAATGTACATGAAAATATGTTTCTTTTTTACAGATTTCAATGGTATTGTACTAGGTACATGTAGATATAGGTTTCAATGGCATTGTACTAGGTACATGTAGATATAGCTTCAACTTACATGCATTCATGAAACTTATTTATTACTGGGGTTATAACATAACTTAATTCTTGCTCCTTGGAGATCCAAAGTATATAATGCACACGTAGACAAAGAGATGTTGGGAAGTACACAACCTACAATGCTACTAGATCGTCTCCGTTGGACTTCTTACTGAGCCTTGGGATGCATGCATTGCTATATCTAGTCATTTTATCATTGCCCAATTTATATTTTGTGTTCCTTTTAATCGATTATCAATTTTACCACATCATTTTACTAGCCAAGAGCCATGCTTCAATGCTATGCTAGCCATCTTGTTCATCTCCATGACTATGCTACTATGCTATGCTAAGATCTATGAGAAATGGTATGAGAGGACACTATTTCTTTCTTGAAAGAAACGTCTTCTTCATCTTCCCTACCCTCATTCCTTGCTATCTCTCTCCACCTTTAAAGGTGTTTGGGGTCTTGGGACTGAGGCCGGAGACAAGTTAATGCTTTCATTTAGCTAAGTTACAGGCATAATTGTGGTGCATGAAGCTCTCTATCTTCATTGCACCATCAAGGTCTCAAGGAACACAAAGCACAACCTTGCAAATCATGATGAGAGCATATGATATATCACACTATGTGAGTGTGCAAGCTGAAAGGAGTAGATTGTCCTCCGGAGTTGCAATGTCTGCATGAGAACAAATGTGTTTAGTGTTAAGATGTAGAGAGAAAGAGAGAGAGACGAGACAAGAGACACACCATATACGCTCCCAAAGACTGATTCATATTGAGGACAAGATACAAATATATAGGTGAGACCAAGTTGAGTAGAGTGAGCCATATATAGCTCCAACACCCCCACTCAAACAAAGGTCTCTAGCTTTGGATGAAAAAACCCTTGGGGAGTTCAAGGGAAAAACCCAAGCCCTTATACAATGTGAAAATATGAACCAGCGACGATGATGTGAAAGTGAATTGTGCATCTATGTACAAATATTCAAGTGACTTAGAGGTCACAATGTGCAAATGTGGAGTGTGCATAGTGCATGGTACAATGTCATATGTACAAAGCTATTACAATAGCAAAGAAGCTAATCTAAAAAGAGTGAGGTCGAAGCAACTCCAAGCTCCGAGCGCAAGAGGATGAAACGTGACTCGTTGAGGCCTTTGGTCAAAATGTCTGCAATCATCTGGTCACTTGGACAGTGCTCAACCATAATGGTTCCTTTGCGTACTTCATACCTGACATAATGATAATGGACAGCAATGTGCTTTGACTTATTATGTTGAACATAGTCTTTTGCAAGACTAATAGCACTTTGGTTGTCACACCGCAAGGGTGTGCTAGAAAGAGGAGAGTGACCAATATCAACCAGCATTTGTCGAAGCCAAATCAACTCACGAGCTGCAAGTGATGCCGCAACATATTCGGACTCAGTCGTAGAAACTGCAACACAACGTTGTTTCTTGCTAGTCCAAGAAACAAAACAACCATTTATAAAGAAGCAATTTCCACTAGTAGATCGCATAGATAAATGTGAGCTTGCCCAGTCTGCATCTGTGTAACCCAAAAGAGAAAGAGATTGCATAGAATCCGATGTGAGCTGTCGTTGATAGACTAAACCAAAATCTGTAGTGCCTTTCAAGTATTTCAACACACGCTTTGCAGCAGACCAATGCTTAAGAGAAGGACATGCAAGATGTTGTCCAAGATAATTAGTAGCAAACAGAATATCAGGACGAGTGTTCATGCCAACAAACTGAAGACATCCAATCAAGTTAGCATAAGGTTGGTTTGTGACAAGTTGACCGCCATTGTCAGAAGTGTTCTTCGTAGAGCTTGCAAGACAAGGTGTGTTGGCTGAATGTGCAGATTCCATACCAAATTTTTGAATAGTATCTGCAATAAACTTTGACTGTCGAAGGAATAAAATACCTTTTGTACGGTTCTGTTGGATTTGAATGCCAAGACACGAGTGAATCTCTCCAAGATCCACCATATCAAATGCAGAAGACAATAACTTTTTCACTTGCTGAAGAAATCCCACATCATTGGAAACAAGGATGATATCATCCACATAAAGAGTAAGAATCACAAAACTGCTACCTTGGCGTTTTATGTATAAGTTGGGGTCTGACGAGCAAGAGATGAATCCTTTAGAGGTGAGAAAAAGATCAAATTTTTTATACCAGGCTCGCGAAGCTTGTTTGAGACCATATAGTGCCTTATGGAGTTGAGCAACAAGGTCTTCTTTACCTGGAATAACAAACCCTTCTGGTTGTTCCATATAAATTTTCTCTTCCAAGTCACCATTAAGAAAAGCAGTTCGCACATCCATTTGATGAGCTTCTAAATCAAATTGAACAGCAAATGCCAATAAAACTCGAACACTTGTAATGCGAACAACTGGTGAAAAAGTCTCTTGATAATCAACACCTGCTACTTGGGAATAACCTTTTGCAACTAAACGCGCCTTGAACTTGTCAAAAGATCCATCTGCTTTTACTTTTGTCTTATACACCCACTTACATTTAATAACTGTACGACCAGGAGGTAATTCAGTTAGTATCCATGTACCTTTAGAGATAAGAGAATCGTACTCTGCTTCCATAGCCTCTTGCCATTGATCCTTTTGTGGTGAAGAGATAGCTTCATCATAAGTAGTGGGATCTTCGGAAGTAGAAAAAGCATTATTAGCAATATCATCATCATAAACATGACATGAGCCATGTTCAAAATCAATAGGCAGATCAACAAAAATATCAATATCATCATTGGCGACATTCGGAATGGATGGTTGTGAAGAGGAAAGTTGCTCTATAGGAAGAGTTTTATCTTCTGAAAGAAATGGAAAAGCTTGAAGCAATGATTTAGTATCATCAGAATCATCCATGGACCATGAGCCTCCCATAAGATGTTCGTTAAAAGTAGCATCACGATTCACAATTACTTTCTTGGAGGAAGGGTCATAGAATTTGTAGCCTTTGGAAGTGTCAGAATATCCAATAAAAATAACTTTGAGACCAGGAGCATCAAGCTTTGTTCGTGTTTCTTTGGGAACATGAATATAAGCAATACATCCAAAGGTTCGAAAATGAGATACAGAAGGAATGTCACCTGTCCATGCTGTGATGGGTATCTTACCAGAGGGTGTAGTAGTAGGAAGATGATTCTGAATAAATACTGCTGTCAAAGTAGCTTCAGCCCAAAAAACACGAGATAAGCCAGAATGAATCAGCATACATCTTACAGCATTGAGAATAGTGCGATTCTTTCGTTCAGCAACACCGTTCTGTTGAGGCGAATATGGAATAGTGTGTTCATGATGAATTCCACTATCAACACAGTAACTCACAAACTCTCGAGAAACATATTCGCCTCCATTGTCACTACGAAGCTTCTTAAGGCGACGACCAGTTTGAAGTTCCGTAGCCTTGTGGAGTTGTTTGAAAACAGATAAGGCTTCAGATTTTTGTCTAAGTAGAAATACAGTCGTATACCTTGAGAAATCATCAATGAAAGTAATGAAGTAGCGATATTGTAATCTCGAAGAAGGTAGAGGTCCACATATATCAGTATGAACAAGATCCAATATGTCATGAGAATGAGTTGTATTTGAAAGAGGAAAGGGTTTGCGATTGTGTTTCTCAAGAGCACAAAATTCACAAATTCCCATATGAGGATGGGCTTTAAGATCCATGCCATGAACAAGATCACGACGTTGAAGATCAAGGAGTTTTGAGAAATCAGCATGGACAAAACGATGATGCCATACTTTGCAATCATGATCACCTGGAGCAGTGACAACATTTGCTACAGCATCGTTGAGAGAGAGTTCAAACAAATTACCATTTCGAGGAGCAGTGGCTATAGTCTGTCCATCTTTCTCAATTCGGCATTTGGTAGGATCAAATCCAACAAACAGACCAAGATCAACAAGTCTAGCAACTGAAAGAAGATTACGTTGAAGATCTGGTACATGTAATACTCCTCGCAAAATTCGAGTGGAAGAAGATAAGGTACCAAGATATAAGTCTCCAATACCCTTTACTTGACAAGTAGTATCATCAGCAAGGTAAACAACACGTTGAACTGGCAGTGGATGATAGTTATGGAGCCACTTAGACTGATATGTCATATTTCGTGTAGCACCAGAATCGACAATAAAAAGTGATCCATCGCGTACATGAAGTATTCTGTCTGGAGCAACTGAACATAGGACGCAGCTTGTTTCTGGTACAATGTTGTTTCGATGTTCAGTAGCATATGCTCTATTCCGATCTGTGTCGAATCGACGCTTATAGCACATATGAGTGGGATGATCAGATCGTCCACAATATTCACAAGAAGAAGAAGAAGAGTCTCTAGATAAACGTGGTTGTTTTGTGGTAATATTGTGTTCTTCATCGTATTGACGTGCCCAACAATCATCTTCAGTATGGCCATTTCTGTTGCAGTAAGAACATTTCTTATTAGGAAATTTGAGACGACAGAAAATATTACCGCGCCACATCATTTTACAAGCCAAGAGCCATGCTTCAATGCTATGCTAGCCATCTTCTTCATCTCCATGACTATGCTACTATGCTATGCTAAGATCTATGAGAAATGGTATGAGAGGACACTATTTCTTTCTTGAAAGAACACTTCTTCTTCATCTTCCCTACCCTCATTCCTTGCTATCTCTCTCCACCTTTAAAGGTGTTTGGGGTCTTGGGACTGAGTCCGGGGACAAGTTGATGCTTTCATTTAGCTAAGTTACGGGCATAATTGTGGTGCATGAAGCTCTCTATCTTCATTGCACCATCAAGGTCTCAAGAAACACAAAGCACAACCTTGCAAATCATGATGAGAGCATATGATATATCACACTATGTGAGTGTGAAAGCTGAAAGGAGTAGATTTTCCTCCGGAGTTGCAATGTCTGCATGAGAAAAAATGTGTTTAGGTACCTGTTGGCACTAGGATTTTGCGATAGCTAAGAGGACAGGGGAGTACGATGAGGGTGTTTAGATAGGGCCTTCATTGAAAAGGAAAAGGGAGAGCGGTCAGCGGGTAGATCGGGCGAGGAGTACAGAGTGGGTAGATAGGGGCATAGAGGACAGAGAGGAGGAGGGGGTGCGCAAGGCGAGAGACATGCAGGTATGGGTGAGTGAGGTTACAGAGGGCGAGAGGCATTGGTTAGTGGTGAGTGAGGGTAGATAGGGGCGAGGGAGGGTAGAGAGGGGTGAGGTCTAGTGGGTAGGAGTGAGTGCATTTAGATAGGGCCAAGGGAATGTAGAGAGGGGCGAGGGCTAGTGGGTAGGGGCGAGTGCAGCTAGGTAGGGGAGAGAGAAGGTAGAGAGGGGCGAGGGCTAGTGGGTAGGGACGAGTGAAGGTAGAGAGGGGTGAGGGTTAGTGGGTAGGTGGAGGCGAACATTAGTGGGTAGGGGCAAGGGGTTGAGAGGGACTTGTAGTTTAAGGGGTGACTCAAGCGAGAGAAACGTAGTTAATCCATGGCAATCTAAAGTACTACACATAGAGAGCAAAGAGATTGGGAATAAATTTTATCAAGAGAGCTTGTGTGAAAAGGGTTATAGAGTGACCCAATATTAGCACTTAGAAAACGATGGGATGATGAAGAAAAAGAAGGAACTCCGTGCTTCTGGAAAGAAGAAGTGAAAGAAAATTACTGCATAGAAAAAGCCTGACCCATAGTGTTTTACACTTAGAGCCCAATTTGATGAGAAAGTTTGATTATAGAGAACCCATTTTGAACGCCAAAAGTGAGAAGAGGGGACAATACAAGGCAATACAACAAGGTAGTCCAATCGCATGGAAAGAATGAGCCGATTACAAGAAGTTTAGGAAAAAACAAGCACCCCAATTACAGTGGTAGAGAAAGTATACCAAAGGAGGAAATGTGGGGACACAGATAGGCATGGCAAAGACTGAGAGTTTGCAAGGGTGTCATCATAACATATACTCTGGTGAGAGGGTAAGTGACAGAAGAGAGAAAAGAGATGCTGGAACATATACTAGAGATAAAAACAACTAAAAACAGTGAAACAATTATAGATAGCTTACTAAGAGGGATAATAGCATTTGATATGGGAGCCATTTACCAGTGGTGGCAAGGGGACACCTTCCAAAGTCACTAACTGGACCACCCCTTGTGGAAAAATCTCTTGTACCATGAATGGTCTTTGCCAAGCTGGACCAACTTCTTTGCCTTTTTTGATATCTAGCTTGATACAGTAGCACTAGTGATCTTTTCATTATTTTTGGCTTACGAAGATGGCGATCATTCCGTGCTTTGCGAGGAAGCTTCTCTGCTTGCAGCACGTAAAACGCTAACCTGTGGCTTTCATCCAACATGGAGAGATGAGACAGATTGGCAGAGGCAATCCCTGATGTGTCATGGAGACTACCCACCCTAGCGGAGCCGGAGTTGAATTTAAAAGGGGCGATTGCTTCTAACCCAAAAGACAATTGAAATGGAGTGTAGTTCCTAGTTGCTTTGTGGGAAGTTTGATACGCCCAAATAGTGTCGAGGATTGCTTGAGCCCAAGAGGTTGGATGCAAATGACAAGCGTTGCAAAGTAGAGAAATGAGAACTTTGTTGGTGCTCTCTGCCTGCCCATTTGCTATGGGATAGTAAGAGCTCAACTTGCAATGAAAGGATTTGTAGTTGCCTAGCAGTGTGGCGATCAGATCATTGACAAAATGGCTGCCCCCCCTGTCATTGGTAATCTCTAAGGACACCCAAACCTGCAAAATATATTCTCATACAAGAATTTTCTATTGTAGAGCTAGTGAAATCAATCATTGCTAGAACCTCTACCATTTAGTGGCATAAGCTGTACCACCACAAGCAAATATTTCTAATCACCTGGTTGGGTCGGCGGAGAAATTGGACCCACGAATTCCAGACCCCATCTTTCAAATGGAAGCCATGCCATGGATACATATAAGGGACGGTTTGATTGCTTACGAGGTTTAGGTGCACAACACTGACATACATCACAGAGCTTCACATGAGCAATGGCATCCCGAAACACATAGGGCCACCATAAGATACTTTGTAGAATTATTTGAGCTATAACGTGACTAGACAATGGCCACCACTGGGACCGCTATAGGGATCTTCTAAGATAGATTCCACTTCATGGGAAGAGACACACCAACTTAGAACACCATTAGGTCCAACCTTATAGAGCTGACCGCCAATCAAAGTGAATGGTCAAGATTTGAATAGTAACCTGCATTTCTACAATGGAGAAGCATTCTCTGGAAACATGGCAGTGAATAACCAGTATAGAACAATTGCCGTACCACTTTGGAGTTTTATCAATCTAAAATAGACTGCTATCTGGAAAGTCATCCTCAATACCAATAACTTCCTCACCTGAGTGGACGCGAGAGAGATAGTCGGCCATGACATGAAGTTTGCTAGGACAAGGTACCACTTCAAAAATCAAACTCTTGGAATAGAAGGAGCCATTGCCAGACTCGGCGTGCAACTTGTGGCTTATTGAGCAGGTAACGAAGAGCATGATGATCAGTAATAACTGTGAAGTGAACCCCTAATAAATAGTGTCAAAATTTTTGAAGAGCATAAACAATGGCCAAACCTTCCCTCTCAGTAGTACTCTAATTGCACTCATCTTTTGTGAGCAACCTGCTTGCATAGTGAATGGGACAATTGAGATTCAATTCCTTGCTAGCCTGAGTGAGGACAACACCCATAGCTGTCTGACTAGCATCAGTATATACATGGAAATTTAGAGACCAATAAGGGGCTACCAAAATCGGAGCTTCAGTTAGGCACTTTTTCAGCTAAGCAAAGGCTTAAGACAAGCCTGATTGAGTTCATTTTTACAACATGACAAAATATTTCATTGAAGTCAATACCTTTCTTTTACGAAAACCCTTTTACCACAAGCCTAGACTTGTACCTTTTCTTCCCATTGATATGGTACATCAGCATTGGTCAGGCGGGTCAGGGGTTGGGCAACATTGGCATACATCCTAATGAATCGGCGATGATACCCTATATGGCCTACAAAGGAATTGATGGTTTCAATTGAAAACGTATTGAAAATAATTACCATTTTATTGTAAACCACGGGAGGCAAAAAATGTCCTATTTCTATAAAGAAAAAGCAACCACACTCTAATACCATGTTGAGTAGAAAGAGAAAAACAAGAGCAGAAAGATGATATGCAAAATGTGCTATCGCAAAGTGTATAGGATACATGCACATGATGATATATATATATATATATATATATATATATATATATATATATATATATATATATATATATATGACCCAGGGATATATTTAGAGTAGCTTCACATATAAGCTCAACACATGCTACCATTCTAGTTTGAACCTGAGATTCTTGCTTCCATGTCCATGCTTCCATGAATAAATAAGTATGAATAGTCTCTAGACGAGGGTATAAAGTGTCACCCAAGGACCACATAAGTTTCATAGGGTTGCAAAACCCTATCTCCCTTATGTATCAATAGTCTCTAAACCAAGGTATATAAGGGTGATAGAGTTATAAAATCATGCCAAACAATCTAGTTCCATGTAAGAAAGATAGGTCTTGAAGACCTTTTTGAGTTCATAATATCATAATTAAAATTCAAAGTCATCATGGTCCCAAAAGCACATATATACCAATAGCAAATTCTTGGTCATGCAAAATTTAGGAAAGTGCTAAGTTTGACCTTGCTTAATCTACATACCACAGTAAATAGCTCCAAACTAGGATGATTGGTCACATGAAATCGACTAGAAATTCTTGATGTTAGGACAAATGATCAAATGTGAAACATGAGCATGATCTTAAGAGGATGTTAAATTCAAAGGTAAGAACCATGACATCTATTGAATGCAACAATTGACCAATGTCTATGCAAGAGAATGCTAGAAGGAAAGGTATAGATGGGATGCTTGGTCCTGGGACCATGCTAGAATACAAAAACCAAACATAGTTCTCATTTCTTTTTAGGTTTTTTCATCCAAGATCATGTAGAATGTAGTAATGTGCTAAATAATTAGCGCATGATTAACTCTCGCCCATGATGTTTCAAAGCTGCAAGAAGCGGCTCAGTCTTCATCCTCTGATGCACTCATTACTAGTGACGCCTTCAAACCCGATTAGAAAAGTCAAATTAGGTGACCCTAACGACCCTAAGCACATCCTCCTAGCCTCTTGGTTATGGGATCATCCCACAGTACTTGATCAAGTAGTCTCACTCATGTACTCAAGATGTTTTTGCCTGGTTTTACACGGATTTGGGAGGAATCCCACCAGAACTGGGTGTCCATACTAGCCCTCTCGTTGACGGGGCCAAGCCAGTTAGAGGACAGGCTTACGAGCTCAACCCTAAGTATGCCGAAGCTCTCAAGAAAGATCTAAAAAAGATGCAAGAAGTAGGGATCATTGTGTCAGTGGAGCACTCTGAGTGGCTATCATGCCATGGTCATCACGGCTAAAAAACAATCAAATAAAATCCACGTGTGTGCTGACTACCGTGCGTTGAAAAGTTAACTATCTTATATGGTTTCCCCACCCCCTTCACTGAGCGTTTGAAGATGTGGAAGGGCACGTACTGTAGAGTTTCATGGATGGTACTTGTTGGCGCTAGGATTTTGCAATAGCTAAGAGGACAGGGGAGTACGATGAGGGTGTTCAGATAGGGCCTTAATTGAAAAGGAAAAGGGAGAGGGGTCAGCGGGTAGATCGGGCGAGGAGTATAGAGTGGGTAGATAGGGGCATAGAGGACAGAGAGGAGGAGGGGGTGCGCAAGGCGAGAGACATGCAGGTATGGGTGAGTGAGGTTACAAAGGGCGAGAGGCATTGGTTAGTGGTGAGTGATGGTAGATAGGGGCGAGGGAGGGTAGAGAGGGGTGAGGTCTAGTGGGTAGGAGCGAGTGCATTTAGGTAGGGCCAAGGGAATGTAGAGAGGGGCGAGGGCTAGTGGGTAAGGGCGAGGGATGGTAGAGAGGGACGAGGGCTAGTGGGTAGGGGCGAGTGAAGCTAGGTAGGGGAGAGGGAAGGTAGAGAGGGGCGAGGCCTAGTGGGTAGGGACGAGTGAAGGTAGAGAGGGGTGAGGGTTAGTGGGTAGGTGGAGGCGAACATTAGTAAGTAGGGGCAAGGGGTTGAGAGGGACTTGTAGTTTAAGGGGTGACTCAAGCGAGAGAAACGTAGTTAATCCATGGCAATCTAAAGTACTACACAGAGAGAGCAAAGAGATTGGGAATGAATTTTATCAAGAGAGCTGGTGTGAAAAGAAGGGTTATAGAGTGACCCAATATTAGCACTTAGAAAACGATGGGATGATGAAGAAAAATAAGGAACTCCGTGCTTCTGGAAAAAAGAAGTGAAAGAAAATTACTGCATAGAAAAAGCCTGACCCATAGTGTTTTACACTTAGAGCCCAATTTGATGAGAAAGTTTGATTATAGAGAACCCATTTTGAACGCCAAAAGTGAGAAGAGGGGACAATACAAGGCAATACAACAAGGTAGTCTAATCGCATGGAAAGAATGAGCCGATTACAAGAAGTTTAGGAAAAAACAAGCACCCCAATTACAGTGGTAGAGAAAGTATACCAAAGGAGGAAATGTGGGGACACCGATAGGCATGGCAAAGACTGAGAGTTTGCAAGGGTGTCATCATAACATATACTCTGGTGAGAGGGTAAGTGATAGAAGAGAGAAAGGAGATGCTGGAACATATACTAGAGATAAAAACAACTACAAATAGTGAAACAATTATAGATAGCTTACTAAGAGGGATAATAGCATTTGATTTGGGAGCCATTTACCAGTGGTGGCAAGGGGACACCTTCCAAAGTCACTAACTCGACCACTCCTTGTGGAAAAATCTCTTGTACCATGAATGGTCTTTGCCAAGTTCGACCAACTTCTTTGATTTTTTTGATATCTAGCTTGATACAGTAGCACTAGTGATCTTTTCATTATTTTTGTCTGACAAAGATGGCGATCATTCCATGCTTTGCAAGGAAGCTTCTCTGCTTGCAGCACGTAAAACTCTAACCTGTGGCTTTCATCCAACATGGAGAGATGAGACAGATTGGCAGAGGCAATCCCTGATGTGTCATGGAGACTACCCACCCTAGCGGAGCCGGAGTTGAATTCAAAAGGGGCGATTGCTTCTAACCCAAAAGACAATTGAAAAGGAGTGTAGTTCCTGGTTGCTTTGTGGGAAGTGTGATACGCCCAAATAGTGTCGAGGATTGCTTGAGCCCAAGACGTCGGATGCAAATGACAAGCCTTGCAAAGTAGAGAAATGAGAACTTTGTTGGTGCTCTCTGCCTGCCCATTTACTCTGGGATAGTAAGAGCACAACTTGCAATGAAAGGATTTGTAGTTGCCTAGCAGTGTGGCGATCAGATCATTGACAAAATGGCTGCCCCCCCTGTCATTGGTAATCTCTAAGGACACCCAAACTTGCAAAATATATTCTCATACAAGAATTTTCTATTGTAGAGCTAGTGAAATCAATCATTGCTAGAACCTCTACCCATTTAGTGGCATAAGTTGTACCACCACAAGAAAATAGTTCTAATCACCTGGTTGGGTCGGCGGAGAAATTGGACCCATGAATTCCAGACCCCATCTTTCAAATGGAAGCCATGCCATGGATACATATAAGGGACGGTTTGATTGCTTACGAGGTTTAGGTGCACAACACTGACATACATCACAGAGCTTCACATGAGCAATGGCATCCCGAAACACATAGGGCCACCATAAGATACTTTGTAGAATTATTTGAGCTATAACGTGACAAGACAATGGCCACCACTGGGACCGCTATAGGGATCTTCTAAGATAGATTCCACTTCATGGGAAGAGACACACCAACTTAGAACACCATTAGGTCCAACCTTATAGAGCTGACCGCCAATCAAAGTGAATGGTCAAGATTTGAATAGTAACCTGCATTTCTACAATGGAGAAGCATTCTCTGGAAACATGGCAGTGAATAACAAGTATAGAACAATTGCCATACCACTTTGGAGTTTTATCAATCTAAAATAGACTGCTATCTGGAAAGTCATCCTCAATACCAATAACTTCCTCACCTGAGTGGACGCGAGAGAGATAGTCGGCCATGACATGAAGTTTGCTAGGACAAGGTACCACTTCAAAAATCAAACTCTTGGAATAGAAGGATCCATTGCCAGACTCGGCGTGCAACTTGTGGCTTATTGAGCAGGTAACGAAGAGCATGATGATCAGTAATAACTGTGAAGTGAACCCCTAATAAATAGTGTCAAAATTTTTGAAGAGCATAAACAATGGCCAAACCTTCCCTCTCAGTAGTACTCTAATTGCACTCATCTTTTGTGAGCAACCTGCTTGCATAGTGAACGGGACAATTGAGATTCAATTCCTTGCTAGCCTGAGTGAGGACAACACCCATAGCTATCTAACTAGCATCAGTATATACATGGAAAGTTGGAGACCATTAAGGGGCTACCAAAATCGGAGCTTCAGTTAGGCGGTTTTTCAGCTAAGCAAAGGCTTAAGACAAGCCTGATTGAGTTCATTTTTACAACATGACAAAATATTTCATTGAAGTCAATACCTTTCTTTTGAGAAAAACCTTTTACCACAATCCTAGACTTGTACCTTTTCTTCCCACTGAAATGGTACATCAGCACTGGTCAGGCCGGCGGGTCAGGGGTTGGGCAACATTGGCATACATCCTAATGAATCGGCGATGATACCCTATATGGCCTACAAGGAATTGATGGTTTCAATTGAAAACGTATTGAAAATAATTACCATTTCATTGTAAATCACTCCTAGTGTAGAATCTGGCCAATCTATCATAACGAACAGCTCCAAAACTCCCCACCCCTTTAGAATGATTCTTCAAAGTTGGAGTTTCAAATTGAAAGTTATGACAATTTTATGTTTTGTTGAATTTTGGATTCTTGCTACGTATGCGCTGCGCGAAACCACGGGAGGCAAAAAATGTCCTATTTCTATGAAGAAAAAGCAACCACACTCTAATACCATGTTGAGTAGAAAGAGAAAAAGAAGAGCAGAAAGATGATATGCAAAATGTGCAATCGCAATGTGTATAGGATATATATGACCCAGGGATATATTTAGAGTAGCTTCACATATAAGCTCAACACATGCTACCATTCTAGTTTGAACCTGAGATTCTTGCTTCCATGTCCATGCTTCCATGCATAAATAAGTATGAATAGTCTCTAGACGAGGGTATAAAGTATCACCCAAGGACCACATAAGTGTCATAGGGTTGCAAAACCCTATCTCCCTTATGTATCAATAGTCTCTAAACCAAGGTATATAAGGGTGATAGAGTTATAAAATCATGCCAAACAATCTAGTTCCATGTAAGAAAGATAGGTCTTGAAGACCTTTTTGAGTTCATAATATCATAATTAAAATTCAAAGTCATCATGGTCCCAAAAGCACATATATACCAATAGCAAATTCTTGGTCATGCAAAATTTAGGAAAGTGCTAAGTTTGACCTTGCTTAATCTACATACCACAGTAAATAGCTCCAAACTAGGATGATTGGTCACATGAAATCTACTAGCAATTCTTGATGTTAGGACAAATGATCAAATGTGAAACATGAGCATGATCTTAAGAGGATGTTAAATTCAAAGGTAAGAACCATGACATCTATTGAATGCAACAATTGACCAATGTCTATGCAAGAGAATTCTAGAAGGAAAGGTATAGATGGGATGCTTGGTCCTAGGACCATGCTAGAATACAAAAACCAAACATAGTTCTCATTTCTTTTTAGGTTTTTTCATCCAAGATCATGTAGAATGTAGTAATGTGCTAAATAATTAGTGCATGATTAACTCTGGCCCATGCATGATGTTTCAAAGCTACAAGAAGTGGCTTAGTTTTAATCCTCTGATGCACTCATTACTAGTGACGCCTTCAAACCCGATTAGAAAAGTCAAATTAGGTGACCCTAACGACCCTAAGCACATCCTCCTAGCCTCTTGGTTATGAGATCATCCCACACTACTCGATCATGTAGTCTCACTTATGTACTCAAGATGTTTTTGCATGGTCTTACAAGGATTTGGAAGGAATCCCACCAGAACTGGGTGTCCATACTAGCCCTCTCGTTGAAGGGGCCAAGCCAGTTAGACGACAGGCTTACAAGCTCAACCCTAAGTATGCCGAAGCTCTCAAGAAAGATCTAGAAAAGATGCAAGAAGTAGGGATCATTGTGCCAGTGGAGCACTCTGAGTGGCTATCATGCCATGGTCATCGCCGCTAAAAAACAATCAAATAAAATCCACGTGTGTGCTGACTACCGTGAGTTGAAAAGGTAACTATCCCATATGGTTTCCCCACCCCCCTTCACCGAGCGTTTGAAGATGTGGCAGGGCACGTACTGTAGAGTTTCATGGATGGCTTGAGGGGTTACAATCAGTTAGGCATCCATCTGCATGATCTGATCAAAACGGATTTGTCACTCCATGGGGCTAAAAAAATGGTCCGCCCTCTTTCAATCGCAGAATATATCTCATCTTTTGTCCTTGCTTACGGATCATCTTCACATCTTCATAGATGATTCGGGTGCTCAATGTTAGACCTCAGTGGAGAATCTAGAGGAACACCTTGCCCAACTCTCAATCGTCATCCTCACGTGCAGGGAGTCACGTTTGAAACTCAATCCCAAAAAATGTCAATTTTTGGTCACTGAAGATACATTACTGGGCCATATTTTATATTTTTGAATCCATTTGTATTAAGATTCTTGTTATGAATGTTTGAATTGATTTTTATGCATCATATATAATTCAGATTGCATAAAAGAAATTAGGTCAAAAGTTAATTATTTTAAATTACAATGTATTCAATTAGATTTACATATTGATACGTGTTGAATTTCTTATTGCATGATTCTTAGATTTGATTTTCATGCATCATACGAAATTTGGTTTCTATGAAATAAGTTAGATAAAGAGTAAGCATATTGAATTTACATCATTTTCAATTATATTGAAAGAAGTAGATAATTTGATTGATCTCCATATTTACTCTTCATGTGTATCACATATATTTCGATGCATGATTGTGTATGATGTATGATAAATATGAAATCAAGATTTTCTTTGACTGAATCTACTAAGAGTTACATGATGTTTTTGTAGAGAGAATACTATCCATCATCTAATATTTTACACAAAAATTTGATATATGACGTTTCACTTGAAGAAAGAGATTTCAATTCATTGTAGATATTGAAGGGTTATGCATTTGATGATTCATAAAGAATTATAATTGTAGATATCGAAATCCAAAACCCAAGCAAGAATGCATGGTATTGTGACCATGATATATATTTTGGAACTCAAGACTTTTCCATATACTAGGAATTTGGAGCAAGATTCCTAGCTTCACATTGATCCTTATCATTACCTTTTCAAGCATGGCCCTAAGATCAAGCATTTTGAGGATTTTTTTTTTCAAATTGAAGTATGCTATTACTATCTAAAATTCAATCTTGGATTTGATCCTTGTAATGATAGAATGGTCTTATGACCATTGTCAAGAAATGTGCATTGTGGCTAGGAAAGCCTCCGGCCTCTTACTGTGAGGGTTTGCAACAAAATCAAGCAAGTCATAGAAGATTTGAAGCTAAAGCAACACTCATAAAGACCAAAACTCTAGTCATGAAAGTTTCACTTTGCACTACAAGAGGTTGTGTGCTCTTGTGACGCTTTTAGCGATGGAAATACACTGGGTTTTTATAACCCCCAGCGTCGCTATGAGCGTCGATATGGGGACGTCGCTATGGCAGTCGCTATAAGAGTCGCTATATAGCAATGCCTACAGTGACGCTGCAGGGCCATCAATAGCGACACTTATAGTGACGCTGCAGAGCCTAATATAGTGACGGTCATAGTGACGCCCGAGATGAAATTTTTTTGGTGGCAGGGCATTCACCCATCAACCATATTGAATGTTTCATTTGTCTATTTACATTTGAAAAAAAGTGCAAAGGTAAATATAGACCCAAAATAGTCACCCGCAAGACAATATAATCATTAACTCCATCATCCATAGTACGTATTGTTTGAAAAATAAAGATACAAAAATGACAAGCGTGAATTGATGAAGGTAAATCAATGACAATTGTACACATAGGCAAAATCACTTGATTGTTAATCATTGCAAATGTAATAGTTACAAACCATTGTCATTATTTAAAAAATATACATGGTTTTCAAAAAGACGTATAAAAGTCGTCTCATGATACATAATCTATGACAAAAAGAAACTAATGCTATCTAGCTATGGCTAACCGACGTCGTCTAATCAGACGTCTCATCGCGTCGAAGCGCCGTATCTGTCGGATTCGGCAAAAAAAAACAATAAGCTAGCTTTTTGTAAGTATAAACATATAGCGACGTTTATAAAACAATACAATAAATAGAAAAGAATAAACCCTAATACTAACCATGCCGCCGCGAGAACTCAGGATGTCTATAAGGGCGTTTAAGCCCTTCCTGCCTGCGTACTCACGCTCGTACGGTGTGGGATCGCGTCCTATAAACGACCACTGTCAAAACATACAAAGAATCCATTATGTTAGAATTTCAAATCCCATAAACCCTAAACTATCAAACATAGATGCAAAAACACTTACAAAATCGGCCTCAAATGATGCCTACCCGCCGCTCCCCAAGTGGTGCGAGCTCCCTGCCTCTACTCGGGCTCTGGATGCCTCCTTTTGTTGCTTCCACTTGTCGAAATTCTCGCGTGCTTCTTTCTTTGCATGCTTCCAATTTTCTTTGGCCAGTGAATCTAGTCTACTCCACCCATGCTTGATTGCTTTTTGCACTTTGGAACGGTTATGCTTGCAGTATTCGCGCATTCGAACCTTCATCACATCTTCATTGAAGTGGTCATCCCGTGTTGAAACAGGAAACTCGTTATGAAGCATGCTGATGACTCTATCTTTTAATTCATTCGGTACTTCACTCCAGGTGTTTAGTATGTAGTGTCTAAACACCTCAGAGCAAAGACCGTGCATGCGTGAAATCACCTTCTTGCCTTCATCATCCAAGATGATGCCGCCGCTGATGTCGACGGAGTAAGGCAAGCCCTCTTGCCGCTGACGCGTGAACCTGGGTGTCTCGGCAGGGGTCGCTAGCGGCGTCTCAACTGGAGTCTGAGCCCCGAAGCTAGGAGTGTCCACTGGAGTGACTCCTGGAGGAGTAGCTAGTGGTGTGTAGCTACGGGGAACGGTAGTCAACTGCGCAAATCCTGATGTCGATGGCGATGCCGTGGCTGGTGTCGGGACGGGCAAAGAAGGGGAGGGTAAAGAGCCTCATCGAAAACGAGGCAGTGTCGAAGCATCGGTGGCGCCACCCCCACAACAACCGCCACCGCCACCACTAGAGCGTCTCGTCGACACCGAATCTTCAGAGCGCACTGAGGACTCCGTAACAGAGGGAGATGCGGATGGAGTAGGAACGCGCGATGGTGCACCAAAGCGATGATGCTCCACGTACCACTGTCTCTGCTGGGGTGACAAAGAAGAAAGAAACTCCTCATCATCCATGCCTGCATTAAACACACGAACATTTAAGCTTAATATTGAATGAACGGAGTAGAAAACATGGATAAGTAGATAGATAGATAGATAGATAGAGAGAGAGAGAGAGAGAGAGGAGGAGGTTCTCGTCCTCTCTGCTTATGAGAACATACCTAGAGCATACGTACCTGGAGTGGATGCAAAGACCATTAAATACAATGACGCAATGATGCAAATACTTAAAGAGCCAGAGTTTTTACAAAACGGTGCAAAATTGTTCAAAACAGAGAATCGTACAAGAACTTGAATGTGCTTGTAGCTTTGGAATGTTCAAAGGCTAGCAGCAACAGAAAGCGTTCTTCTTCTATTCAACCTGAGTGATGGAAGAGGCAAGTGCATAACTCTGAATTTACAAAACGGAGAAAAATTGTTCAAATATAATATTTATGGATTCAAGAGATCTCTCTCTCATCCTCGCATAGCTCAGCATAACTTCCTATATATATAAAGAGCTCTCGGTTTAAATAGATGTCCTCTGTTTCATTTTGTAGATCATCTGCATGTACCCCATAGAGAGTAGAAGCTTGATGTTCATCTGGCACCACCTCCACGGCTTCTGATTAAGCATCTTCTCCGATCTCCTCCATTGATGCCGCTGTGATTGGCACATGGTAGCCTTCATACGTCCGTGCACTACGAGAGGCTACCTCTATGATGTACCACCAGTTTGATGCAGACTTTGTAGGATGAAATATCACCTGCCAGAGCCACATAACTTACATGAGATCTTCCAATCACATAAATTCTAAAATGGAATGTTAACTATTTACATACTTACTTGTTCACAATGCTCGGGTAGTACGAAAGTGTCTCTTAGGTCAGTCCATTTCTTAGTTGAATCCACCTCAAGAAAACCATACTCTTCTCTACGCACAGTAGCGTTGCGACCCTCCATGATTATCTTGCACCATTGCACGTCGAACAAGTCGACAAAAAATCCTCTATAATCGATCCTCAAAATCTCTTGTAGCTTGCCGAAGTAAGTGAGTTGCACCACCATAGGATCTGCATTAGAGGACCGTCGTCGACTAGACTGTGCAAATTTTGCCATGATTCCACAATCTTGAGTAAACCGTTTTTTGTCGATCCATTCCACCCTAAAATGTCGACCTTTACACCATGCTGGTGAGGAATCCGTAGCACACCATCCGAAGATTTATTCTCCTCATCCCATGATGCTAGGGTAGCCATAAACTTACATTCGAAGAAATGATTGATGCGAGGAAGCAGAGAAAAATGTCGCAAAACGTTTTGCGGAATTTTTGTTCCGTGGAGATCTACTCGATATCTTTCGGAATCACATTTCGGACACTTCCCCATGTTTATGTATTCCCCTCTGAATAGAATGCAGTCATTAGGACAAGCATGGATCGAATTGTAATCCATCCCCAAGTTTCGAAAAATCTTTCTTGCTTCCTCTCGGGAATCTGGCATCACATTATCAGCTGGTAGTATGTGCTCTTTGAGCAATCTACACAACATAAAAATACGGTACAATTATGTAAAAATCAATAAGATCATTATACATTTAGAGTTTTATTAAAGTAAACTAATTATAATAGATCATTTGAAAAGCGTTGTGCGCTAGTGTCACTCCATCCAAACTTTGTCTGCACGTTGAGAAGAACCAGGAGCGCTTTCAATCTAGATACACGTGCTCCATTATACAACGGCGTATCGGCTTCACTTTTCATATCATCATATACAAGTCTTTCTGAATCCATGATCGTCTCGATCATTTCATCAATCTCGGGCTCAAACATTGCCTCGTTGGGAATGTGGTTTGCATGATCATCCCCCGAGCTGTCAGAGGCTACATCTTGTGTCCTCACATATGCTGATTGACCAAAGCGCCTGCGAACACGTCTATTGGGTTGCAAGATTGCTGCCTGTTGGCCAGCGTTAGAGTCGACGAGTTATAATCGGCAAAAAGTGATCTATAATAGATGGATCGAACTCTCCAAATTCACAAACGTGTTGCAAAGAAATGCGTCTTGTCTGTTGCATAGCATACTTGCAATGAATACAAGGACATAAGATCCTTGTTGAGAGATAGGTGTTTCGGTTGGACGGCCCCACATCCTCGTCACTACTCATAATGAGGGTAAAAATCTTATAATTTGGACAACAAATTTCATCTTCTATTGGCATTCTTCGTGTTATCTCTCTCTCTCTCTCTCTCTCTTTGTTCACACTGTAAACTACCTCACATTCTCTAGTCATGTCCAATCCCCGCACACCTCAGTCTAGAGGTGCACGAAGATCAGAACCACCGGGTTATAATATCGTCTTTATTGGTCAATGCCTATATTTGTGGGTACAAGAAATCTACACACCTACATCTGTTGAGCTTATATGTGAAGCTACTCAATATATGGCTTCTCTATATATGGCACCCAGGTCCCCTCTATATATACATCATCTCATGTGTGTATTCTACACACTTTGGGGTTCTACTTCTGTGTTCTCTCCTTCTCTCAACATGGTATCAGAGCAGTACGTTTTTGTTTTTGATTTTTCTCCTGATCAAAATCGATTTTGCAGAAACTACCCGCCTAGGGGATCGGAATCGATGTGGTCTACAACTTTGCAGAAGGAAGTTTCTTCAAATTCTGCACTGATTTTGAGTTATCGTTCACGGACTGCGTACATACCTGAAAAACAGCTTCCGCATTTTGTTTTTGATTTTTCTGCTAATTGGAAATGATTTTGCAGAGACTACCCGCTCTAGAGACCGGAATCGATGTGGTCTACAACTTTGCAGAAGGAAGTTTTTTCCAATTCTGCACCGATTTTGAGTTATCGTTCACGGCCTGCGTACATACTTAAAAAAAAAGCTTCCGCGTTTTGTTTTTGATTTTTCTGCTAATTGGAAACGATTTTGCAGAAACTACCCATGCTAGAGACCGGAATCGATGTGGTCTACAACTTTGCAGAAGGAAGTTTTTTCAAATTCTGCACCGATTTTGAGTTATCATTCCCGGACTGCGTACATACCTGAAAAGCAACTTTCGCTTTTTGTTTTTGATTTTTCTGCTAATTAGAAACGATTTTGCAGAAACTACCCACGCTAGAGACCGGAATCGATGTGGTCTACAACTTTGCAGAAGGAAGTGTTTTCAAATTCTGCACCGATTTTGAGTTATTGTTCACGGACTGCGTACATACCTGAAAAGCAATTTTTGCTTTTTGCTTTTGATTTTTGTGCTACTGTTGGTACATGATCTTTTGTTATATGATATACTCGTTCATTGATTCTCGTATAATTATTCTTTTAGAGATATAGTTTACGTCGTTTTATTGATAATTTCTCATTGATACCATAGTGATTTTGATGGTACCATGATGATGTTTTGTTAATACTTTGGTCATGGTGGTTTTCGTTGATACCATGATGATATGTCATTGATACCATGGTTATTCTCGGTGGTGCCATGATGATATTTCGTTGATACCATGGTTATTCTCGGTGATTCCATGATGATATTTCGTTGATTCCATGGTGATTTTTATTGATACCATGATGATGTTTTGTTGATACCATGGTTATTCTCGGTGATACCATGATGTTGTTTCGTTGATACCATGGTTATTCTCGGTGATGCCATGATGATATTTTGTTGATACCATGATGATGTTTTGTTGATACCATGGTTATTCTCGGTGATACCATGATGTTGTTTCGTTGATACCATGGTTATTCTCGGTGATGCCATGATGATGTTTCGTTGATACCATGGTTATTCTCGGTGATGCCATGATGTTGTTTCGTTGATACCATGATTATTCTCGGTGATATCATGATGCTTTTCGTTGATACCATGATCATTTATTCATTTTTATTGACATAATGATGATATTTTGTTAATACTTTGATGGTATTCATTGATCACTACATTGATAAATGTTGTTTTATGTAGTATATACACATATCATTTGTATCACGTAATCACACATTTTTACTTTTACGTTTATACTTTATGTACCATATGTTGTCGTGCGTATATATGTCGTCAAAAGAGTGGCGTCGCGAACCATCTCTTATGGCATTGTGAACGTAATTATTTCATTAACGATGCTAATAATTTTCATGACATGTTTTTTTTTTTGGAGTCTATGATCTATGTAGGATTGATCAAAGAATTGATTTTATGAAGATAAACTTGGTGACAATAAAAGATTTATGAAGATATGTTTGGTGATGCCATATTGATGACAACATGAAGACATGTTTGGTGATGCGATATTGATGACAAGCTACACAGCAGATTCACGGAGACACTTTTGATTACAAGCTAATCGATAGCTTTTACACCTCTTTATTGAACCTTTGTATTCATTATTGTATTTGATAGGAGTAATGTAACTCCTCATAAAACATTCATTGTAAAAGGAGTGATGTAGCTCCTCGTAAACATTTGTATATTCAATGATTTTTATAATATAACGGTGGGTGTATATAGAGCTGTGGGTTTTTCCCTTGATCCCCCAAGGGTTTTTTCATCCACAGTTAGGGACCCTTATTTGAGCGGGGGTGTTGAGCTTATATGTGAAGCTACTCAATATATGGCTTCTCTATATATGGCACCCAGGTCCCCTCTATATATACATCATCTCATGTGTGTATTCTACACACTTTGGGGTTCTACTTCTGTGTTCTCTCCTTCTCTCAACAACATCTACATGATACTGCATGTAGTGGACAAAACCCCTTTGCCTCTTCTCTAGCTGTAGTATTTCACAGCATCTTAACATCTTTTCACAGTAGATCTTTGTTTGTAGCATGCAGGTACACCATTCTTGCAATGTAGCTGATGTCTGCTCAAGGCACTTAATTCTTACTCTAGATTTGACGGGATGTGGTGTGTGTGTGTGTGTGTGTGTGTGTGTGTGTGTGTGACCCTTGGAATCGTCATCTTGCATCACTAATTTCTGTGTAGGCTCAATTTTCTCTTCCACTAGCTGAACATGACAGATTATTGTATGGTAGCAGCAGTCGAACATGCAGGTGGAATTGTTGGTCCACATGGACTGTCGAGGCTGTGAGCGCAGGAAATTTTCTCGCCACTTCTTCTAACCTTATCTTAAACAATAAAAAGAAGAAAATGGTATAACCTTTCTATCACCCAAGTGTGGTAGATTGGTTATGCCAATTCTCTCTTCAATAACATGTAAATAACCTAAATCTAATCTACTATAACGTAAATCTAAATCAAACGGAAATGAACCTAAATCTAATCAAACATAAATCTAACTAAAAATAAACATAAATCTAATCTAATTTAACTTAAATAAACCTGAATCTAATTTAACGTAAGTCTACATCTAACCTAATCTTTAACGTCTTTTGGGATAGTTTCCTACATCGTTAAAACTCTCTTCTTCTTGTGTGTGTGTGTGTGTGTGTGTGTGCACGCCAATAAAAAGAGAAAAATGGTATAACCTTTCTATCACCCAAGTGTGGTAGATTGGTCATGCCATTTTCCCTCTTCAATAACAGATAAATAACCTAAATCTAATCTAATATAACATAAATAAACCTAAATTAATAAACCTAAATGTAACACGACTTGTTTTTGAGGTGTTTTAGCAATAAATTTTGTTTTTCTAGGAAGTTTTGGTCGTTTTAAAGTTAGTCCACTGTGTAGAAGGATGTGTGGATTGTTTTCGTCCAATAAAATTTTTTGATCCAGAAGGCACTTTCTGGGGCATTTTTGAAGGTGTTAACGTGGGATTTTGCAAAAGTGATGTATGAAGCGATTGAAGCCTGTGTTATAAGGAACAACTTTGGTTCTCTGAGTCTTTAGAGATTTTGATGTTTTGATGCTTGTTGAGGGCCAAAGATTAAGAAAAAAGTGGGATTTGCTGTTTTTGCATCGTTTTTGTAGAAAATGTTGTTTTGCAGGTTGATTTTCAGCAAATCAGAGCAGGCTATGGAAATTTTCCATCACATAGCCGTCGAAGAGCGCAACGAGGGCAACAAGATTGTGTGAGACGGACTTGGGCTGTTTTTGCTCCGTTTGGGAGTTTCAAAAATCTAACCTTTACGGATCGCTTCGCGATCACGTTTTTACCCTATTCTTGCAGGTATACTTGGCGCGCAAGTCGAGTCGACGGGTGGTGCGTTTTGGGGATCATTCAACGATCTCTGTTCTACGAGTGCGAGTGCGAGTGCGAGCGAACTGAAGCTCGGGGGTGGTCGGGAGGTTCGAGCTCCGTACAAAGGAGTGCGCCCATATATTTTATTGCTCCTCTGTTGTATCAAACACTATCAATACAAAGATCTCTTTCTCTGTCTTTGTTGTCTATCTCGATTATTCTGTTCCTGTGACACTAAATCTAATCTAATATAACTTAAATCTAAATTTAACGTAAATAAACCTATTTAATCGAATCAAACGTAAATCTAACTAAAAATAAACCTAAATCTAATTTAACGTAAGTCTACATCTAACATAATCTTTAACGTCTTTTGGGATAGTTTCCTACGACGTTAAAACTCTCTTCTTTTTGTGTATGTGTGTGTGTATGTGGGAGTGTGTGTGCCAATAAAAAGAGAAAAATGGTATAAGCTTTCTATCACCCAAGTGGTAGATTGGTTATGCCATTTTCCTCTTGAATAACAGGTCTTGAGTTCAACTCCTCGTCGGCTAGATTTTTAGGTCTCTTTAATTAGTTTCCTACGACGTTAAATTAAACTCTCTTCTTCTCCGGTGTGTGTGTGGGTGTTTGTGCACGCCAATAAAAAAAGTAGAAAAATGGTATAAATTTTCTATCACCGAAGTGTGATAGATTGGTTATGCCATTTCCCTTATGAATAACAGGTCTTGAGTTCAACTCGAGTCGACTAGATCTTTAAGGTCTCTTGGGATAGTTTCCTAGGATGTTAAGACTCTCTTCTTATTCTTCTTGTCTCTCTCTCTCTCTCTCTCTCTCTCTCTCTCTCTTTTCCTTTCTCAATGTGTGTGTGCATTTTTTGTTTATGCATGTGTGTGTGCGTTCTTGGTTTATGCATGCTCTCTCTCTCTTTTCCTCTCTCAATGTGTCTGTGCTTTCCTTGTTTATGCATGTGTGTGTGCGTTTTTTGTTTATGCTTGTGCTCTCTCTCTCTCTCTCTCTCTCTCTCTCAAAAACACAATGTGTGTGTGTGTGAGAGAGAGAGAGAGGGAGAGCACAAGCATAAACAAGGGGGAAAGAGGGGAAGGGGAAGGGACCATGAGAGTGAGGATAGGAAAGGGGAAGGGACCATGAGAGTGAGGATAGGAAAGGATCATACTTGGCTCTCCTTCCTCTCCTCGTGTGTGTGTGTGTGTGTGTGTGTGAGAGAGAGAGAGAGAGGGAGAGAGGAAGAGGGGAAGGGAACATGAGAGTGAGGAGAGGGAAGGAGCATACCTGGCTCTCCTTCCTCTCCTCGTGTGTGTGTGTGTGTGTATGTGTGTGTGGGTGTGTGTGGAGAAGAAAGAGAGAGAGAGAGAGAGAGGGAGAGCGTTACCTTGCTTGCTTGAGCGCGCGGCGAAAACTCAGATCTAAGATCTGAGTTTTCGGACGCTCTCGGTTATGTTTTTTAGCTCTGGCGGCATCGCTACATGCGTCGCTATGTTACTTGTAACATAGCGACGCTCATATCTACGCCGTGCTTTTTCATGTTTGAGCGTCGCACTACGAGCATCGCTACTATTAAGCACGTCTTGTAGTGTTGAAAAAGAACAAAATATAACTTAAAACTCTTGTGTGTGTGTGAAGATTTGGTGTAGCTAGCCTCATTCCCAATTACACAGATGTAGTGCTCTTTCGCCCTGATAAAAACCTTAGATTAATGCTAGAATTATTTGTTACAACCATTTTATAAAAGCTTTAGAGCTTCATTCGACAAGCCTAGTTGAATATTTTAAGAGAGAAAACCCTAATTGATGGCCTCACATTCTAAAAATTGTAGTGGAAACAGCACAGGACTACACTAGTATACCATAGAAGCAAGCTAGGTAACCCTTCACACAAAGAGACTGAATGAACATATATATCTCTCAATGTTTATTTTTTAAGGCTCTCATAGTCATGGTACCATGAGTGATGTGGAATTTTGAGCCATGTATGACCATTTTTGAGTCATTTTTTGGCATTTTATGACTATTTTTTTGCCAATTTTAGCTAAACAATCCTCCTTTTTTAATCATAAAAAGCCCAAATGAGCTACTAAGATCGCCCCCATTAAACTTTTTTGGCAAAACAAGCGTGCACACTTGAAATTTGTACAATTATAATCCAATTAATTGCGCATAGTTTAATGTGATAAAACAATCCATAGTGCCACATCTAGTGCCTCGTCGCCTCAGTGAGGTATATATAAGACAATAGTCATGGGATCTGTTCTCACACATTTGACATTATGTAAATTGTTGTGTTTGGTCCCTCATATTAAAAAGCACAAACAGAGGGGTGAAAATTTAGATTCACATTGTAAACATGTCATTTCACAACATCCATCCCCTCTAAACTTGCACATTGGTCGACATGTGCCACACATATTTAATGACAATTTCATCATTATTTTAAAAGAAATATAATGCATTGCCCTCTCTTTCTTCATCTTTATCCATAACATGTTCATCAAAACCTTCATTTTTACTTTCTAGTAAAACAAAGGGATCTGTATTGACTCTTGTTAGCGGGTGGCCCTGATTGGACGTTTGTAGCTGCATATCTTTTTGGCACTAACACATTGCCAATACTCAGGGAAGCGACTCGGATGGGGCACGGGACTCTTTGAGGGTGTCAACCTCAAGAAGTGAACCAGTGGAATATTTCTATCTCTAACACATGCAAATCTCTCGCTCTTAGTTCTGGTAATTTACCTATGTCCTTCTCTATTTTAGCACTCAAAGGGACTCCAAATGCCACAAAACTTTAGGAGGATGTCCTGCACACTTAGGGACACTAACCTATAGAGTTTAATCACATTTTGAGGAGGTACCAAAATCACAATTGATCATAATTGAGGTCTCAAAAACTGCAATTGAACATATCAAGAGGGCCGTCCTAGGGTTTATGAACACTCTCCTACATTAAAAACACTATTTAACGCGCTCAAATCAATAGATTTAGTCTACAACCAAGTAGTCAAAATCAGAGTAGAATCGACAATGAGCATACTCAATTAAAAGAACATCCGAACAAGGAACACATTGCAAATTTCAAAACTGAAATATCATTATCATAGATCAAAATGTGATGATTACAAGTTGTAGAGTAGAAGTCACTCTCAGCCTTACACTTTAAACCTTTCAAAACATGATAATGATCCCCCCCTTCCCACTTTACAACTTATGCTTTATACCTAGGGCTCTCTTGGCTAGTGGCCGACCATACAAGACTCGATTTCATCACAACCATAAGGAGGGAGTATATTAGAGATAGTGTACTGAATACAATGAAATGAACTTGCTTGGTTGGTTGTAGAAATGAGAGAGAGAGAGAGAGAGAGAGAGATTATAAGATTTGGAAGATGGACTTATATAGGATCAAGGTGGAGAAGTGAAATCCATGAGTGGATGAATATGCAACACAAGCGGTAATGGCAAGGGTCATGTGAGCTACCACAAGTAGCATGTCGCTATCAAGTGTGTAGGATATGTCTAGGGAATGAATAGCACGTGTGAGGCTTATAAGTTCCTTTCCAAAAGTATGACTATGCACATAAATGGTGCATGCTTGGCTTAAGTGTTTGTTCTCAATGTGAGTGTAAGCTACAATCTTTCCTCAACAATTCAAAGATCTTGATATGGCTAAGATTGCATCACTCTATTGACATGGTCAAATCCCATGCATAGGGTAGAAGCATTAAACAAATGCTAGAGGAGATGGAACAACATATGAAAGTAGCTCAAAGGGAGATCAAAGTTGTACATCATTGGCATAAACTCTATGTGGATCACCAGCATCATGAAGACTCAATTTCAAACCTATTTCAATGGGAGTGGCAATAGGTTTGCAATACTCAAGTCCAAACTTACATAGCAATGTCTCTCTATAACTTTTCTGACACAAGGCAATACCACCATCACACTGCTTAAACTGTGTACCCAAGTAATGATACAACAATCCCAAGTCTTTCACCTTGAAATTAGCATTCAAATCAGCCTTAAATTCAGCAATATGTCTCTCATTTAGTCCAGTGATCAACAAATCATCTACATAAAGAACCTCAATGAGAAGTACATCACCCTCACACTTTACATACAATGTGCTTTCTGTTGGACTGTTACAAAAGCCTCGTCTGACCAAATGAGTGTTAGCTTTCTCATACCAAGTAGGAGGAGGTTGCTTTAAGTTGCTTTAATTCATACAAAGCCTTCTTACATATGCACAGTTTTTCATCTTGTCCTTTCATGACAAAACCACGAGGCTGCATTACATATAGTTCCTCAAATATGTCACAATTCAAGAATTCTGATTGATGTACATCCTAACCAAAATGAGCTAGCAATGCACATAGAAAACGAACAGTAGTCATACGACAAGTGGGAGAAAAAGTTTCTTCATAATCTATGCCTTTTTTTCTACGCATAGACTTTTGCAACAAGTCAAGCCTTATGGCGATCAATCTCACCATCCGGCTTGCATTTCAACTTGTAAACCCACTTTGTACCAATGGCTTTTTGCCAGGAGGCAAATCACATAAAGTCCATGTCTCATTTTCTATAAGTGCATCATATTTTGACTGCATGGCAACCATCCAATTTTTTGAATTTTGTGCTTCATCAAAAGAGAGAGGTTCCTCAACATCATGTAATCTAGACATAGCCAAAGCATAACAATCTGATGCATAAGATGCATGGCGAGAGCCTGAACGAGTACGACTAGACAAAGTTGCAGCCAATTTGCTGTCACGCAATGTATGCACCAGCCATTTTGGCATACCTACCCTGCTCATTTTCAGCCCTTTCCTCATCAAGTACATCATGTACATCTGCATCAGTAATAGACTGATCTGTAACATTTTTGAAAACTCCCATAGGCTGTATATTTGCCTCATTGGAATTTACATTCCAACTTCCACCATTGAAAAGAGGCAACAAAGTGTCATAAATGTCTTGTGAGCTTACATTACTATCTCTAGTACATGACAGCAAGGGCTGAACAGAATCTTCCACAAACATTACATCCCGTGAAACCAGAATACACTGTTTGCGGATAATACAACCTGTAACCTTTGGTTTCAACACTCTAACAAAAAAAAATACATTTGACAGTCTTATCATCCGACTTTCCGCACTGTGTTTGTGGCACCAAAGCATACGCCAAACAGCCAAAAACACGCATGTGCTCAATAGAAGTCTTTCTATCATGCCATGCTTCATATGGAGTAATAGACTGCAAAGATTTTGTAGGACGCCTGTTAAGTACATAAGTGGCACACATGATGGCCTCAAGCCAAAAAGAATGCGGCAAAGCTTGACTTTTGATCATACATCGTGCCATTTCCGTAAGTGACCTATTTTTTCTCTCAGCTACACCATTTTGTTGAGGCGTATAAGGCACTGTACATCGGTGTTTTATCCCACGACTAGCCAGAAATGCATTAAATTGATGAGACATATACTCCCCCCTCGATCAGAAATGGAGGGTGCCCATAGTACATTTTGAGACATTTTCAGTCATAGCCAGAAATTGTTTGAAGCACATAAAAAATTCAGACTTCACTTTAAGCAGAAATACCCATGCATGCCTAGAGTAATCATCAATGAAAGTCACGAAGTACAGGTAATTGCCCAAGGACAGAGTTTGCATGGGCCCACAAACATCACTATGCACAAGGTGCAACCTGCATGTGGCCCTAACTGAATCATTCTTTGGAAACTTAGAACATTGCATTTTACCCAAAATACACCCTTCACAAAAATGTTTGACAAGTGCTTCAAGAGGCGGAAAAGAAGCAACCATATCAAATTTCTGTAAATGCAACAAATTGGCAAAATTCAAATGCCCAAAACGTGCATGCCAAAGTTTTGCATCTGAAATAGCCCTTGAATCTGCAACTGCATTTGCAAAATTTTATCCACACTTGTCATACAAAGTGAGCTTATGCAACCCACGGCACAAAAGGCCAGATCCAACAATTTCATCACCAAAATTGAGATCATGAACTGTACATCTGTCATCCACAAATTTGACTACAAGTCCAAGTCTAGCAAGTGCAGATACGGACAAAAGATTCTTCTTGATCCCAGGTACTAAAGTGCATCAACAAGTGTGAAAGAACTGCCATTTGCAGCAGTAAGAACAATCTTCCAACTCCCTGAATAGGATAAGAGGCAAGTGACTCAATTCCCATGAGGGACAGACTCGAGAGATATGAACAATTCACAATGTGAGGTAATGTGCTTTGTAGCACCACTGTCGAAATACCACACATGTGAATCTGCAGCAACTAACATGCAGGCATCATGGACAGCAACAAAAGATTGTTCTTGATCCGAGGTACTAAAGTGCATCAACAAGTGTGAAAGAACTACCATTTGTAGCAGTAAGCACAATCTTCCAACTCCCTGAACAGGATAAGAGGCAAGTGACTCAATTCCCATGAGGGACAGACTGGAGAGATATGAACAATTCACAATGTGAGGTAATGTGCTTTGTAGCACCATTGTCTAAATACCACACATGTGAATCTGCAGCAGCTAACTTGCAGGCATCATGGACAGCAGGGTTGTAAGTGCACTCTGCACTAAAAGCCCATTCTTCATCAACATCAGCATCACAGTCTCCTTTCACAGAAGACTCAACAATGGCTGCATTTGTAGTGGAACTAGCATTTGCAGTGAAACCACTCTCTTTCTTCTTAGCCTCTTTGGCCTTCAACTTAGGAAACTTCTTGATCATGTGATCATTAGCTTTACAAGAATGGCAACGCATCTTCTTTTTGCCCTTATCACCATAAATGCCAGATGAAGTACTGCCAGCAGAAGCATGGGAACATAAGTTTTGCCACTCGTAGCAGAACCATAAGAAGAGGCTGCATTGTTGTTACTACCCTTTCTTTGAAAAGCAATAAAAGCTTGTTCAATTGAACGTTGTCTAGTCCTGTTCTTTCTAGAAAGTAACTCTTGCAACAGCAATGTGCACAATGCATCAAACTTGACAACTTCTGGATTTCCTTGGGTCATAAGTCTCCAAGTACTAGCAAAAGTCTGGTAAGAATCTGGCAAGGCATCAAGAACAACGTGCACAAGGGAACTATCTGAAATGACTTCACCTATAGAAATAAGTTGCTCATTGATATCCTTAACACCAGCAGGGAAAGTGTGCATATCATCCGCCTCATGCATAATCTTCGACTCTAGCTATTTACACAGCAATGCAATTTTAGCCTCATTGCGACTTGCATAAAGATCAACCAGATTATCCCAAGCCTGTTTTGCAGATTTCGTTGAACGAATGTAAGAAGTAATGGTGCTCTTTACAAACAACGCAATCAATGCATGAGCCTGTGCATCCTTTATATCCTAAGGCAAGCTTTACCATGCATGGGAACCCCCCATATATTTTTGCCCTTTTGCCAAAATATTTCCTATTATATAAGTTACTTTTGATTTTTTCTTCTTTTTTCACAAATGTTTTAGCCTTTATTAAATAAATAAGACTTATGCTAATCAATCACGATGTAGCATAAATAAGTAAGCTTTCTTTGTTGATCTCTCTTTTGACCTTAAATATTAAATATATATATTCTAAATTAGATTATATATTTTAGTATTTTCTAATATATTTTTCATGTATGTATATTATTCCACCCTACCAAATATTTTATTCACTAGTTTTCATTTTCAAACCTCAACCCCACTTTCAAATTTCAATAATACCTCCATCTAGATGATTGCCAATCTTTTCAAAACTCTAGGTCATGTTTTCATACACATGAAGGAGCTTACACTTGAAGGCAAGCGAGAAGTCCACTCAAAGGGGACCACCAAAAGACCTTTGCAGCCACAAATAATACATTATTTGGCTGAATTTTTTAAGTAAAGAAGAACCCCGAATCTGAAGCAGCGCTCAACATGAAAGATGTAGCTCGCGATCTCAACTTTTAGCTCAAATGTTTTCAGAATTTTTGGAGTTATCAACACGGAGATATGATTTTTGTAGTGGACTCCAGTTTTCTCGTGTAATGGTGACACAGGCCATCCCCAACTTTCTTCCCTCTAGAATGGCTATGGTTCTACAAGTCTTCAAGCATGATTACAAGACACAAGGCTCTTTTAATGAGGTCTTGGCAAGTCTAAAGTGATTCTATCACCATTTTGGGAGGATCCATCCTCATCAACAACTATCCACCTTTGACAATCTCTCTTGTAAATTTCTTATCTCTCTCTTCTCTCCCTAATAAGCTTATATCTAGCCAAAGCTAGACTATTGTAAGTATCTCCTATCCTCTACATCCTACCCACATTCTCTCATCTTCTCTCTCTATTGACTCTGGTATTTTAAATAATGAGGAGACAAGATGGGAGCCACAGTCACATGCACCCCATTTTCCTAGTCACCAAAGTGGGACACTCACCTCAAACAGAAATATTGCTAAATCCTCCCCTCCTTCCCTATGTAAGGAGGCCATGAGCGCTCACATATACACACACACACCTATCCATACACACTCTTGTGCTACATTCTTGTAGCATGAACCCTAATCACATAATCACAACACCATCATCATCACCATAATCATGCACAAAAGATGAGCACCACACCTCCACACCACTTGTAATTAAGGGTTGAAGGCACAATTTCAAGAAGAAGAAGGGTGGACACACTCATGATATTCTTCGCCATCAACTCCCATCTCTTCATTATGCCTCCTACGATCTTGTCCCCTTCTCATTTTCCTGCCATAAGCTACCTATTGTATTCATCTTTTGCAAGCAATCAACACACTCCATCTTGGTGCCATACTTTGTGTCGCTTTTGATACATCTCATTGTGAGTATGGTATATGCTTGTTCCTTGCCCTTTTTTTTTCTGCTTATGTAAAGGTGTGTGGATTCGCCACCATACACACACACACTCTCTCTCCCTCTCATATTCCTATCATCTTGCTACTTCCATCTTGAGGTGTGCGGATTCGCCACCTCTTGTATGATAAGTGAGCATACTCTCAAGTTTCCCCTACCTCATTATCTTCCTTACTAACATGCACGAGTAGCAAGCCCATTCTCACTCATTCACCACTCCTCTCACCTTATTCTCCGACCACCCCATTCCACATTTGGGCGTGGATCTTGAAATTGTTTTCCATGGCATGCTTCATTGTGTATATGTATGCGTCCTAGCCGCATATCTTGCTAGGTGGTGCCCCTATTGTGTATCCCCCATGATGAGGCCATTGTGCATAGTCTTGGTGTAGAGGGCACTGGGTCTATTTTTTCACTTCCGCCTCTCATTTGGTGCCCCCAATGAGGAGGTCTCTTGAAACCTTTAGTTTACAAGGCTGACATGTTTACTTCTCTTCATGGACAAGTGGCTTCTTGAATTCTCTAATTGGACCACTGAAGAGGAGGAGCTTCAAGCAGGTTTGACACAAGTCATCAAGACACTCTTGCCAGGGTGTTGTATTGTTAGCATAGAAGAAGTGGTAAGACCCTCTTTCCCTATGCAGATTGTTTACATTTATCATCATCCCTGCAAGCGTAAAAGCAAGGCACAAGCTGCATCATGCTCACATTGTATCCAAAAAAAGCACCTTCGACATGAGTGCAACCCAAAGTGAAGAAAAGGCCATCATTTTCTCCCTCAACATCCGCACAGGTGTTCTCACAACGGTAGGCTTTCAAGTAGCACCAGGCTTCTCTACATCTACATCCCCAGCTTTGCCACCTATTCCACCTACATCCACAACAAGCCTTCACAACTTGAGGAAGCTACTACGAACGCGTGGTCCCTCCCTCTCCCTTGCACCAAAAGATTCAAGGGTTTTCCAGCGCCGACAATCACCCCGTCTCCAAAACAAAAGGGTAAATCCTCCAAAGTCTTTCTATACCTCACTCTCATCTCATGAGCCAGGAACTAGAAACAGCAGCATGGATTCTACGTCGTCTACCGAGTGAAGTGGCGGAGCTTGTCATCGACAAGGTCTTTGACACAGGTTTTGCTTGGAGGAAAGACAAGACCCTCCACCTTCAAGGGGTGTTGCTTGTGAATCAAGGCTATGATGATGACTTTACAGCTTGCTATATATCCATCCAACTTGGATTAATACAAGTGGTAAGACTCACCACCTACCTCATCACACCTGTGTATACACTAGATGGCACTCTATCTTGCAGGAAAGTGAAGTTGCTCAAAGAGAGAGAGTTCAAGATTTTCCAAGAGCTTGCTAGAGGGGCAGTCCCAGAGCTAGAAGACGAAAACAACCTTGTCCTATGGTACTATAAATTTGACCTCGACTACCAAGAGCTCTACACCGCCGACTATAACCTTCCACCACAAAGGAGAGAGCTTTTCCGAATTATCATGTGATGGACCCAGCGCATCAGCCTTTTGCAAGGAACCAAACTTATGGAACACAACGAATTCAATCAATCAAAGTAATCTTGGACCGCAAGATGTTTTATCAGCAGATCATTACAACCATGTTTGGTAGAGAACGACTACAAGAGATAAACACGTGTTCTCTACCCTTTATCCTCCCTATGATTAATCATGAAGTGTCTTTTGGTGTAGTTATTTTCATCCTTGTATAGTATGTTTTCCATCTACCGAGCACCCATGTATTGAATCTCTATAAGAAAGAAAATGAAAAAAAAAAATCTAAGTCGAGTTAATTTTCTCACTCTCACAATGGCAAGTGTAGCATTTCCAACATTTACTGGTAAGGTGGGTGAGGATGCTGCAGACTTTCTAGACCACTTGGAAATAGCATGTGTCATCTCTGCGAGAGATGATGATGCTTCACACTTGCGCATCTTCCCAATTCTAATGAAGGTGGAGGCAAGATCATGGTACAATGCCTTGGAACAAGAAACCAAGGAACGGTGGGACTTATTAAGAGCAGCCTTTGTCAAGCGTTTTGGAGAGGGCACAACATCAGAGAATCTATGGCAATTGTTGACAGAGTTGAAGCAGGGCAGTATGCTAGAATACGCATCATATGAGTCAAAGTTTGTAGATTTATGGGGGCGATGGGTTCCACCGCTAAGAGAGGATGAGGGGGCACCTGATTTCCTAAAGAAGGATCGGTTTGTGGCTGGGTTATGGCCAACTCTTAAAGACGAGGTGAAGGGAAGGTTTCCTACTACGTATGAGCTAGTAGTTGAAGTGGCCCGCCTTAAAGACAAGAAGTTGCGCCTACAAGCCAGGAATATCGATGAAGAGGAAGCCGTTAGGAACCGACCACCTCTAGCACCACCTACAACAGCTGCCCAGAGGATTCAACCACAAGAACCAATTGAAGATTAGCAAGACCTGCTCAATCGAATCACCAATCAACTTGAGAATCTCTCAGTCCATTTGATACAACAAGGGCATGCACACAATTGCAGCCAAGAGCAAGGAAGAGGACAATGAAGGCAAAACCAAGAATACCACTGCTACAATTGTGGGGAGGATGGTCATGGCATGTACTACTGTCCACACCCAAGGAGGCAGAATTTCAACAGAGGAGCCAGGCAAAACCAGGTTTCACCACCAAGAGCAAGACCACCACCACCGAGGGCACCACAACAAGAACCACCCGTGCAAATCCTACAACCACCCATTCAACCACATCCACCACCACCACAACCTCTCATTCCACCCTTACCCCCACCACCAGTTGGCAATCAAACAGTAAGCGTCATCAGTCTTGAAGGTAAAGGAAAGGAGAAAGTGGAGGAGGATATCAAGGGAGTAGCAAAAGGTAAGACCGAGTTTGAAGGAGTAGATGCCATAGGGGTAAAACGTGCTAGGCATGGTGAATCTTCCCAAAAGGAAGAAAAGATGAAGACTAAAGGGGAATCTAGAAAAAAGCCGTCCAAATCACGACGTAAAATTGACACTGTAGATTTCTCTTTGGGTGAATGTTCTAAACCATATGATTTGGTTCAAGATGTTTCTGTGCAGAGCCCAAAAATTACCTGGCCCCAGTTACTCCACCTAGCACCTAGGGTGAGGAGACAATGGACAAAGATGGTTAGCACTAGACGACCAAAGCCAAAGATAGCTGGGGCTATCTCTGGGAGAAATCTAGATGACATATTACCAGTGATGGATGCTTACATCAAAGGGAAACACATATCCAATATTTACATCGATGGTGGCGCACAAATATCCGTCATGAGTGAAAAAATGATGCACCGTTTGGGTTTAGAGGTGAGTCGGGCGGCACCATGCTAAGCCAAAATGGCAAATAATGTAAAAGTTCAATGTGTTGGTGTTATAAATGCGCTTAGGATAAAGGCATTCGACACCGAGGTAGATGTGGACATCTTTGTCATGCCACACAAAGGGGAGGGCTATCCTATCATTCTAGGGAGGCCTTGGCTTATGGCTATGAGAGTTAAGCAGGACTGGGACACCGTCATAATCCAGATGAAGGATGCAAAAGGGAGGCCAATACTTTATGACATGAAGATATGTCGGCAATGCGACATGGATCTAGAAACCTCTATGGATGAGTTTTCTCATGGTGACTCTTCAACCACTTTAGAGGAGGAGTCAACAAGGAATGAAGGAAGTGATAGCTCCATTGAGGTAATGGGCCTCACATTCAACCACAACAAGGTGGACCCTTCAAATTTGCAACCACAGGTGAAAGTGGTGAAGACACTTCAACTACCCCTATTGCACGAGATTGGTGGAAGACGACCAAAAGTTATATTGACGACCACTTGGCAAGTCCTTTCTAGAGAAAGACTCATGCAGAGAAATGCAATTGAGGTCTACTGGCACTTTAGGTTTTCCTTTCTAACTGTGAACATTGTGTGTAACATTAATTTGGGAAGCTCTTTAAGTTGGGTTGTGACAAGAGTGGAAGGATTGACATCAACAACCAGTGGAGTCAATCTAGGACACACCAATTAAGGAAGAATGGTTTTGCATACTAGTGGTAACATGGAGTCATTTTTCAAAATGTGGTTTGCAATTTATCTTTTGTACATGGTGGGCTCTCTTGTGCAGCAGGCATCAACCATGCAATCTATCCATGTGGGCAACAGGTCTCTATCAATTTGGCATGAAGAAGGACAACAAGCAAGATATGAGGATTATGGTTTCTTACTCCCTTTTGGCTATGTGTTTGGACAAGGAAGCCATGCATGGTCCCACTTTGGAATACTTTCAAGGACTGATCAAGTTCTTTTCATACCTTCTATCACTTATGCAAGAGTTAATTCTTGTGCAGTTTGGGGGCTCAAGCATCATTATAAGTGTGATCTTCTGAAGAGAACATTATTGCATACAATGGATTTACGCTTAGTGTGGGACCCAGGTGGACACCGAAAAGAACTTTGGGGAGCCTCATGCTTCCAAGGGATCCATTATTCCCTACAAGGATCTACCAGCCACCAAGGAGAAATCCTACTCTATTTCAACATGCTCAAGTACACAGCTAGAGGCATGAATACCTCTAGCCGTAGGGGGAGGGCTAATGAGGCAAGATTTTCCATGCATGGGAACCCCCCATATATTTTTGCCCTTTTACCAAAATATTTCCTATTATATAAGTTACTTTTGATTTTTTCTTCCTTTTTCACAAACGTTTTAGCCTTTATTAAATAAATAAGACTTATGCTAATCAATCACGATGTAGCATAAATAAGTAAGATTTCTTTGTTGATCTCTCTTTTGAACTTAAATATTAAATATATATATTCTAAATTACATTATATATTTTAGTATTTTCTAATATATTTTTCATGTATGTATATTATTCCACCCTACCAAATATTTTATTCACTAGTTTTCATTTTCAAACCTCAACCCCACTTTCAAATTTCAATAATACCTCCATCTAGATGATTGCCAATATTTTCAAAACTCTAGGTCATGTTTTCATACACATGAAGGAGCTTACACTTGAAGGCAAGCGAGAAGTCCACTCAAAGGGGACCACCAAAAGACCTTTGCAGCCACAAATAATACATTATTTGGCTGAATTTTTTAAGTAAAGAAGAACCCCGAATCTGAAGGAGTGTTCAACATAAAAGATGTAGCTCGAGATCTCAACTTTTAGCTCAATTTTTTTTAGAATTTTTGGAGTTTTGAACACGGAGATATGATTTTTGTAGTGGACCCTAGTTTTCTCATGTAATGGTGACACAGGCCATCCCCAACTTTCTTCCCTCTAGAATGGCTATGGTTCTACAAGTCTTCAAGCATGATTACAAGAGACAAGGCTCTTTTGATGAGGTCTTGGCAAGTCTAAAGTGATTCTATCACCATTTTTGGAGGATCCATCCTCATCAACAACTATCCACCTTTGACAATCTCTCTTGTAAATTTCTTATCTCTCTCTTCTCTCCCTAATAAGCTTATGTCTAGCCAAAGCTAGACTATTGTAAATATCTCCTATCCTCTACATCCTATCCACATTCTCTCATCTTCTCTCTCTATTGACTCTGGTATTTTAAATAATGAGAAGACAAGATGGGAGCCACAGTCACATGCGCCCCATTTTCCTAGTCACCAAAGTGGGACACTCACCTCAAATAGAAATATTGCTAAATCCTCCCCTCCTTCCCTATATAAGGAGGCCATGAGGTCACACACACACACACACACACACACACACACACCTATCCATGCACACTCTTCTGCTACATGCTTGTAGCATGAACCCTAATCACATAATCACAACACCATCACCATCACCATGCACAAAAGATGAGCACCACACCTCCACACCACTTGTAATTAAGGGTTGAAGGCACAATTTCAAGAAGAAGAAGGGTGGACACACTCATGATATTCCTCGCCATCAACTCCCATCTCTCCATTATGCCTCCTACAATCTTGTCCCCTTCTCATTTTCTTGCTATACGCTACCTATTGTATTCATCTTTTGCAAGCAATCAACACACTCCATCTTGGTGCCATACTTTGTGTCGCTTTGGATACATCTCATTGTGAGTATGGTATATTCTTGTTCCTTGTCCTTTTTTTTTCTTCTTATGTAAAGGTGTGCGGATTCGCCACCATACACACACACTCTCTCTCTCCCTCTCATATTCCTACCATCTTGCTACTTCCATCTTGATGTGTGCGGATTCGCCACCTCTTGTATGATAAGTGAGCATACTCGCAAGTTTCCCCTACCTCATTATCTTCCTTACTAACATGCACGAGTAGCAAGCCCATTCTCACTCATTCACCACTCCTCTCACCTTATTCTCCGACCACCCCATTCCACATTTGGGCGTGGATCTTGAAATTGTTTTCCATGGCATGCTTCATTGTGTATATGTATGCGTCCTAGCCGCATATCTTGCTAGGTGGTGCCCCTATTGTGTATCCCCCATGATGAGGCCATTGTGCATAGTCTTGGTGTAGAGGCCACCGGGTCTATTTTTTCACTTCCGCCTCTCAATCCCAATGAACTTGTTCTGTCGTAGGCAAAACAACATCAATGCCCTGCTTGAAACAAGAACATGTTGCATCATCTAAGCCCACATAGGGTAATTGTCCCCATCCAACTTGTCCTCAACAAAAAACATCTTGAACACATCTGTATTGTTGTTAGCCATGCAAAATGTATGTACTTGATGTGAAAACTGCCCGAAATGAGGAGAAATTGAGTGGCAATAGCACATGCTATATAGCACAACTCGCAATATAGGACCTCTTATTCAGAAAACATCACTGATAAAAATTCAGTACTAAATGAAATCGAATGTGTAGACCTGCCTATAGTGGAAACGGAGGCCGAAATGAGCCTGAATCAAAAATCGGAGCAGACTAAACTCTACAAGCTTTCCTGAAATTTTTGTCGACCTGCGAACGCTCACCAAAGCTCACTGAAATCGGAGAAAACGAGCAGGCGTGTGTTGGAGCTGCCGACGACTAAGCTCAGGAGGACATAACCTGCTCTGATACCAATTGTTGGAATTAGGGTTGCTGGAAAACACACACAGCTTGGAGAAGATGAAGGAAGCTCAAGGCACACAATAGAGAGTATATTACTTAGTGTGCAATGGAAAGGAGATAGTTCTAGAGTGATGGTCGTATATACAATGCACGGAGAAAAAAACCTCCTAAAGAGAGGAAAAATGCCCCGGCGGTCCTAGTATGTTCACACACATCACTACCACATGTATATGGTAACAATTATGAGACTAATCAACTTAAGATTCCCAATATAATTTTTCATTGTCTTCATGCTTTATAAACCTTGTTTCCTTTGTGGTCAAGGGCCACAAAATTCCTCAAGTCTCTCCTTCCCTACCAAGAAGTTTACAGTAACGCAAAGACAAGGTCGTGGGTAGGCCCAAGGATGATGGGGATGAACCATATAAATGGTAGATTCCAATGTCAAAGAAATGGCTGAAGTAGAGACTTCTCCTCTTGAACCTCCTAGCAAGGACGGATCTATTGATCCTCACCTTGCATTAATGGATTATCAAATGCCTCATCAGCGTGTAAGTATAAGTTGTTGTTTAAATTAGAGTTTCATTTTGATTTTACATGGCTAGAATATTGGTACAATCTTTGTTTTGAAGCAAGATGTTAAAAGCTTGGATTGCTAAACTTTTATTAAAAAGTTGTTTTCGTACCTTGGAAACACCAAGGATAACCTTCTTGGTAGGGGGCCAAGAAGGGGTTACCAATGCTGGGTTAGTACACTTAACTATGAGCAAATCCTCACCTTGCATGGTAACGAATGACGATCGAGGGATCGCACTAGGGTAACTACATATGGATTGAACCCATATTTTAGGTAGGGATTGAACCCATATTTCAGTTAGGGATCGCACTAGGGTAACTACATATGGATTGAACCCATATTTTAGGTAGGGATTGAACCCATATTTCAGTTAGGGATCGCACTAGGGTAACTACATATGGATTGAACCCATACTTTAGGTAGGGATTGGGTTCTTGTTTGAGAATGCACAACGAAGATAGGGGCTCATTGCGAGACTAATGTGATCAATTGAGGGTGTGATTTTTTGTGTTGAGATTGTTACACTATGCAATTCTCTCGTGAGATACAAAATTGAAAATGATGAGTATTGGGGTTTGTTTATACTAGTAGTTGACTCATGTGTACCATCAAATCAAGGGTTTTTCTCCATTTCTTAAGTTGTGAACATATGAGGTAATTTTTTGCTTGTGGTGAGGTATTTTAAATGTTTACATTGTAGAATGATTAAGTAACACGTAAGGCACTTGGAAATTAAGCCACCCCAAAGACCTATGTGTTGTGTATTGCATAAGTGAAAATTTGCGTTAAAATAAAAAGAAGCACAATTCACTTTTTTGATTCATTAGGAAGAGCATGGAGTGTAGGAGGGCCTCTTTGTTTTCCATGAGATTATGGAAGCGATTAACATTTTGATAAATGGGTGCTCGCCATGTGTGCATCAATGGTGGGTGTGTAAGAGAGCTGTAAGAGTGGTCAAAGGATGCACTTTCCCCTTCAAAAAAGAGGGTGAACAACTTTATGATTTTCAGTCTTCCATAACTCTTACATACGATCTAAGAGTTGAGCAGAGATTATAGATCTATGATCAACGTCCAAGCTCTTTCCATAGATGTATTACATGATATGGTTTTGTCCGCTAGATTTTAAATTCCATTTTGGGGGAAATTTTTGAATTCAAATAAATTAGTCATTTTGTCTGTTTGAATTCAAAAGCTATCCTTTGATTTCTTTCTTGATACTAGAGGTTTCACTCCCTTAAACTGCCAAATAAAGAGGCCCTCATAGACCCCATTCTCTTCCTAATATAGAAAGCGGATGGCTAAGTGGACTTGAGAACACGGGTGCTTTCCTTGATGTAAGTAAACTACTGCTGCAAGGTAGAATCCTCATACAAGAATACTACCTTGTATTTCCTCGTGTTTTGAATAGATTGGGGGATAGACAACCCCTTCAATGGGGATGGACTACCAAGTGGATTCTTTCTTGACTTTGGCCTATGGAGAGGTATCTTACAATTGGGCCAATGTTGAGAAGGATCTATAAAATGTTAGCCTTCAAAAACAAAAGCTCCAAGTTAAACAAAGCTACTAGCATTATAATCATGAAACCACCCAAAATGAGATGACATGACATGCTTCTTCTTTATCAATAACATTGGATAAGCTCATGGAAACAAACCAATTTGAATGAGACCTCTACTCACAAGCTAATGTTCCACCTCAAAGGCTTCAAATTGATCAAGTCGCTACCCTATATTACTAGTGGATTTATTGTCTTGAAGAATGCCGATGCTACATTACTTTGACCATATATGCTACAACCTTGTAGGTAGATAAGTTGGAGATGGCGGCTAAATAATGTGAAGGTACATCCTGTCCCCAAAGAGTTGATCTAATGGTAAGGCTTTGGCCTCTCAGCCTTTGGGTTGTGAGTTCAAATCCCACGTTGGGTCGTACTCTAGAGGGACAACTTGTGCTCACTTAGTGTTCACGTTGCTAGGGCTCTTGCCCTTGGACAATTAAGTGCATCCTCCTCCTGGGATGGGTCACCTGAGAAGGAGGTTTATAGATGGTTTCTTCATCCTTTCCAACACATGGTGCATCAATTAGTTGGCCATGGTGATGCCTACGCATGGCTCTTGCTCGATGGTACGCGGCCCTTGCCGACCATGTAACGTGGCTAATATTTGGAAGGGATAAGCACCTCCCCACGTGAGCCCTCCGGTGTGTCGGAAAAAAATAATTGAAGATACATCCTAGGAATTGAAGATAATCCTAGGGTTAAGCACCTCCCCCCGTGGGTCCTGTGGTGTGTCAGGAAAAAATAATTGACGATACATCCTAGGAATTAGATAATATGTGATTAAATTCATCAACATGAGGATAAATGGACTAAGCGAGAGTAGCAATGACACAAATAAATCCCTTTTATTTCATTCATTCCTTGCAATTACTATTCAATTACTCGTTTAAACAAAAGGTATACCTAATGGCTTCAATGGCTTGTAAACGCTAGAAGAAAGAAAATTATGAAGAAAAACACAAACGTATAAGGTGTATTCTACCATCTCTATTTATATTCACACAAAAAGTCTTTTGACTTTCCACATCCATCGTCTTTTCGTTTATTAAGCTCACCCTTCACTTATGCACTCGAGATGTTTTGAAAGAATTTTTAATTTTCAGAGATTGGGAGACCTAATGCAGCTTGTATTTAAAAAAAGAATGAAGAAAAAAGCATATCCTTTTCTCAAAACATGAATGTCATCAACATCAAACTAGAGAGACGTATGCTATGAGACTATCCAAAAAGCAACGCATGTCCAAGAACTACATCAACATCGCATATATTTATTGATGAGTTGAAAGTCCAATTTCATCATTCTACCTTGATGAGAGGAATATTTTGAACCATCTTGTCGTGTCTCAACTATCGTTACTATCACCTTGCATAAGAGAGATTAATGAATCTCGCATTTTGACTAGATCATGTGGACGTTGGCCAACGTTAGTTGCTGCCACATTGAAGCACTCGCGAGTCTCCTTACACTGAAAGACGGTCCCTCGCGCACCATGATCCAAAATCCCCTTTTTAGGATTTTTTTGTCGATTTCTCCCTCTCCGGTGTCAGATTTTGGGAAACCACATGTCCTAGCAAATGGACTCTGGCATGAGCAAACTTACACTTCTTTGGGTTGAGTTGCTCACCCTCTTGTTGAAGCCTTTCAAAAATCTACCTCAGCTTCTCCAAATGTGTGACCCTTGAGCTATAACACCCAATGTCATCCATGAAAACACGAATAAACTTACCCAAGTAGGGACCAAACACTCTATTCATCCATCCTTGGAAGGTAGCATATGCATTAACCAGCCCAAAAGGCATTCTTTTGTAGGCAAAACAACCCCAAGGAGTAATGAAGGTCGTCTGCAATCGATCTTCGATCGCTATCAAGATCTGAAAGTAGCCAGAAAATCCATCTATGATTGAGTAATGTTCATGGCCTGCAACCTGATTGAGGATTTCATCTAGAAAGGGTAGTGGATAATGATTCCTTTTTGTGGCAGCATTCAAAGGTTTGAAATCAACACATATCCTAAATCTTCCGTTCTTCTTGGGCACAATAACAACTGGAGAGACCCATTCAGACTCCTCCACTCGAAAGATGAAATCTGCTTCCAAAAGCTTCGTCACCTCTTCATGAAGTGCCTTCTCATGAATGACCCCCAATCTCCTAAGCTTTTGAACGTTTGGCTTGGCACCTTCTTTTAGATTGATTCTATGCTCGACTCCTTTAGCTCCTTGCAACTCTATATATTCAGTGGAAAATAGCTTTGGAGACTCTGTAAACATGCCTTCATACTCCTTTTTTTCTTTTTCTATCAAGTCCTCTCCTAGCACGCTCCTTACATTCAGTTTGGTAGGCTCTACAATTGTTTTTGGACTATCCTTCTCCTCCTTGACCTTCACATCATGCATTGATGCTTCCTTTTCAACACTTATCCCAAAAAGATCAGGACATAATTGCATCAAGCCTTCCTCTACACTTTCTTCTGATGATGTAGACGAAGCATCACTATCGTATGATGTGGTTTCCGTCAAATCCGTATCTTGCATCTCCACTAGGGGATGTGTACGGCTCTTATGTGTCTTCATGTTGTAGACAATGGTCCTTCCTTTCTCTTTGTTGGGGATGGTGGTCAAGATCGTGCCCCAATCCTGCTTAGCACTAAGGGTTATAATCCATGGCCTCCCTAAAATGATTGGATACGCATTCTCACCCGCTTGCATCACGTAGCAATCACGTAGAAATCAACCAAGCACTCAATCCCCAAGACTTTTATCTTCACATCTTGAGCTATTCCAAGAAACCTTGCCTTTTAATTGTGTTTGGCCATTCTCATACGGATCGAAGCATTCACTGACATCTTGATACCTGCTTCTTTCATGATAGCCTCGGTCATGACACACACTTGGGCACCACCATCCATATATGCTTGCACTTCCGTCTTCTTTCTCAGCATGGCTTCAACTATTGGCACCATATCCACTGGGTGACCAACCCTTAAAGATGACACCATGCTTTGATGCTTCTCCTTCTTGGAAGGAAGCCGCGTACTCAGACACTTGGTCCATTGCCTCCTCAATTCATCATTCAAAGCCACCAATTGACCAAAAGATATATTTTCCTTTTGATTTCGTATGTCGTCGACAATATCATAGTCTTCAACACCTTGGCCAAGGAGGTAGTCTTTTGGACCAATTTTCCTCCTTCGCCGCCTCTTACTACTTTCTGGTTTGTCTTTTACCTTAGCCTTTCCTTTTCTTGCTCTTGTTTCCCTCTCTTCTTCTGTCTCTTTCTCCCTATCATGCCTAGCTCTCTTATTGGCCAAAACATCCACATCTTGATGCTCAAGGGTAATGATGTTGATAGCCCTACCTTCTCCATTTGCACGCAACGGTTGCGGTTGTTGTTGCGGCGGTGGTGCTTCTAGTGCCCATTCTTGATGATTCTCTTCTATTCTTCCTCAACCATGTCCATATAGGGGGTATATCCCTCCTCTCTCCCTTGGTGGTTTAGGAAAATCAGGGGTGTAATGACCCTCTTCAAAGTTAGCATGAACATCTTGCTGTAAACCTCTCAATTTTGTTGTCGCTTCTCTTGCGGTTAGTTTCTTTCCAAACCTGTCAAAAATGAAGTGCCTTCTCATGAATGACCCCCAACTTCCTAAGCTTTTGAACCTTTGGCTTGGCACCTTCTTTTAGATTGATTCTATGCTCGACTCCTTTAGCGCCTTGCAACTCTTTATATTCAGTGGCAAATAGCTTTGGAAACTCTGCAAACATGTCTTCATACTCCATTTTTTATTTTTCTATCAAGTCCTCTCCTAGCATGCTCCTTACATTTACTTTGGAAGGCTCTACAATTGCTTTTGGACTATCCTTCTCCTCCTTGACCTTCACATCATGCACTGATGCTTCCTTTTCAACACTTATCCCAAAAAGAGGAGGACATAATTGCATCAAGCCTTCCTCTACACTTTCTTCTGATGATGTAGACGAAGCATCACTATCGTATGATGTGGTTTCCGTCGAATACGTATCTTGCATCTCCACTAGGGGCTGTGTACGGCTCTAGTGTGTCTTCATGTTGTAGACAATGGTCCTTCCTTTCTCTTTGTCGGGGATGGTGATCAAGCCCGTGCCCCAATCCTGCTTAGCACTAAGGGTTATAAGCCATGGCCTCCCTAAAATGATTGGATACGCATTCTCACCCTCTTGCATCACATAGAAATCACGTAGAAATCAACCAAGCACTCAATCCCCAAGACTTTTATCTTCACATTTTCAGCTATTCCAAGACACCTTGCCTTTTTGTGGTTGGCCATTCTCATACGGATCGAAGCATTCACTGACATCTTGACACCTGCGTCTTTCATGATAGCCTTGGTCATGACACACATCTGGGAACCACCATCCATATATGCTTGCACTTTCGTCTTCTTTCCCAGCATAGCTTCAACTATTGGCACCATATCCACTGGGTGACCAACCCTCAAAGATGACACCATGCTTTGATGATTTTCCTTCTTGGAAGGAAACCGCGTACTCACACAATTGGTCCATTGCCTCCTCAATTCATCATTCAAAGCCACCAATTGACCAAAAGATATATTTGCCTTTTGATTTCGTATGTCGTCGACAATATCATAGTCTTCAACACCTTGGCCAAGGAGGTAGTCCTTTGGACCAGTTTTCCTTCTTCGCCGCCTCTTACTACTTTCTGGTTTGTCTTCTACCTTAGCCTTTCCTTTTCTTGCTCTTGTTTTCCTCTCTTCTTCTGTCTCTTTCTCCCTATCATGTCTAGCTCTCTTATTGGCCAAAACATCCACATCTTGATGCGCAAGGGTAATGATGTTGATAGCCCTACCTTCTCCATTTGCAGGCAATGGTTGCGGTTGTTGTTGAGGCGGCGGTGCTTCTAGTGCCGGTTCTTGATGATTCTCTTCTATTCTTCCTCGACCACGTCCATATAGGGGGTATAACCCTCCTCTCTCCCTTGGTGGTTCACGAGAATCAGGGGTGTAATGACCCTCTTCATCACAATTGTAGCATCTACCTTGTAGCATTCGTCCCCTGCCTCTCCCAGCTGGCCGCTCCTCTCTTTGGTTCCTATTCATTATGTTAATTCTTAATTCTTGCGACTGACGAGCAAGATCATGCAAAACCCGGGCCGTAACGGGATCTGGACCTTGAACCACTCGCTGCACTCTATCATCCGTTGTCACAGGGACCATTGGTTGCACCACAACTGGCTCAGTATGTGTCAGGCCTTGCTCCCACCTTCTCTTGATCTTCTTGCTCTTGGCCTCGGCAATTTCCACAGCTCTTTCAAATGTAGCAGGCTCATCTTGATCAACCTTCTCCCTTACACTTGGATGGAGACAATCCATAAACTGACGCACTTTAAAGAAATCCCCTGGAGGTACTTGGGATGCCGCCTCTAATTGAACCCAAAGCCCTTTGAAGTGTTTCAAAAACTCTTTAAAGTTAGCATGAACATCTTGCCGCAAACCTCTCAATTTTGTTAACGCTTCTCTTGCGGTTAGTTTCTTTCCAAACCTGTCAAAAATTGCCAGCTTCACCTGCTCCCATGTTTGATTTTTTTCTTCCTCTAAACCTTCAAACCACTCTCGAGCTTCTCCTTTGAGCGCAAGAGGAAATACATGAAGCTTGGCTTCATCATTCACAATATGCATACCTAGCGTATGCCACTCGAAGTCCGCAATCCAATCCTTCACATCCTCCTTCGCTCTAAACACTCGCCGACTATATGCCATCCCTTTGAAGTCGCTTCTCCCTTGCGTAAGTAATTCCACAAAAGTTGAATTCTTGCACCTCAACCACACCACCACTTTTCTTCAATGAAGCTCGAACTTCACAGCAAAACCGCTCCACCTGGGTGCACAACCGGCAAATTTCCGCTCCCCAGCAGGATCGCCAAAGGATGATGGAGCAAAAGATGTCGTGTGCACACTCACACACCCAGACAACTCCAAAAACCAAGGAATTTACTTGAATTCCTCACCTCACTCACTACCACTCAAAAGCTCCCTAAAAACTCTACCCACAAGCTCAATTCAAACTCCAAACGCCTCGACCTACAAGCCCTTGCCTGTCGCAGTCACTACAAGGTGAGTCGAGGTGATCAACACTTGAAATCACGCTTGATGGTGACCAAAATATACAAGAAAAACCATCAAAAACCAAAAACTCCAGCCACAAAAGTCCACTCTCAAACCATTGCAAAAGCTTCACCAAACTCCACTTTGTTGGACTCGTTGGACTAGCGCCAACCCTAATGGCACCGATACAGGGTCACATAGTCTTGCAGAAAGCCTCACCTTCTTCCCTCAATTTCTTGCACATGCACATCCTCGGAAACCTCAAAACTACCATATACTCTCCCAAGTGCAAAATTGAAGAGAGAAATATGTCATTCACTCCTCCACACACTCGAAAACAGGACGCGAACGCAACAGGACTACACTAGACCACCTGTAGGAACCCTGCTCCCTCCCACACACAGAGGGGTGAAAGTGTTAATATTGCTCTTCAAAAGTCCTCCCTCAGTGTGGACCATCACGGAACCATGAGAGATGTGGCAATTTGAAGCCATTTCACACCTTTTTTGACCTTTCTTGGCCAAGTTTTGGCCAGTTTTGTCCCTTGGCGGGCATTTTTCGCAGGAAAAACCCCAAACGGACTTCAAAATTCACTAAATTTCTCACTCTTGATCCTCGATACCCAAAGAACATTTTGAAATCCCCACATTCCATTTTTGACCACTTCTAGGGTGATGCACGTATCACCGCAGATCAAGCGCCGCAAATAGACAGTTACCGCATGTGCCAAACTTCTCGAGCGGGATGAGAGTACCTACACTTGTCACTTGCATTATTTACATTCTAGAAAGCTCAAACACCTTATCTAGAGCCAAAATAAGCCACCTAGAACCATTTCAAGGCCCCGATACCCTATCCAGGCATGTACGTATGCTCGATTGTCGACACGCAAGCACGCATATTTACAATGTGCACACGTTGCACCTTTTTTCGAACTTGAAACCACTTTGCAAAGCTCCCAAATGCATGCATTTACATCTTTTTGTACATATGACCATGCATATAAATGCTACTTTGTACACGCCAAAAGCGGTCTATCAACGTAAGTCTACATCTAACCTAATCTTTAACGTCTTTTGGGATAGTTTCCTACGACGTTAAAACTCTCTTCTTCTTGTGTGTGTGTGTGTGTGTGTGTGTGTGTGCCAATAAAAAGATAAAAATGGTATAACCTTTCTATCACCCAAGTGTGGTAGATTGGTTATGCCATTTTCCCTCTTCAATAACAGATAAATAGCCTAAATCTAATCTAATATAACATAAATAAACCTAAATCTAAATCTAACGTAAATAAACATGAATCTAATCAAACGTAAATCTAACTAGAAATAAACGTAAATCTAACTAGAAATAAACCTAAATCTAATCTAATTGAACTTAAATAAACCTAAATCTAATTTAACGTAAGTCTACATCTAACCTAATCTTTAACGTCTTTTGGGATAGTTTCCTACTACGTTAAAAATCTCTTCTTCTTGTGTGTGTGTGTGTGGGTGTGTGTGTGTGCCAATAAAAAGAGAAAGATGGTATAACCTTTCTATCACCCAAGTGTGGTAGATTGGTTATGCCATTTTCCTCTTGAATAACAGATCTTGAGTTCAACTCCTCGTCAGCTAGATTTTAGGTCTCTTTAATTAGTTTCCTACGACGTTAAATTAAACTCTCTTCTTCTCGGTTGTTTGTGTGGTTGCACACCAATAAAAAAAGGAGAAAAATGTTATAACTTTTCTATCACTGAAGTGTGATAGATTGGTTATGCCATTTCCCTTATGAATAACAGGTCTTGAGGTCAACTCCTGTCGACTAGATCTTTAAGGTCTCTTGGGATAGTCTCCTAGGATGTTAAGACTCTCTTCTTATTCTTCTTCTCTCTCTCTCTCTCTCTCTCTCTCTCTCTCTCTCTCTCTCTATCTATCTATCTCTTTTCCTCTCTCAATGTGTATGTGCATTCTTTGTTTATGCATGTGTGTGTGCGTTTTTTGTTTATGCATGCTCTCTCTCTCTTTTCCTATCTCAATGTGTGTGTGCTTTCTTTGTTTATGCTTGTGTGTGTGCGTTTTTTGTTTATTCTTGTGCTCTCTCTCTCTCTCTCTCTCCCTCTCTCTCTCTCTCTCTCTCTCTCTCTCTCAAAAACACAATGTGTGTGTGTGTGTGAGAGAAAGAGAGAGAGAGAGAGAGAGAGAGAGGGAGAGACAAAAAGGGGAAGGGACCATGAGAGTGAGGAGCATACCTGGCTCTCCTTCCTCTCCTCGTGTGTGTGTGTGTGTGTGTGTGTGTGTGTGTGTGTGTGTGTGTATGTGTGTGAGAAAGAGGGAGAGAGAAAGAGGGGAAGGGAACATGAGAGTGAGGAGAGGGAAGGAGCATCCTCGTGTGTGTGTGTGTGTGTGTGTGTGGAGAACAAAGAGAGAGAGAGAGGGAGAGCGTTACCTTGCTTGCTTGAGCACGCGCCGAAAACTCAGATCTGAGATCTGAGTTTTGGGACGCTCTCGGTTATTTTTTTTAGCCCTGGTGGCATCGCTCATAGCAACGCCTATAGCGACGTCGTGCTTTTTCATAGGGTCGCACTACGAGCGTCGCCACTATTTAGCACATCTTGTAGTGTTGAAAAAGAACAAAATATAACTTAAAACTCTTGTGTGTGTGAAGATTTGGTGTAGCTAGCCTCATTCTCAATTACACAGATGTAGGGCTCTTTCGCCCTCATAAAAACCTTAGATTAATGCTAGAATTATTTGTTACAACCATTTTATAAAAGCTTTAGAACTTCATTCGACAAGCCCAGTTGAATATTTTAAGAGAGAAAACCCTAATTGATGGCCTCACAGTCTAAAAATTGTAGTGGAAACATCACAGAACTACACTAGTATACCATAGAAACAAGCTAGGTAACCCTTCACACAAAGAGACTGAATGAACAAATATATCTCTTAATGTTTATTTTTTTAGGCTCTCATAATCATGGCACCATGAGTGATGTGGAATTTTGAGCCATTTTGACCATTTTTGAGTCATTTTTTAGCATTTTATGACTATTTTTTTTGCCAATTTTAGCTAAACAATGCTCCTTTTTTTATCATAAAAAGCCCAAATGAGCTACTAAGATCGCCCCCATTGAACTTTTTTGGCAAAACAAGCGTGCCACTTTGAAACACTTGAAATTTGTACAATTATAATCCAATTAATTGGGCATAGTTTAATGTAATAAAACAATCCATAGTGCCATCTAGTGCCTCGTCACCTCAGTGAGGTATATATAAGACAATAGTCATGGCACCTGTTCTGACACATTTGAAATTATGTAAATTGTTGTGTTTGGTCCCTCATATTAAAAAGCACAAAGAGAGGGGTGAAAATTTAGATTCACATTGTAAACATGTCATTTCACAACATCCATCCCCTCTAAATTTGCACATTGGTCGATATGTGCCACACAATCTCTTGCAAGTTCAATCTTCATTTCATGTCAATTTCATCATTATTTTAAAAGAAATATAATGCATTTCCCTCTCTTTCTTCATCTTTATCCATAACATGTTCGTCAAAACCTTCATTTTTACTTTCTAGTAAAACAAAGGGACCCGTATTGCCTCTTGTTAGCGGGTGTCCCTGATTGGACGTTTGTAGCTGCATATCTTTTCGACACTAACACATTGCCAATACTTAGGGAAGCGACTCGGATGGGGTACGGGGACTCTTTGAGGGTGTCAACCGCAAGAAGTGAACCAATGGAATATTTCTATCTCTAACACATGCAAATCTCTCGCTCTTAGTTCTGGTAATTTACCTATGTCCTTCTCTATTTTAGCACTCAAAGGGACTCCAAATGCCACAAAACTTTAGGAGGATGTCCTCCACACTTAGGGACACTAACCTATAGAGTTTAATCACATTTCAAGGAGGTACCAAAATCACAATTGATCATAATTGAGGTCTCAAAAACTGCAATTGAACATATCAAGAGGGCCGTCCTAGGGTTTATGAACATTCTCCTATAGTCATAACATTACAAACACTATTTAACGCGCTCAAATCAATAGATTTAGTCTACAACCAAGTAGTCAAAAATCAGAGTAGAATCGACAATGAGCATACTCAATTGAAAGAGCATCTGAACAAGGAACACATTGCAAATTTCAAAACTGAAATATCATTATCATTGCTCAAAATGTGATGATTACAAGTTCTAGAGTAGAAGTCACTCTCAGCCGTACGCTTTCAACCTTTTAAAACTTGATAATGATCCCCCCTTCCCACTTTACACCTTATGATTTATACCTAGGGCTCTCTTAGCTAATGGCCAACCATACAAGAGTCAATTTCATTATAGACTCTATAACTTCGGTTCTCAGAGTTTTTCCATATTTAATAAAAAATGATCAAAATAATTACAAGGCTTCCAAAAATGAATACAAATACATCAAAATTTTAGGCTCTTAGAAGAAGGGGTGGACTTTAAGGGCACCCGTCTGGCTTGACTGCCAACATTCCCCCCTTCCTCGTCTTTGTACTCCCTCGTTCAAACTTCATCTGAAGGTGAAAATTCCCTTGATGGTTAACAATTCCTTGCTTGATCAACATGTTTTGATAGCTCAACTATCAGAATTGAGTAAAAATTTCTCCATGTTCAATGTTAAGGCTATTTACATCTCGGTGGATCTCATAGAGAGTCTGCAAGAATGTATCAGATTTGTGAGTAAAGATATAGTAGCTCAGAGTAGATGATATGTGATTCATGATCACTAATGCTTACATGCAATGAAAAAATGATTTCACTTACACACATGTAGAGGAAAGTTCCCTAGCCAAGAAGGTGACTACAAAGCAAGAGCAGATTAGTGTACAGTATGCTGAATGTTCATAATTTCTTTATAACCTGAATCTTAAGGATACTAAAATCCAAAAGTAATAGGAAACCTTTAACTAAGCTGGTGACAAAAGGCAGGTATATGGTAATTGAACACCAAGAGCGTACGGATCCATGTGTTAAACATAGAACTTGAGCTTAGGACAAGGTTAGGTCACGGTGATAAACTACCATTGATTATGGTTGACTGTAAACACCTTAAAAGGATGACCCTTGATGCTTAGTTCGATAGGGCCCTAAGTACAAATCAAGAAGTCAGTTGATGTTCACCTGCAATTCCTTTGAAACCTTCTTAAGGACACTAAAATACAAAAGTACTAGAAGTGTATGCATCCATGTGTTAAAGATAGAACTTGTGATTCAATGCCAGGAGTGTATGCATCCATGTGTTTATGGTGATTCAATGCCACAAGTGTATGCATCCATGTGTTAAAGATAGCACTTGAGATTAGGAGAAGGGTAGATTACGATTGTAAAATACTTATGAGTGTAGGTTGGCTATAAGACCCTTGACATTTAGTTCCATAGGGTCGTAAATACAAACAGGGATTTAGGTGATGTTCAAGATTCCTTTAAAACCATCTTAAAGAGACTCAAATTGAAAAGTAATGCAAAACCTTTAACCAAGCTGGTGATGGAAGTTTGCTCTATGGTAATTGAGCACCACGAGCATATGCATCCATGTGTTAAACATAAAACTTGAGCTCTGCAAGTTACAACAAAAATACCTCTGTTTGTAGATTGACTATCAAAAGCCTAAAAGGAAGACCCTTGATGCTTGGTTCCATAGGGCCCTAAGTACAAGTCTCGCCCCATGGATAATACTACATAAAAGGTGAGGTGAACTATTAGGCCACCAAATTAGGAAAAGTTTGTGACACCCTCTCTAGCAATCCATTAAGTCGGGGCTGCCATTTAAGCCAGGAGGTCGGATCAAGGACCGTGTGGTGACCCCTTTGCCAAATGTACTAGCAAGAAAATCCATAGCCTACACGATCATACGCACATGACCAATGAGGAAACTACATTTTTCCTATGTAACAAAATGAGGGGTGAATGAAAAGCTGGGATCTGGTGAATGAAAGTATAGTGCATCAGCAAGGCTCGAACTCTAGATCATACTTCTATGATTTTGTTTCATCTACCTTATGCACCCTACCAATAACTTGTTTTTGTATCACGACTTCCACACCCATAATAAGTTAGTATTGGGGATAGATGGGTCCCTCACTTTTTAATGAGTGTTTTACCCTAAGGTCACTAGTGATGCCCATACATTGTTGAATCAACACATTCTGGCATCGCTAAAGTTGTTGTGTATGCAACATGACCATAGAAATGCTTGTAGTGATGCCAAAATGTCTCATAAAGCTTCTCTATGGACAAAGTATCCTCGTAGTAACTCTTTGGATAGAAAATGTGCATTGAAAGAATGATCTACTACAAACCCCTAGCCATGTCCTCATTGGTCACTATGTTTATAATGTGTATATCACATGCATTCAACATCTATTTCTAAAATTGTTTATTTGTAAATTTTTTACAAGTATTAAACAATATTTTCCTATAATTTTTTTTCCCAATACCATTTTATGGTTAGTGAAATGTGAGAAAAATCAAAATTTAATAACCCCTTCTGTTAAACTCATGTGATAGTCACATACTTATTAAGTGGACCCCACTTATTACGTGGACAAAGAGAGAAATAGAAAAAGATGCATAGATGAAAATAAATATTCTTAAAAATAGTACATGGATGTCGTATTTTACTAGAAATATTCCTACTATCCAAGACTTGGCTAGTATGGCTACAGGCACTCAGTTTCATAATGCATTTGTGAAAAAAGATATTTTTTTGTGGTGGACATAGAGTGTTGGAAGTTCTTCTCCCTAGACTAGAACAATAGCTATAAATTTGCCAAATGTATCAAAGAAGAGTATATGATAAGATGTTAACTTTGGATAGAACTCATAAATGGCCCATCCTTCATGTGTCCATTTGTAAAATAGCTGATAGTCAACCTAGGAAAACCCATGTATGCTACCTCAATTTTGACACCCAATAGACACAAATATTGTGTGCTTTAGAAAATAGACCTAAAGTCTCCCGGGACATTAGCCATTAGGAGATTTCGGAGGTCATTTGAAGGGCCTTCTGACGGGAGCAAAGCAAACCCCGAACCCCGACTGCCATTAAAACACCGGGGACCGAATGGCGTGCCTCGAGCCTGTCATGGTAAAGCAAACTGGGGGCACCACCTAGCTTCAACGGCTAGGACGCAAACAACACACCACCATAACAATGTTTTCATCCAAGAGAGATGGATGCTTGGGAGTAATGATGAAGAGGAAAGGGAATGAGATCAAGTGAGAGAGAGAGAGAGAGAGAGAGAGAGAGAGAGTATAGCGGCTTAGTACTTAGGCACCACAAAAGGATGGCGAATCCGCACACCCTTCACACATACACAAACTCACTCCAAACACAAGACTAGGTGGCGATTCCGCACACCTCACATGGGCAAAACATTGCAAGAAAACATACTCACAAAACCTCAAGCTTTATTTAGAGAATAAGGCGATGAAATGGGGAGCATAGGATAGGGGAATGAGAAGGGAGAGCGTGGTAGAGCACATGGCGGATAGGTGGGAGTTGATGGCGAAGACTCGCACGAGGGTTATGGCCATCATCCTTCATTTAGTTTCCCTTCATCTTCCATAGCCCAAGGGTGTAGAGGTCATGCTCAAAACGAGCATGGTGATTGCGGTGATGGTGATGGTGTGGGTGTGTGTGTGTGTGCACTAGGCACACACAGTGCATAGTGTACTCTTTGGTGATGGTGTGTGTGTACTTAGTGTGATGGTGAACCCTCTTTATATAGGGGAGGAGGGGGGAGAAATTCTAGAATTTAGAAATGAAGAAATCATTAGCTACATAGGCCATGTGATTGTGGGCCCCACTTGTCTGGCTACGTGTATATGTGCCAGAACAGCAGTCTCATGAGAGAGAGACTAAGAGAGAGAGATGGGTTGATGAAAAAAAGTGAGAGGTGACATGGAGAATAAATTAATTACAAGAGGGGAGAGAGGGGAGTGTGTTCAGAGGTGAATCTGTGGCCTTCCGCGTCAGCCATTGCTTCTGTCCCTTTGTTAAATATGATGGGCATTCCCTTGTTTCCAAAAAATGCATGATGTCAGGCAAGGCATCACTTCCTTGAAATAGAGGGAGCTTTAGTTTTATTGCTCCAACCACCACTTCCTGTAGTCTTTCACTTGCTAGGGCATCGGCTTCTTGGTTTTGAGCCCCTGGGATATGGTGTATTTGAACTTCTTCAAACTTACCCAACAAGGTTTTTACACCACTTAAGTGAGTCCTTAAACTAGGATTCTTGCATGTCCATGCTTCATTTACTTGCCTTACCAGAGGTAGAGCATCCCCAAATACATTAAGGCATTGTACACCTTGTGAGACGCACCATTGTAGACCCTTGGTTAGTGCTGCATACTCATCTTCATTGTTAGAATGTGAATCTAACAATTGGCCCAACGAAAATACCTTTGTCTCTTTGTCATCAAAGACCACTATGCCTGCAGCTGCTTTGTCGGACGCTCGCTTGTAGGCTCCATCAAAGTAGAGAGAGTTTTCTCCTTCTACCATCGGTGGTACTGGAGGTAATTGGACTTCTCCTTCCTTAGACTGCTTCTCCTTCCTTTCAAAGACTTGGTAGGTCATGAGTCCCCCCAAACTTGCCCTTGTCGTGCTTTCTACCTGTACCGTGTAGTCAAACTCTTGCAGACGAACTAGCCATTTAGTAATTCTAGCAGACACATCCATGTGTTGTACAACATAAGGAAATATTTCATCCGTGGTTAGAATCACAAATTGCTTAGGAAGCAAATATGACCTAAACTTTGTAGTTGCAAATCTAAGAGCTAGGACTAAGTGTTCCACATGGGTGAAACCTTTCTCTCCTGCTGTCATCATTCTACTAGAGAAGTAGATTGGCCTCATGAAAGATGTCGTCATATCCTTTTGGAGTAGCACAGCCTCCAATGAGTCATCACCAACACTTGAGGTGACATAGAATTTTTCATCCCACTTAGGTGGTGAGATAGTTGGCAGAGTGGCTAAGACCTCCTTTACCTTGTTGTAGTGATGTTCGCTTTCCTCGTCCCAAGTGAAAGTTGATCTTTGAGTGAGTTGTTGCAGTGGTAGAACAAGTTGTGATAGTAGATGTATGAATCTACTTAGGTACCTCACCTTCTGTAGAAAAGAGACCAGTTGATGTGCGGTCTTTGGTGAAGGTAGGGCTATGAGTGCGGACACCTTACTTGGGTTGGCGTTGATACCTTCTGCTGAAATTTCATGGCCTAGTAGAATGACTTTACTCTCCCCAATGTGGCATTTATCCACATTTAATTGCCCACCTAGGCTCTGCAACCTGGCCAAACCTTTAGTTACCTTTTCTAAATGTGAAATACGGGAGCTATATATACAAAAATCATCAATGAACACTCTTATGGATGTTCCAAAGAACGATTGAAAAACATATGTGACATATCTTTGGAATGTGGCAAGTGCATTTGTGAGACCAAATTGCATAACCCTATATGCAAAACAACCCCATGGCGTGATAAAAGTGGTTTTTAGCTAATCTTCCAAGGCTATGCGTATTTGAAAGTATCCAGAATAACCATCACAGACGGTATAGCATTCAAAACCCGCTACTTCATTCAGAATTTCATCCAAGAAAGGGAGAGGAAAGTGGTCTCTCTTTGTAGCTGCATTTAGTGGTTTGTAGTCAACACAGACCCTCCACTTACCATTCTTTTTAGGCATCACCACTACGGGTGACACCCATTCTGAGTTTTCTACAGGATAGATGAATCCCGCCTCCAGCAGTTTCCTTACCTCGGCCAAGAGTTCCTTTTCTTGTATGACCCCCAATCGTCGTAGCTTTTGCACAACTTGTTTTACTCTTCCTTCAGCTTAATATGATGTTCAACCACTGTAATGCCTATCATTCTTTCATAGTTGTCAATGAACAGGTTAGGAAATCCCATCAACATTTGCAAAAAACTATCTTTCTCCTCAAGTGTTACTTCCGTAGACAACATACCCTTCAACCTACTTCCTCCTAGGCCAGGTGATTTGCTCTCCTCTTCATTGGGTTGCCCTTTTCGTGATGGATCACCAGTTGTGCTTACCCTTTGTGGATCCTTCATAATGATACCCATCACATCAATGGAACTGTCACTTTCGTCGGTGGATGTGGTCTCCTCCTCAGAACTAGAAGATTCACTAGTGGTTTCATCTGCCGATGTTTCCAGATTCATTTGCTTCTGCTTGCCAATCCTCATGTCGTAGTAGATTGTCTCCCCTTTCTTACCGGTCATGCGTAGAAGGCCAGTACCCCAGTCCTGTTTTGCCTTCATGGCCATCAACCATGGCCTTCCCAAAATTAGTGGATAGCCCTCCCCCTTAGTAGGCATTACAAAAACATCTACCTCTACCTCAGTGTTGAAAGCTTTGATTTTTACGGCACTTACCACACCCACACACTTTTCTTTTGCTTTGTTTGCCATCTTTGCCTTGCATGGAGAAGGCCTGTCAACCTCGAGCCCTAATCGAAGCATCATAGCTTCGCTCATTACACAGATTTGTGCACCTCCATCAATGTAGGTGTTTCCAACCCTCTTTCCATTTATGTTTACGTCGACAATTGGAAGGATGTCATCCATGTTGCATCCCGAAATTGCTCCGGCTACCTTTGTTTTCGAGCATCTTGTACTTACCATTTTAGACCATTGTCACCTTACTTTAGGTACAAGATGTAGCAGCTGTGGCCATGTAATCTTCGGTCCTTGCTCTGCCACATCCAATGTTAGATCATAGGGCTTAGAACTTTCTCCTAGCTGGAAGTCGGTGATGCCCAATTTTCGTCGTGGCCTCGATGGCCTCTTGCTAGTTTCTCCTCTCATGCTTCTCTCATCATCTGATTGTGTAGCTTTCTCCCTCCTAGCTCTTTTCACAGTCATGGCTTCAAGTGGTTCTAAAAAGGTTACCTTCTCCTTACCCTTGTCCCTCTCCTTTGCTGTGGGTGGATCTACTACTACGGCTTTTCCTTTCTCTTCTAGCCTTATGATGTTTACAGGGCGATCAGGTGGTGGGGCTGGTGGAAGAGGTGGGATGGATGCTTGTAGTGGTGTCTGGGGTGGATGTAGAATTTGTGTTGGTGGGGGTGGTGCTCGGGGTGGGGGTGTTCTTTCTCTAGGGGGTGACAATTGGCTCCTCCTACCGTCTCTATTATAGTTTTGTCGTGGTTTGGGACAGTAGTACATACCGTGATCGTCTTCTCCACAGTTGTAGCAATGATACTCCCTGTTTTGTCGTCGTGCTCTTCCAGGGTCTTGATCTCTTTCTTGACTCCTCCCTTGCTGTATTAAGTGGACAGACAAATTCTACAGTTGGTCAGTAATATGGGCCAACATATCTTGTTGGTCATCTCTTACCCCAAGAGCCGGTGGTGGTGGTATGGTTGTTGTCGTAGTTGCTGGTCAACGCGATGTTCCTGCTTCTGTTGACTCGGTTTCTTTGGATTTCATTCGCAGCTTCTTGTCCTTAAGGCGAGCAATCTCAACGGCTAACTCGTACATAGCCGGGAATCTACCTTTCACCTTCTCCTTGAGAAGCGGCCATAAGCCATGCGTGAACCGATCTTTTTTTAGGAAATTGGGTGCAGCTTCCCCCCTTGCCAGTGTTGAGATGTAGAGAGAAAGAGAGAGAGACGAGACAAGAGACACACCATATACGCTCCCAAAGACTGATTCATATTGAGGACAAGATACAAATATATATGTGAGACCAAGTTCAGTAGAGTGAGCCATATATAGCTCCAACACCCCCACTCAAACAAAGGTCTCTAGCTTTGGATGAAAAAACCCTTGGGGAGTATAAGGGAAAAACCCAAGCCCCTATACAATGTGAAATATGAACCAGTGGTGATGATGTGAAAGTGAATTGTGCATCTATGTACAAATATTCAAGTGACTTAGATATCACAAGGTGCAAATGTGGAGTGTGCATAGTGCATGGTGCCTAAAAGATTACAATGTCATATGTACAAAGCTATTACAATAGAAAAGAAGCTAATCTAGAAAGAGTGAGGCCGAAGCAACTCCAAGCTCCGAGCGCAAGAGGATGAAACGTGACTCATTGAGGCCTTTGGTCAAAATGTCTGCAATCATCTGGTCACTTGGACAGTGTTCAACCATAATGGTTCCCTTGCGTACTTCATACCTGACATAATGATAATGGACAGCAATGTGCTTTGACTTATTATGTTGAACATAGTCTTTTGCAAGACTAATAGCACTTTGGTTGTCACACCGCAAGGGTGTGCTAGAAAGAGGAGAGTGACCAATATCAACCAGCATTTGTCGAAGCCAAATCAACTCACGAGCTGCAAGTGATGCCGCAACATATTCTGACTCAGTCGTAGAAACTGCAACACAACGTTGTTTCTTGCTGGTCCAAGAAACAAGACAAGCATTTATAAAGAAGCAATTTCCACTAGTAGATCGCATAGATAAATGTGAGCTTGCCCAGTGTGCATCTGTGTAACCCAAAAGAGAAAGAGATTGCATAGAATCCGATGTGAGTTGTCGTCGATAGACTAAACCAAAATCTGTAGTGCCTTTCAAGTATTTCAATACACGCTTTGCAGCAGACCAATGCTTAAGAGAAGGACATGCAAGATGTTGTCCAAGATAGTTAGCAGCGAACAGAATATCAGGACGAGTGTTCATGCCAACAAACTGAAGACATCCAATCAAGTTAGCATAAGGTTGATTTGTGACAAGTTGACCGCCATTGTCAGAAGTATTCTTCGTAGAGCTCGCAAGACAAGGTGTGTTGGCTGAATGTGCAGATTCCATACCAAATTTTTGAATAGTATCTGCAATAAACTTTGACTATCGAAGGAATAAAATACCTTTTGTACGGTTCCGTTGGATTTGAATGCCAAGACAAGAGTGAATCTCTCGAAGATCCACCATATCGAATGCAGAAGACAATAAATTTTTCACTTGCTGAAGAAATCCCAAATCATTGGAAACAAGGATGGTATCATCCACATAAAGAGCAAGAATCACAAAACTGCTACCTTGGCGTTTTATGTATAAGTTGGGGTCTGACGAGCAAGAGATGAATCCTTTAGAGGTGAGAAAAAGATCACATTTTGTATACCAGGCTCGCGAAGCTTGTTTGAGACCATATAGTGCCTTATGGAGTTGAGCAACAAGGTCTTCTTTACCTGGAATAACAAACCCTTCTGGTTGTTCCATATAAATTTCCTCTTCCAAGTCACCATTAAGAAAAGCAGTTCGCACATCCATTTGATGAGCTTCTAAATCAAATTGAACAGCAAATGCCAATAAAACTCGAACACTTGTAATGCGAACAACTGGTGAAAAAGTCTCTTGATAATCAACACCAGCTACTTGGGAGTAACCTTTTGCAACTAAACGCGCCTTGAACTTGTCAAAAGATCCATCTGCTTTTACTTTTGTTTTATACACCCACTTACATTTAATAGCTGTACGACCAGGAGGTAATTCAGTTAGTATCCATGTACCTTTAGAGATAAGAGAATCGTACTCTGCTTCCATAGCCTCTTGCCATTGATCCTTTTGTGGTGAAGAGATAGCTTCATCATAAGTAACGGGATCTTCAGAAGTAGAAAAAGCATTATCAGCAATATCGTCATCATAAACATGACATGAGCCATGTTCAAAATCAATAGGCAGATCAACAAAAATATCAATATCATCATTGGCAACATTTGGAATGGATGGTTGTGAGGAGGAAAGTTGCTCTATAGGAAGTGTTTCATCTTCTGAAAGAAATGGAAAAGCCTGAAGCAATGATTTAGTATCATCAGAATCATCCATGGACCATGAGCCTCCCATAAGCTGTTCGTTAAAAGTAGCATCACGATTCACAGTTACTTTCTTGGAGGAAGGGTCATAGAATTTGTAGCATTTGGAAGTGTCAGAATATCCAATAAAAATAACTTTAAGACCAGGAGCATCAAGCTTTGTTCGTGTTTCTTTGGGAACATGAATATAAGCAATACATCCAAAGGTTCGAAAATGAGATACAGAAGGAATGTCACATGTCCATGCTGTGATGGGTATCTTACCAGAGGGTGTAGTAGTAGGAAGATGATTCTGAATAAATGTTGCTGTCAAAGTAGCTTCAGCCCAGAAAACACGAGATAAGCCAGAATGAATCAGCATACATCTTACAGCATTGAGAATAGTGCGATTCTTTCGTTCAGCAACACCATTCTGTTGAGGCGAATATGGAATAGTGTGTTCATGATGAATTCCAGTGTCAGCATAGTAACTCACAAACTCTCGAGAAACATATTCGCCTCCATTGTCACTACGAAGCTTCTTAAGGCGGCGACCAGTTTGAAGTTCCGCAGCCTTGTGGAATTGTTTGAAAACAGATAAGGCTTCAGATTTTTGTCTAAGTAGAAATACAGTCGTATACCTTGAGAAATCATCAATGAAAGTAATGAAGTAGCGATATTGTGATCTCGAAGAAGGTAGAGGTCCACATATACCAGTATGAACAAGATCCAAGATGTCATGAGAATGAGTTGTATTTGAAAGAGGAAAGGGTTTACGATTGTGTTTCCCAAGAGCACAAAATTCACAAATTCCCATATGGGGATGGGCTTTAAGATCCATGCCATGAACAAGATCACGACGTTGAAGATCAAGGAGTTTTGAGAAATCAGCATGAACAAAACGGTGATGCCATACTTTGCAATCATGATCACCTGGAGCAGTGACAATATTTGCTACAGCATCGTTGAGAGAGAGTTCAAATAAATTACCGTTTCGAAGAGCAGTGGCTATAGTCTGTCCATCTTTCTCAATTCGGCATTTGGTATAATCAAATCCAACAAACAGACCAAGATCAACAAGTCTAGCAACTGAAAGAAGATTACGTTGAAGATCTGGTACATGTAATACTCCTCGCAAAATTCGAGTGGAAGAAGATAAGGTACCAAGATATAAGTCTCCAATACCCTTTACTTGACAAGTAGTATCATCAGCAAGATAAACAACATGTTGAACTGGCAGTGGATGATAGTTATGGAGCCACTTAGACTGATATGTCATATTTCCTGTAGCACCAGAATCGACAATAAAAAGTGATCCATCACGTACATGAAGCATTCTGTCTGGAGCAACTGAACATAGGACGCAGCTTGTTTCTGGTACAATGTTGTTTCGATGTTCAGTAGCATATGCTCTATTCCGATCTGTGTCGAATCGACGCTTATAGCACATATGAGTGGGATGATCAGATCGTCCGCAATATTCACAAGAAGAAGAAGAAGAGTCTCTAGATAAACGTGGTTGTTTTGTGGTAATATTGTGTTCTTCATCATATTGACGTGCCCAACAATCATCTTTAGTATGGCCATTTCTGTTGCAGTAAGAACATTGCGTATTAGGAAATTTGAGACGAGAGAAAATATTACCGCGACGGCCACCTCTGCGGTTTCCTCGTTGAAATGGACGCCTTCGAGCATAAAAAGCACGTTCCATCTGTTGTGACTCAGTCTCCTCTTGTGAAATCATAGCTGTATCGTGACCAGCATTCCGACGTTCTTGACGTTGAGAGTATTCAATTAAAGACATGCAAGCTTGGTCGAAATCAAGACCATCTTTATTAGAGAGAATAGTAACAATGTTATCATAAGAAGAGTCCTTCACCGTATCAAGGAGAAGTGTAATCAGTTGCTTTTGTGGAACAGGATCACCGGCAGCAGCAAGTTGATTAATAATAGATTTGAAAGACTCAATATGTCCCGTCATGGCAGTACCAACTTCATATTGTAACTTGTTAAGCAACCCTCTCAAATAAAGTATTTCTGTAACAGATTTCTTCTGAAAGTTTGCAATAAGGTACTTCCATACGTCATGGGAAGTAGGCAGTTCATACATATCAAGCAAAAGGGAATCAGTAAGAGCAGAAAGAATATACTGACGAGCTGCTTTATCACATCGTTGCTAATCCGTATAGGCAACATTCCAATCTTCAAATATAGGTCCTTCAGTGATAAGCACGTTATCATTATCAGTATCAACAGGCTGAGACGGACAAATACGATTTCCAAGAACAACATCGGAGAGCTCATCGCCTTCAAGAATTAACAACATCTTTGCTTTCCAGCCTAGAAATCCTTGACCTTGGAAAGGAGGAACAAAACGTTGGCCAGAAGGAAAGCCGTTGACGAGAATATTCATAGCCATATCTTGTTGCGAGAAGACGTATAAGATAAGATCGCAGAATCTGCACACCATATATGGTGAAGGCCGCAATTGAGAATGAGAGAGATATGAGTACTGCGTTCTGTCAACGGTAAACATAAGAAGGATGCTCAAGGAACGTCCAAAGATGTGAGAGACGTCACCCAAAAAAGACAGGGTAAAGGAGACGTTAATAATAAACGAGTCCTCAAAATAGAGTGGCGTGAGACGCAAGATTGACGGCCATAATACGAATAGCAAAAAGCTAAATCTTCTCGAAAAAGTTAACGCCAAAATAAGAAAAACGATCGCGGACGCTTCACGAAGAAGTAGGACGAAGAAAGCTGCGTCAAGCTCTATTGCAGTAAAAACAGCATAACTTTCTGCTGCGAACTCCGATTGACGCAAACCTAGAACTCAAATCGAAGAGCTCGAGGAGACGAACAAGTTGTGGATGAAAAGTGCCATTGCGCTACGCTCCATCGCGCTTTTTCCGTTTCTCCAAATTTTGAGCAGAACAGCAAGAAAAATTGAGATGAAGTTCAGGGTGTCATTAACAAGAAAACGTAATCAACGATTAGATTGATTATAAATAAACGCCACATAAAACACTAATCATATTCTTCTTAACACAAAACAACCACAGTTAACAAGAATCAACGCTCAAAAATAAAATTTGTAACAATTTTGAATCTTACATGCGAATCGCATACACATACTGTTGTCACCATGAATTGAATCGGCGCGTGATCATTACCGCTCTGATACCATGTTGAGATGTAGAGAGAAAGAGAGAGAGACGAGACAAGCGACACACCATATACGCTCCCAAAGACTGATTCATATTGAGGACAAGATACAAATATATAGGTGAGACCAAGTTCAATAGAGTGAGCCATATATAGCTCCAACAGCCAGTGACTCAACCCACCGTTCCCCCAAATCCACAAATTTGGACTCATAGGTGGCATATTCTAAAAGACCCTCCTGCTTCAAGTCTCTCAACTTGTCCCACAACTTTTCTGAAGTGGCACCTCCCCCAAAGCGCCTCTTAAAAGCGGTTTTTAAGGGTTTCCAATCATCCTTAGTTGCTTGTGGAAGTGCATTGTACCATGATCTAGCTTCTAGCTTCATGAGATGCTTAAAGATTCTAACCCGGGATTCATCCGTATCTTTGTTGCTCACTACACATGCTACTTCAAAGTCATCTAGGAAGTCTGTTACCAAATCCTCCCCCTTCTTTCCTTTAAATGTTGGAAATGCTACAATTGCCATGATTACTGAGAGAGAGCTAGAAAGACACACTGCTTAACTTGCAAAAGTTTTTTTCTTCTTTACAAGGAGGCGTGTATACCCTCTTATACTAGGACATAGATTAAAACTTCAAACGGTACATTGCCTTGTACCAAAGGTAAGGCAAATGGCTGATCTGATGCCAGAACCTCAAATAATCGCTCCCCACCCAGCATGGTGTCAATGACGTGCTGGTAGTGAGCCTTCAAATCCAGTATTACCTTGATTGAGCGTACACGTGTTGGTATGTGTGATCTGCCTTGAGGTAGGTTGTACTGATTCATGTGAAGCTTAGAGGTGCTTAGTCACTGTCCAAGCTTGTTGGAGAGGGTGGTGTTCTTTCCTGAAACAAACTCAGTAGATCCCTAGTTTCTCTAGTGAGAGTGTGAGCCAATGATTCCGTTATCTGTGCTGCAGCATCAGGTACGACTTGAAAACTGACTGTGATAATTACCTCGGTGACTTGAGTTACCCGATTCTCAAAGTAGAATAGTGTTGATTCTCTATTGTGTAGAGCTCCTTCCATTTTGTTGTTGTGGGTTGGTTGTAGGTTGCGGACATGGTTTCGACCTTCTCCTTCTTCTTCTTGGCACTTGTCCTATGTATATCCACTAGGTTTGGCGTGTTGGTTGACTCTCCCACTGCAAATCGATTACCGTTACGCCTGGCACTCGAGCTTCGATGGAGATGAGGAGTTTGTCTAGTTGTGCTTGGAGCTCTTCTTCTTCTGTCGTCCAATTAGCAAATCCTGCTAGCCATTCATCCATTCACAATAGTTTAGGGGTTTCAGTCTTGTAAACTGAAGGGTTTCATGAAAAGATCCTCAGTGGGGGCACCAAATGACGGGAGCAAAGCGAACCCCGAACCCCGAAAGCCTCTAAAACACCGGGGACCGATTGGCGCGCCTCGAGCCTGTCATGGTAAAGCAAACTGGGGGCACCACCTAGCTTCAACGGCTAGGACGCAAACAACACACCACCATAACAAAGTTTTCATCCAAGAGAGATGGATGCTTGGGAGTAATGATGAAGAGGAAAGGGAATGAGATCAAGTGAGAGAGAGAGAGAGAGAGAGAGAGAGAGAGAGAGAGAGAGAGTATAGCGGCTTAGTACTTAGGCACCACAAAAGGATGGCGAATCTGCACACCCTTCACACATACACAAGCTCACTCCAAACACAAGACTAGGTGGCGATTCCGCACACCTCACATGGGCAAAACATTGCAAGAAAACATACTCCCAAAACCTCAAGCTTTATTTAGAGAATAAGGCGATGAAATGGGGAGCATAGGATAGGGGAATGAGAAGGGAGAGCGTGGTAGAGCACATGGCGGATAGGTGGGAGTTGATGGCGAAGACTCGCACGAGGGTTATGGCCATCATTCTTCATTTAGTTTCCCTTCATCTTCCATAGCCCAAGGGTGTAGAGGTCATGCTCAAGACGAGCATGGTGATTGCGGTGATGGTGATGGTGTGGGTGTGTGTGTGTGTGCACTAGGCACACACAGTGCATAGTGTACTCTTTGGTGATGGTATGTGTGTACTTAGTGTGATGGTGACCCCTCTTTATATAGGGGAGGAGGGGGAGAAATTCTAGAATTTAGAAATGAAGAAATCATTATCTACATAGGCCATGTGACTGTGGGCCCCACTTGTCTGGCTACGTGTATATGTGCCAGAACAGTAGTCTCATGAGAGAGAGACTAAGAGAGAGAGATGGGTTGATGAAAAAAAGTGAGAGGTGACATGGAGAATAAATTAATTACAAGAGGGGAGAGAGGGGAGTGTGTTCAGAGGTGAATCTGTGTGCAGATGTGTGTGAACACAAGAAAAATCAAGTAACCACCGGGTGGGGATGGGTCTGTGGGCACCTTTTTCAGTGAAACTTAGTGTGTGTGAGTGTGGGGGAGGTTATTTAGCTACAAGACAAGAGACATGGCGCCCTTTAGAGAGAGAGGGGGGTATTTGGGTCATGGGATATGATAGGAGAGAGAAAGAGGGGGTGGGGTATACTATTTTTGAAGATAGGGTAAGTTGCATGTGAGTTAGGGTGCATTATTGGTGAGTTATAATGCATTATTGGTGAGAGGTGGGGTAGCTTGAGGGGAGAGAGAAAGGAGAAAGGACAAAGGGAAGAGAGAGGGGGTTGACCTTTTGAGTGGAGGAGAGAAAAAGGGACACCCGGCGGGGCAACAGTGAAGAAAAAGGAGGCAAGGTGGGGATGGGCTACCCCGCAGGCATGAGGTGGCCTATTTTAACTTTCTTATATATTTACATAATCATACTTTATTTTTTTCTTACTTTTTTCAATGCCTTTTATCACTCTCTCCATAAGAGGGGGTTTTCATGGGGTGGGGACGAGAGAAGAGGGGTATAGGAGCTTGGTATGTGAAAAGCCCCCATCACTTCTAAGAAATTCTATTTCTCTCTCTAGAAAATGTTCTTAAAATATACTTGCACTTGTTGTGTACATTCAAATGGACAATTGAATACTCTTAAAAGTGAGCCTAACCTTTTAAAAATCCTTGAAAAGGGTCACTTTTCAATTCAATGCGTGTGTCGTTTTCATGAAGTACACAACGCTCATTCAATATAGCTTTCCTCATCATTGAAATTAAAAAATACACAAAATTATCAGTTGGTGTTAGAATTCAAAGTTTTTGATACTACCAATGTGTGCAAAATGACCAAAAACTTTAAGAACGTCTATCTACTTTCCTCAATCTGACAGCCAGAGAGGGAGAAATTGTCAAAATACCCATGTATAAACATCACATTTCAGGTCCATTCTCGCGAAGCCCAACCATTTTCGCATAGTGTACAGCTTTGTAGAAGGAAGTTTCTGCAAATTCTGAGCAGTTTGGAAGATATGAGCTAACAGGCTGTAGGGTATTCGAAAAGTTGAAGATTATGTATGAATATTGTGGTGATTTGCTACATTCAGAGAGCTCTGATTGAGCTTTGTCATTCTCTTGTTTTGCGCATTGATGTTTTGCTCTCAGTGAAGAGAGTGTGGGTTGATATTTTCAACACATTTATGCGCACATATTGAGAACAGTTCGTGGATGTATGCATTCTTGTGGAGTCTCAGGTTCGAGAGTGGTTTCATCACAGGTTATGTGCATTGACTTATGCGATTGAGCAGATTTCGGAAAGTGTGGTGATAAATTTGCACAGAGTTTTGCAAGCATTTTGAGCATGATTGAGAGCTGAATTTTCAGCTGATTTGGATGCTCATTTGCTACACAATTGATACATGCTTGATGCTCGTTTATATTTCCATGTGGATGCACATGATGTGCACTTTTTGGCGGATGGTATTCTTTGCCTTGCAATGGCATATGTGGGCTGATTTTCAGCTGTTTTGAGCATCAATTTGTGTCCAAGTTTGTAACATTCAATGGCCTAATAACTTGTGTGTAGCGGAAATTAACATGAACATAGTGGGCATTTCATTAGAATAGATTTCTAATGAGAATTACAAGAGTGCTTGGGTGGAGAGAGCAACAAAAATCATAACACCTAGTTAGATAGCATCAACAATACTTTCAAAAGAGAGAGAAATTAAGCTATTGACAACAGTTGAGGACCGGATTTTCATGGAGCCAGTCCCCCCTCCAAAAGGCCTTGTATTATGGTTTCTCCCATCAAGAGAGACATTGTACAATACAAGTCTTTGTGTTCCTTCAAGACTAGCTAGTGCAATGAAGATGAAAGCTTCATGCACTAGTTATAAGCAAAACACTTAGCAAAAACAACTTTAATTATCCCCGTTCTATGACCCAAGCTGACCTCACACACCTTCGAAGATGGTGAGAGCTAGCGGGGTATGAGAGTAGATTGAGAGGAAGAAGGAGTATCTTACGAGAAAGATGTAAATCTCCTCACATAATCACTCATATTAGCATAGCTTTAGCTTGGTAGAGGATATGAGCATGCATTGAAGCTTGAATCTAGGTTGGATTTGCATCCACAAGCCAAGAGTGTGTCGATGTAGGCTTCTATCTCACAAGCTTGGATTAATGAGCTCTCCATCAAAGCTTGGGAAGAGATATTATTCTCTTTCTTCACACATGAGATTGTGTGAGTGTGTGTGTGATAATGCTTTGCAAAAATCAGCCCCCCCTCTCTCTCTTGGGCGAGCCCTCTTGCTATTTGCTCTTGCTCCAGCCTCATTGACCCTCCCCAAGTCAAGCCAATGACCATTAAGTAGCATAAGTGATAGACTTTTGACATGTGTCCCCCTTTCCCCTTTTGTGAGAGCTTTAGGTAATTTAATAATTAAACTAAACTCTCATTGGACCCCTTTGCCTCCTGGCCAATAGGAATCAGGCAAGCCATTGGGCTCCTGAATGCTCATTGGACCCCTTGGGAGACTGCCCAATAGTCTTCTATGAGACTTAATTCTCATTGGTTCTTTTATTAAGTGTTTTTAAATTAATTAAACTAGATTTACTCTAGCCTAATTCTCATTGGTCCACCTCCAAGGCCATCCAATAGGAATTGGGCACACCTTGTGGGCATCTGGGCTAGGGAGCTGACATGTGTCCCTAATTCCCTTTGTGTAAAGGGAGCCTGTGTGTGTGTGTGTGTGACTTTCTCTCTCATTCCCTACTCCCAAGGCTCGCCCCCTCCTATGTAGGGATTTGAAAAGACTTTTTGGTCACACACAAAGCAACCAATTTCCCCTAGGGTTGACCTTTGGACACAACCTTTGAATTTTGGAACCTTAGCATTTTGGAAGTCTTAATGGGCTGAACCTTAGGGTCTTTTTAGCCCATTGTTGCACATGGATCTTTTGCAGATGGCCCCCCTTTTGGATCCCTATTTTCCCTCCTTTGGACCCCTATAGTGGCCGGTCTGCTAGCTTAACCAATATTCTAGATTTTTCTCCCCTAGCACTTCCCCACATTAAACGATCAATTTAATATGAGAAAATCATTTAGGAGAATTAGATATTGATTATTATGACATTACCTCTCTCTTGAAATCATAGTCGTCCTCGACTATGGTGTAGAGAAGATAAATCATATTCATGAGTCCTTTTCTTAGCGGGTAGAGGATCCCTATGTTACCCTACGACATCATTCCACAATGGATGACTAGTCCATTTGGTGCTTGAGAGCCTTAGGCTATCGCAAGCATGTCTACACATTAGTCCTATGAGTCTTCCATAGTAGAGTGACAAGCTCTACTTGGTGTTTGGGAGACGTCGTCTCCGCAAACTTGATCTAAGAATGCATACTACTTCATTTTTGTGCACAATAAAGAAAAAGAGAGTCTTATAAGACAAAAAAAACTTTGTTCATTTTTAACATTTTGTACATTTGCCTACTCTTGGGAAGCATTGTAAGCATTGACAAGGTTTAGGTTATCCTTTAATTGTATGCCTTGCATCCATCTAGCATCTTCAAAAGGATAATTTTTAAACTTAATAAGATATCGTAGGATAGTCTTACCGCCTCTTAATACCTTGTCTTCATGTCGGAGAATGGACTCGGGTTGCAGCACCTCCTCCTGGTTCTCGATCTCCGGTGGGTCTTCAATAGTTGGTTCTTGAGGTGGCTCTCCTTTGTAAGGCTTTAATAGGCTCACATGGAAAGCATTGTGTATGAGCCAGTGATTGGGCAACCTGAGTTGATAGGCCATTTCATTGATTGGCCTATGAATCTGGAAGGGACCATAGTACCTTTTTGCTAGCTTAGCATAGTACTTTTGGTGGCTGGTAGGATTCTTGCCCGTCGTGTGCCTTAATCGAGCCTTGGGAAACTTTAACAAGACCCAATTGTTTTCTTTAAAGGCTTGGACTCTTCTATGCTTGTCAGTAGCAGCCTTTTGCCTTTGCTGTGAGATAGAGATAGCATCCTTAATCTTTTGAAAAGATTCTTGTAGGTCTCGGCTATACTCATCCACAGCGAAGATCTTCCCATGTACCTTAAGTAGCAAGGGACTTTTTGATCTTCCCTCAATTACCTCGAAAGGTGTTTTTCCCGTGGAAGTATGTACAGTGTTATTGTAAGCATACTCCACTAAGGGTAAGTACTTCTCGCATTGGGATCTTTGATGTACTTCCATTACATAGGCTTTTAGTAGATCGAGAATGGTTAGGTTAGCTATTTCACTTTGGCCATCCGTTTGTGGATGATAGGCCGAAGAGAAGTTTAGCCTTGTCCCTAAATTCTCAAAGAGACCCTTCCAGACATTCATGGTCATTCTAGGATCTCTATCCCACAGTATGGACATTGGCAAGCCATGGTACTTGAAAATTTGTGAAATGAAGAGGGTTTCCATTTGATGGGCTTTCTTTTTGACAGGTATAAAATGAGCTTTTTTATTGAACCTATCTACTATCGTCCATATTCCCGTATTCCCATGGATAGACTTAGGCAATCCAAAGATAAAATCCATGGATATGCTCTCCGATGGTGAATTAGGGATTGGCAAGGGTTGAAGCAATCCAAGTTTCTTCCCTCTATCAAATTTTGTCTTTTGGCATACCACACATTTAGAAACATACTCTTGTATGTTCACTTTCATGGTAGGGCAATAGAAATATGTTTCAATTCCCTTTAAGGTAGACTGAATCCCTCTATGCCCCGCATAAGGTGGAGCATGAGATTCATACATTACTTTCTCACGTAGTGAGTTAGTAACGCATAGTCTATTTCCATAGAGAAGATAACCATCTTGTAAAGTAAATGGTTCTTCTTTCTTCCCTAATGCAAGGGCTGAAATCACATCTCTAAAATCGAAATCAATAGCGTACTCCTCCATCATTGAAGATAGATCATTGTGAGTTGCTATGGAAACCGCATTCACTCTCGGCCGTCTTGAGAGTGCATCAGCTACTTGATTATGCTTGCCAGCAACGTGAGAAATATGAAAATGAAATTGCGAAAGGAAATTTGCCCACCTCATTTGTTTGTCGAAGAGCTTGGTCTGTGTCATGAAGTACTTAAGACTTTGGTGATCCGTTCACAGAATGAAAGGAGTCCCCAATAAATAGTGCTTTCATGAGTCTAAGGCATGTAGAACTGCAAGGAGTTCCTTTTCATATATGCCTAGAGCTTGCTCAACAGGGTCGAGCCTTCGACTCTCATAGCCTATGGCATGCCCTTCTTGGAGAAAAATAGCTCCAAGGCAATCACCACAAGCATCACATTGGACCTCAAATGGTTTTGAGAGATCCGGTAGTGTAAGCACAGGTTGAGAGATAAGCTTTTCTTTAAGCTTTTCGAAAGCATTGTTCTCCTTAGCAGACCATGTATACCTAACGCTTTTCTTTGATAGGTCATGTAATGGTCCCACAATTTGTGAGAACTTTTCTATGAAGCGTCTATAGTATGCACACATACATATAAAGCTTCTTAGTTCATGAAGATTCCTTGGTTTAGGCCATCCTTTTATTACCTCTAACTTTGATGTATCCATTTGGATGCCATCTTGAGAGATAATGTGACCTAAATACTGAATCTCTTGCAAGAAAAAGTCACTTTTCTTTCGATTAACATAAAGTTTATTCTCTCTCAAAACTTGAAATATTACCTGGAGGTGTTTCTTGTGTTCGTCTAATGAATTAGAGTAGATGATAATATCATCAAAGAACACTCGAGTGAAGGTTCGATGAGGCCTGAACAGCTTCTCCATCAAGAGGTTGAATGTGGCTAGTGCATTAGTCAATCCAAAAGGCATGACAATGTATTCGTAAGGACCAAATGTGGTGCGAAATGCGGTCTTTACAATGTCTTGATCAACTATCCTTATTTGATGATAGCCACTTTTTAGGTCAATCGTACTGAAGTAGGTTGATCCTTGTAGCTTATCAAATAGGTCTTCTACCCGTGGAACAGGAAACCTATTCTTGATAGTGATCCTATTTAGTGCTCTATAGTCGACACACATACGATATGTGCCGTCTTTCTTTTGCACTAATAGCACATGTGAGCAAAATGGAGATGAGCTAGGCCTAACTATGCCCTTCTCAACTAACTCATGCACTTGCCGCATAATTTCCTCTTGTTGAGCATGTGAAACTCTATAAGGAGGTTTGTTAGGCGGTGAAATTCCTGGAAGAAGTTCAATTGCATGGTCATCATTACCTCATTTAGGAGGTAGCTCACAAGGGATGTCGTCAATAAAAACATCTTGAAACCCCTTGAGAAAATTGGCTAACTCTAACTCATTTTGGTTACTTTTATTTTCCTTTGCTAAAGCATTAGGTTCTTTTTGAGAATCTTTAACAAAAATCATGTACACGGAAATAGAGCTCTTTATTGAGTTGTTGAAAGCTAGTGTATGTACAATGGGGATAGTGTTACCCATTTCCTTAGCACCTATATACATGTCTTTTTCCCTGAACTTAAACGAGATTCTCCTTTCAGGAAACTTAACATCGACAGCCAGGCGATCAGACCATGGTGCCCCTAGGATTACATCCTCATGCTTGAGAGGAGAGATAAAGAAGTCCTCTTTGTCCACATAGCCTTGGACATGAAGCCTCAATTTCCCGATTAAGGGAGTGACTGAAGCTTCTTGCCCCTTGAAGGCACTGTCTGCGGGTAGGACATCTCCCATCTCGTAGGATTGTATGCCTAGCTTGGTGGCCAACTCTATAGATATAAAATTGTGAGTAGAACCAGGGTCAAAGAGAGTCTCCTCCTCTTGGATTTCAACCAAGGAAACTCTAGGAGGATCTTGGCAGTTGTTCTTTTCGGGACAAGCGCGGTACGCATGCCCTTGCTCGCCACACTTGAAACACTGGTTATCCTTACGATAACGCTCAAGCTCTTCAGGAGAGAATTTGTTCTTACCTTTGTAAACTCCCTTCTCTTTAGCTTTGTTGGAGTTGCCCTTAGGAGACTATTGGACATTGTCCTTCCCCTTAGGCTCATTGGAACCCTTGTTTTCCATGGGCTTATTATTTCTTTTAGCCCTCGTTTGGAAATTGATTCGAGAGGCCACCATAGTATGGTGTATTACCACCGATATGGTACGTGGCCTTTGGGAGTTGACATACTCCGCCATTTCTTCGGTTAAAGCCCGCACAAAATTGTTGCTTTTGTTCTCCAAAATCCAACTTTTTGAAGACAGTGGATTTGAGTTGTAGGTCCCAAAACTTTTCTACATATTTGTGGATGGATTCATTGGGAGAGAGCTTTAAGCTTCGCCATTCGGTGAGTACTTTGTCTTTGGCATCGGTGGCCAAAAACTGCTTCATAATGGAAGATCTTAAAGCTTTCCATGTTCGGGGAGCTTCACCGTTGGCTCGTAGGCTAGACCACCATTGTCTGGCGGAATTTTGAAAGTGCATAGCTACATGGCGTAGCTTAGAGGACTCCGTGAAGCCCTCATCTCCAAGCGCCGCATCGAATTGCTGGATAAAGGCCAAGACTTTGTCCGTAGCACCAAAGGTGCCATCATAGGTAAGGAAAGAGATGCTCTTCCTTCCCTCTTTGAATTTCTTCAGTGTGGACGATGTCTTCCATGTGGCATAGGATTTCCTATGGCCTCTTCTTTTTTATGGTTCAAAGGTTGCACCATCACTTTCTTTAGAAGGTGAAGAATTTGAAGAATGCGGAGAAGAGGGTGACCTCTTTCTCGCCTTTTTCTTGTCTTGATCTTCGTCATCTTGACCATAGCTTTCATAAGAGGAAGAGGATAAAGAAGATGGAGAAGAGGGTGTCCTCTTTCTCGCCTTTTTCTTCTCTTGCTTTTTATCATCCCTCTTTGAATTATGGCGTGGAGAAGAGTGTGATGGTCTTCTCCACTTTGGTGGTGATGGAGAGCGTTTAGCCCGCCGTCTTCGTGGAGCCATCTCCGTCGAGGTGGCGGAAGACTCACTTCTTTCTCGTTCCTTCGGTGGAGGCTCTTGTGTTCTCCTTTGGGAAGGAGATGCATCATCAAGAAGTAAATTCTTGAGCCCTTCATATAAATTCTCTTCTTCTTTCCGAATCGGAGAGAGACCTCTTTTAGTAGTCTCACAAGGAGGCTTCCTAGGTGTTCTCTCGTCATGGTGATGAGCTTGGAGAATCCCGTGAGCACGAAGCTGCCGTTGCACTTCAGTTTGGAGAGATGGATTGCCCATGGCTTGTTGAAGCCTAGAAACAAGATAGTTAACAAGCATTGAAGCATCATTAGTAGCTTGCTCATGAGCAAAATCAAAGTTATCAACATTAATTTCACTCTCTTTACTATTTTCAGCCATTCTAACAACTTTTAGGTGTACTTTGGCACTTCAAGCCCTAGTTTCTACTCCTCTTTACCCCTTTAGAAAAAGCACTCAAGCTACTGTACCCGCGGCTCGAATACCATTAATTGCAAGGAATAGAAGAGAGGGTCTTTCGACACCAAAATAGCACCGGCTCCTGTCAAGCTTCTAATAGCTCAATAGTGGTTAAGCCGTAGGCAAGCCCCGTAGGACTCCACTATTAAGACCATAGCTCTCGACGGTGATGCCCCATTAACTGCACGAAGGCAGGCGCACTGCAAGGCTGAAAAATTCCTATTCTACTTACTCACAGGCAATTAATAATACCAACCATTTATGGCTATCTTGAGGACCTCCCTTCTTGAGCAAGAAAAGAGAAACCTTGTGCTCTGATACCAATGTAACATTTAATGGCCTAATAACTTGTGTGTAGCGGAAATTAACATGAACATAGTGGGCATTTCATTAGAATAGATTTCTAATGAGAATTACAAGAGTGCTTGAGTGGAGAGAGCAACAAAAATCATAACACCTAGTTAGATAGCATCAACAATACTTTCAAAAGAGAGAGAAATTAAGCTATTGACAACAGTTGAGGACCGGATTTTCATGGAGCCGGTCCCCCCTCCAAAAGCCCTTGTATTATGGTTTCTCCCATCAAGAGAGACATTGTACAATACAATTCTTTGTGTTCCTTCAAGACTAGCTATTGCAATATAGATGAAAGCTTCATGCACTAAGCAAAACACTTAGCAAAAACAACTTTAATTATCCCCGTTCTCAGACCCAAGACCTCACACACCTTCGAAGATGGTGAGAGCTAGCGGGGTATGAGAGTAGATTGAGAGGAAGAAGGAGTATCTTACGAGAAAGATTTAAATCTCGTCACATAATCACTCATATTAGCATAGCTTTAGCTTAGTAATTAGCTTGGTGGAGGAGATGAGCATGCATTGAAGCTTGGCTCTTGGTTGGATTTGCATCCACAAGCCAAGAGTGTGTCGATGTAGTCTTCTATCTCACAAGCTTGGAGTAGGTGATGAGCTCTCCATTAAAGCTTGGGAAGAGATATTATTCTCTTTCTTCACACATGAGATTGTGTGAGTGTGTGTATGATAATGCTTTGCAAAAATCAGCCCCCCCTCTCTCTCTTGGGCGAGCCCTCTTGCTATTTGCTCTTGCTCCAGCCTCATTGGCCCTCCCCAAGTCAAGCCAATGACCATTAAGCAGCATAAGTGATAGCCTTTTGACATGTGTCCCCCTTTCCCCTTTTGTGAGAGCTTTAGGTAATTTAATAATTCAACTAAACTCTCATTGGACCCCTTTGCCTCCTGGCCAATAGGAATCAGGCAAGCCATTGGGCTGCTGAATGCTCATTGGACCCCTTGGGAGACTGCCCAATAGTCTTCCATGAGACTTAATTCTCATTGGTTCTTTTATTAAGTATTTTTAAATTAATTAAACTAGATTTACTCTAGCCTAATTCTCATTGGTCCACCTCCAAGGCCATCCAATAGGAATTGGGCACACCTTGTGGGCATCTGGACTAGGGAGCTGACATGTGTCCCTAATTCCCCTTGTGTAAAGGGAGCCTGTGTGTGTGTGACTTTCTCTCTCATCCCCTACTCCCAAGGCTCGCCCCGGCCCCTCCTATGTAGGGATTTGAAACGACTCTTTGGTCACACACAAAGCATCCAATTTCCCCTAGAGTTGACCTTTGGACACAACCTTTGAATTTTGGAAGTCTTAATGGGCTGAACCTTAGGGTCTTTTTAGCCCATTGTTGCACATGGCTCTTTTGCAGATGGCCCCCCTTTTGGATCCCTATTTTTTCCTTTGGACCCCTACAGTGGCCGGTCTGCTAGCTTAACCAATATTCTAGCTTTTTCTCCCCTGGCACTTCCCCACATTAAATGATCAGTTTAATATGAGAAAATCATTTAGGAGAATTAGATATTGATTATTATGACAAAGTTAATGCTATTATATGCTTCGCCCTCCCAATCCTATTATATTACAGGATTTTTTTCCAAGTTTACGGAGTTGAGACTTTGGAGTAGCTCATGTATACTTGAGTGCAGATTTTGCGCATGATTTGCTCATGGTTTTGAGCATGTTTATGGCATGTATGGTTATTATGTTTAGATAGCCAAATATTGTCGAAACTCTACCGGATTTTTCTTGCTAGTTTATTTGTTTATGCACATGGTTTGCAATCGTGTTTTGATTGCATTTGGCACTCAGTGATTGCTTTGCCATAGTGTTTTGGCATCGCATTGTGGGAGTGTTTGCTCATCGGATTATGTCATTTGACATACATGTGGTAATTTTCATGAGGGAGATTGTTGATGATAGTTTCATCGTTTACCACATAGTGCTCTTGGATTAGAGGGGGTGTTTTGGCATCATTTGAGTGGTTTTGCTCACTTTGTTTTGTTACATTGATCGCCATATTTGATGATACTTCTCTTAGATAGCTTATGCCATCTTATGTTGTATTTTGACAGTACTTGGTGTATGAGTTAGCCAGTCTTTGGCTATTGTTAGTTGATCGATTTGTGCTTGGTCTTGTCACAGGTTATCGCCATGCATTTGGCATGTACATCATTGTCAGGGTTTATGCTTTACCATACACAGTTTGATGGTTCAAACTTTGAGCATTGGAAAGCAAGTATGCATGATGCATTGACTCAATTGGGCCAAGTGTTGCCACTACAGGGCATGGATGCTAGGCCAGAGTCAATGAATTACGATGAGTGGGAGGACTTGGATGAGCTTGCACGTTTGACGATCATGTTACACCTTGGTGAGTGTCTATCGCATTGGTTTGGATGCATGTACAACTAGAGAGTTATGGCAAAGATTGTGCAATGCTTTTGGCACAAATGAGTCTAGAGAGATGTCTACAGTCAAAGGACGATCTTGCAGACATAGAGATGTTGTATGTTGGCATTGTGGTCATACAGGGCATGTACATAGGCGTTCTTTTCGACGGATGAGACAGCACAGGAGACAACACAAGAGGGATTCTATCACTTTGGATGATGTGGGAGTAGATGTAGCATATGTGGCTACGCATGATGGAGATATCGACTTTGCTTCCATGTTTACTCTTGACTTTCTCATGTCGGTTTTTGATGACACATTACCTTCGCATTGGATACTAGATGTGAGTGCTAGGTTTCATGTCACACCGAGTCGTGAGTGGTTTAGCACATATGCTAGTGGTATGCTTGGACATGTTTTTCTAGATGATGGTTCAGTGCATGACATAGTCGGTGCAGGAGATGTCAGGCTATCGTTGTCGAGTGGTGCATCATACGTGTTGCGAGATGTACACCATGTGCTAGGTTTGACGTAGAGCTTGATCTCTGTGAGTCACTTACGAGACAGCGGATGCCAGGTAGTGTTGGATGAGCAAAGTTTCAGATTGCATCGTGGACAGCTAGTCATAGCTAGAGGTGCTAGTGTTGGCACGATTCATGTGATGCGAGTACGTTATGTGTGAGACGACACAATTTTTGTGAGTATGCAGTCATGCAGAGAGACGAGGCATGTCTCCTTTGCGGATAGGTTGCATGATGCTCCAGTTTGTAAGCACGTTGAGCCAGTTGTGCAGACAGTTGTGCAGTAGGGCATGTCATTCATGGATACGATGACGGATATGGATGGCTTGACTGCTGAGGATTCAGCCGTGATTCAGTCATTCATGGATATGCTTAGTCCAGAGGCTGATGTATGTGAGTTAGAGCTAGGCATTGCTCTTACCACACAGGGTTCAGGACAGATAGATTCTCTTGGTACGCGTGTGACATGCGATGGACACGAGGATGGATTCCAAGGATCGGAGTTCGGGTGTCAGGGTGATTTTCATGAGTGGAGTTCTGAGCCAGATTTGACTGAGATGGTCAGATTGGCAGATACTGCTAGGATTGCATCAGCATTCGGGAGTCTCATGTACGAGATACTCATCTCGAGACCCGAGATTTCATTTGCAGTGGGAGCAGCTAGTTGTGCAGTGAACGTTGGCCTTGAGCATAGGGATACTTTGCAGCGTATGGTGAGATACCTGCAGGATGTGTGCGCTTTGGTGAGGAGTATGGTGTCGATCGCTCTATAATAGCTTCCTCTACAATTAGAGCTGGATGCACACAGATTCAGTGCGCCAGTGGGCATTGGCTGAGGTCATACTTGTGATGGCCTTGTACATGTTTTGTACGGTTTTCTTTTCTCCCTCACGGCCACATTGGCATTTACGTGGGAGGTTGTTGGGGTAAAGACCCATGTGGCCAGTTAGGCCAGGCGCCCACCCACTATACTTATTCATTATGTACATAACAGAATAAGGGGGCTCACATGTAGAGAGTGAGTTTCAGCCCCTGCAAACACAAGGTCTCCTCTTCTTCTCTCTTCTCCATTGCTGCACACACACACACACACGCTCCCTCTCGCACACTGCCCCTGCAAACACAAGGTCTCCTCTTCTTCTCTCTTCTCCATTTCTGCACACACACACACACACACACACACACACGCTCCCGCTCGCGCACTTCACTTATGAGTGTAGGTTGGCTATAAGACCCTTGACATTTAGTTCCATAGAGTCGTAAGTACAAACAAGGATTTAGGTGATGTTCAAGATTCCTTTAAAACCATCTTAAGGACACTCAAATTGAAAAGTAATGGAAAACCTTTAACCAAGCTGGTGATGGAAGTTAGGTCTATGGTAATTGAGCACCACGAGCATATGCATCCATGTGTTAAACATAAAACTTGAGCTCTGCAACTTACAACGATAAAAATACCTCTGATTGTAGATTGACTATCAACAACCTAAAAGGAAGACCCTTGACGCTTGGTTCCATAGGGCCCTAAGTACAAGTCTCGCCCCATGGATAATACCAAATAAAAGGTGAGGTGAACTATTAGGCCACCAAATTAGGAAAATTTTGTGAGACCCTCTCTAGCAATCCATTAAGTCGGGGCTACCATTTAAGCTAGGAGGTCGGATGAAGGACCGTGTGGTGACATGCCAAATGTACTAGCAAGAAAATCCATAGCCTACACGATAATACGCACACGACCAATGAGGAAACTACATTTTTCCCATGTAACACAATGAGGGGTGAATGAAAAGCTGGGATCTGGTGAATGAAAGTATAATGCATCAGCAAGGCTCGAACTCTGGATCATACTTCTATGATTTTGTTTCATCTACCTTATGCACCCTACCAATAACTAATTTGTGTATCACGACTTCCACACCCATAATAAGTTAGTATTGGGGATAGATGGGTCCCTCACTTTTTAATGAGTGTTTTACCCTAAGGTCACTAGTGATGCCCATACATTGTTGAATCAACACATTTTGGCATCGCTAAAAGTGTTGTGTATGCAACATGACCATAGAAATGCTTGTAGTGATGCCAAAATGTCTCATAAAGCTTCTCTACGGACAAAGTATCCTAGTAGTAACTCTTTGGATAGAAAATGTGCATTGAGAGAATGATCTACTAAAAACCCCTAGCCATGTCCTTATTGGTCACTATGTTTATAATGTGTATATCACATGCATTCAACGACTATTTCTAAAACATTTTATTTGTAAATTTTTGACAAGTAATAAACAATCTTTTCCTATAATTTTTTTTTCCAATACCATTTCATGGTTAGTGAAATGTGAGAAAAATCAAAATTTAATAACCCCTTTTGTTAAACCCATGTGATAGTGACATACTTATTAAGTGGACCCCCACTTATTAAGTGGACAAAGAGAGAAATAGAAAAAGATGAATAGATGAAAATGAATATTCTCAAAAATAGTACAAGGATGTCGTATTTTACTAGAAATCTTCCTACTATCCAAGACTTGGCTAGACTTGGCTAGTATGGCTACATGCACTTAGTTTCATAATGCATTTGTGAAAAAAGATATTTTTCTGTGGTGGACATAAGAGTGTTGGAAGTTCTTCTCTCTCCCTAGACTAGAACAATAGCTATAAATGTGCCAAATGTATCAAAGAAGAGCATATGATAAGAAGTTCACTTTGGGTAGAACTCATAAATGGCCCATCCTTCATGTGGTCATTTATAAAATAGCTGATAGTCACCCTAAGAAAACCCATGTATGCTACCTCAATTTTGACACCCAATAGACACAAATCTTGTGTGCTTTAGAAAATAGACCTAAAGTCTCTCGGGACATTAGCCATTATGAGATTTCGGAGGACATTTGAAGGGCCTTCTAAGAAATTCTATTTCTCTCTCTAGAAAATGTTCTTAAAATATACTTGCTCTTGTTGCGTGCCTTCAATAGGACAAGTGAATACTTTGAAAAGTGAGCCTAACTTTTTTAAAATCCTTGAAAACGGTCACTTTTTCATTCAATGAGTGTGTCGTTTTCATGAAGTACACGACGCACATTCAATATAGCTTTCATCATCATTGAAATTAAAAAATACACAAAATTATCAGTTGGTGTTAGAATTTAAAGTTTTTGATACTGCCAATGCGTCCAAATGACCAAAAACTTTAAGAACGTCTATCTACTTACCTCAATCTGACATCCAGAGAGGGAGAAATTGTCAAAATACTGCTAAAAAGGAATTTTGCCTCGCGGCATGTGAGGGGCGGAGATTTTGGATCACGGCACGCAAAGGGTCATCTAGAATTCTCCCTACGGTCCCTTGCACGCCATGATCCAAAATCCCCTTTTTAGCGATTTTTTGGTGATTTCTCCCTCTCCGGTGTCAGATTGAGGCAAGTAGATTGGTGTTTTTAAGGTTTTTGGATGTTTTGGATGCATTGACGGTGTCAAAAGCTTCAAATTTCAACATCAATTGATAATTTTGTGATTTTTCCAAATTTCAATGATGACAAAAGCCATATTAAATGAGCGTCGCTTACCTCATGAAAAAGACATTCGCATTGAATAAAAAGATGTCTGTTTTCAAGGACCACTGACACCTTTTTTATATTTCTCTTAATATTAATATATTTTTCTACGTAACGTAAGCTCTTCTTTCATTGCAGGAGTGCTTTTTCCTCTCTCTTCTAAAAGGCCCTCCAAAAGACCTCCTAAATCTCGTAATGGATAAAGAGATATGATGCTTGAACATTGGTCGCATATCTCAAGGTGGGAAATTGGGTTGGGTCCTAGTGTGGTTGTGGTCATTGAGGGCCTTTTGAAAGCCTAACCATCCCTCACTGCTTGAGATTCTACTCTTAGTCTTGTCTTTTGTGGATGTAAGATAATGGTTCCCTACCGTCAACAGTATTAAGCCACTTGTGCTTCTCCTTTAGATGGCTTATGCTCCAAAACTTATGGACAATTGTTTTGGAAGACAAGTTTGGGCTCTTTAAGTCATCCAAGTGGTGTTCTTCCTAGCTATGGGCTTTCTTCAAGAAGATCTTGTGAATGCTAGTGAGAAAAATAAGAAAAGAAAAAGGACCAAGGAGGTTGAGGACGTACTCTAAAATTACTACAGTTAAAAAACCTTGCAAAAATAAAACCTTTGATTCTAGTAACTTCAGCCCTTTAGTGTATGATATATGCCATAAAACTTCTTGAATTGAGACCATAATCACTTTAGATGAGGCAAAATTTATCTATAATAAGCACAATGTTCGGAAAGATGAGGGAAAGACCCACATACTATCAACATAGAGATTCAAATAAATTATGTAGAAGATGGTGAGGGTCCATGATATAGTGATTGAATAGTATTGTCCACTCTTCCCCATGAAGAGATCTCCATATTGAAAATGCAAATGCACTAAATGATGTGTCCTGCATAGGATTGCATTACTTTGGGATTGGTTGCGTAATTTTCATTTACATGAGGGCATACTTGGAGGGGATTTCACCATGGTGCTAACAATAGAAGATACTACCTTTGGTATACTTGTGTTAGGTCCAAATCTTGAGAGAATTTGGTAAGTGTACATCACTAATAGATGCATGGTTTTTTCTTCACCATATTGCACAAGGGTCGCATTCCATCCTCGTACACATCCTTTATCTAGGCTAGATACAATGTATTTTTTAAGTATTAATTGGTGACCTAGCTCTAATGTATTGAGTTAGATGTGGACTCTATTTTTCATATCACTACCTTGTTACTTTATGCTTGACTGATATTGAGTGTTCTGGCGAGATAGTGGAGGTGAAAATGGCCTTGATGGTTAACAACTCTTTGCTTGATTAGCATGTTTTGACAGCTCAACTATCAAACTTAATTAAAAAGGTTCCATGTTGAATGTTAATGCTTTTTAGAAAAGGTGGAGCTCAGAGAGATTTTGCAAGAATGTATCAAATTTGTGGGTAAAATATACAGAATCTCAGAGAGAATGAAATGTGATACATGCTCATCAATGCTTACATGCAATGAAAAAATGAGCTCATTGGCAAAGACGTAGATAAAGAAATTATCCCGGCTAAGAAGGTGCCAAGAGAGCTTGAGAAAATTAATGTACAAGAGTCCATAATGTTATGAAGAATCAAGGAGTTAGCTGATGTTCATGATCCCCTTAAAACGTTCCTAAGGATACTACACTCCAAAAGGAATAGCAAACCTTTAACCAATTTGGTGATGTAAGGTAGGTCTATGGTAATTGAGGACAAGAAGCGTATACATCCATGTGTTAAACATAGAACGTGGACACAGGACAAGGTTAGTTTATGAAGATAAAATACCACCAATTGCACATTGACTGTTAACACCTTCAAAGGAGGACCCTTGACTCTTAGTTCCATAGGGCCCTAAGTACAATTGTCATAGGAGGAAACCAATTAAGCGCCCCATGTCTAATACTTTCTCTGAAGCGAGGTGCACTATAGGGTCAAACCCCCAATAGCAGGCCCCCTAGGATGCACAATGAATTGCAATTGATGTGCTACAGATTTTGCTGATGAAGGGGTGCGTTCGAAAGCTAAGAGTTAGATGTACTAGCAAGAAAAGGCATAGCCTGCGCGCTGGAATAGAGGCGATGAATGTGAGCAATACATTTCTCCTAGATAAGAAAATGAGGGGTGAATGAGAGGCTGCGGTCTTTTGAATAAAAGTACAATGCGCCAACAAGACTGAAACTCTGGATCTCGTGCATCAACGGTTTCGTTTCAGCCACCTTATGCACCTTACTAATAACCCGTTTGTGTACCAGAGCTGGTGCGTCAATAATAAGTTAATTCTGGGGATAGACGGTCCCTCGCTTTTTATTGTGTACTTCACCCTCAGGTCACTAGTTGAGGAAAATCCCACGAGACACTCTCTAGCAATTTCATGAAGTCAAGCTGTCATTTAAGCTAGGAGGTCGGAACTGGGACTGTGTGGTGATATGTGAGATGTACTAACAAGAAAAGCCATAGCGTGCACGATGATACACAAGCAACGAACGAGGGCAATACGTTTTCTATTCTGTGAAACAAATTAATAAGGGGTGAATGAGAAGCCAAGGTTGGGTGAATCAGAGTATAATGTACCAGCAACGCCTACGGTTTGGTTTCAGCTCGCGAGACTCTCTCTCTATATAAGCGATTCATTTTCAAGTCGGGCAGGGTCGACTGCATTTAAGCAGCTAGCAGGTCGGATTAGGAACCGTGTGGTGACATGGCAGTATAAAATGGTGCCTTGGCACTACAAAGTGCTGCCAAATCAGCCAATGCCAGTAGCGTTAATCCTCCTCAGCGCCACCTCAGCCAATGCAAGTAGCGTTAATCCTCCTGATCAGCGCCACCTCAGCCTCCTCTCTCGCTCTGCAAACAGATCGGGTACGTACACGGGCAGTCGATATTTTGCATGGGGGTGAAGATTAATATATTGCAGAGTTCTGTTTATATCGCTGCAGGTACCCAAACTAACTAACTAACTAACGCATTCATGCAGGGTCTTGGAGCTCTGATCACTGGCCAAGTCCAGAAGACGATAAGGTTTTCATGTCTCAATTGGAGCACAGTTTTGAGAGCTAGAGACTTGCTACAATATAGGAAACGCAAGCCTGTGAAGCTGGTTAGCGTCTCTGATTATAATTTGTGCAGGTAATTAAGAATGGTATCTCATGATCCTAAGAAGAAACCGGCTATGAAGAGCCCGGCCAGTAGCTGTTGCAAGAACGAATTAACATGTTAATGGGTCCCCGACGGGTAGCAGGACGTAAATGGTGGGGAGAGGTGAGAGTGCCAGCTGATGTGCCACAAGGCCGCTTTAGCAATGCAAAACCGCGCACAAGCATCTCATGCGGCTCTCATCATAGCGCGCAGGCCGTGGCCAAGGCCCGAGACTTCATTGTGGACTTCATCTACCAGGATGAGGACCACTTTGACTACCTCCTCAATTATCCCCAAGATGCCGATCACCTCGGCAGGATCGTGAAAGAGATTGCAGGGTCTCACAGTTCCCACCCACGAGAATACATCGCCAGCCTCGCCCGTAATGTGGGTGCGTCTTATGACCACCAGCTTCATCCTCATGAGCTTGAGCAAGAGCGGGATGCAGAAGACGCAGAAGCAGAGCTAGAGTTGCAGGTGAAACCGGAGCCTAAGCTGAGGTTGGGGAGTTGCATGTACAGTAAACCATTTGATCCACTAGAGCGAGAGGTGCAGCTGAAACCAAAACCAAAGCGAGAGCAAGAGCTTGTGGAGGGGCTAGATCTAGAGCTGAGATTGGGAACAAATTTACTGTCAAATTAGACGTTTACAGATTGAAGAAAACGTTCAAATTCTGCATTTTTGTGAGTAAGGTACTTATTTTTGAAAGCCGTGAGGACTTATTATTATCTTTTTTTCTTAACCTGGAAGATTCGCCCTTATTCTGTAGTGCTGTTTAACTATATGCATCAATCGGCATGTAGCGGGTCAACCCAGCTCAACTTTAAGTGACCTCCTTTTTCTTTCAATCTCAGCTCATGGTGTCATTGTTGAATCTGACATTTATTGCGCTCTTAGTAGTGTAGCAAGCAGTACTTCATGCGAGCTTATTGACTCTGCTTTTGATAACATTGTTTTTTTTCAAGATTGTGCTTATTACAAATCGAATATGGAATAACCTCTTTTAATGACCTCATATCAAAAGTACATCAAGTTTGTTCGTCGCCAATGATAGCGAAAGCTTACATCTGATGTTCTTTATCTACTCGATCACATGATCTTGACTCGTTGTTTTGAGGATGCACCTCTATGCATCGGGCTTGAATTTAGCTTGGTCATTTCTACACAATTTATATATGGTCAAAGCTAGTGGAAACCCCCCCTACATCTAGTCCTTTGTTCTTCTTTCCTCAAAGATATGTTGCTTTTTGTTTACTTCTCTACACCATAAAATGATAGAAATGGCTCGCAATCCTCGAAACAGTACATTCCACCCAAGTGTAGCAAGCAGTACTTCATGCGAGCTTATTGATTCTGCTTTTGATAACATTGTTTTTTTCAAATTGTGCTTATTACAAATCGAATATGGAATAACCTCTTTTAATGACCTCAGATCAAAAGTACATCAAGTTTGTTCATCGCCAATGATAGCGAAAGCTTACTTCTGATGTTCTTTATCTACTCGATCACATGATCTTGACTCGTTGTTTTGAGGATGCACCTCTATGCATCGGGCTTGAATTTAGCTTGGTCATTTTTGCACAGTTTATATATGGTCAAAGCTAGTGGAAACCCCTGTGAATCGAGTCCTTTGTTCTTCTTTCCTCAAAGATATGTTGCTTTTTGTTTACTTCTCTACACCATAAAATGATAGTAGGTTAGCCTAACATTTGTAAAGCAGAAAGCTTTCAAGGATACAACAAAGAAGCATACTTCTGGCTTGCTGTAGGCTAAATGTACATGAAAATATGTTTCTTTTTTACAGATTTCAATGGTATTGTACTAGGTACATGTAGATATAGGTTTCAATGGCATTGTACTAGGTACCTGTAGATATAATTTCAACTTACATGCATTCATGAAACTTATTTATTATTGGGGTTATAACATAACTTAATTCTTTCTCCTTGGAGATCCAAAGTATATAATGCACACGCAGACAAGGAGATGTTACTATTTTAGTAATGAAAATGGGAACTACACAACCTACAATGCTACTAGATCGTCTCCGTTGGACTTCTTACTCAGCCTTGGGATGCATACATTGCTCCATCTAGTCATTTTATCATTGCCCAATTTATATTTTGTGTTCCTCTTAATCAATTATCAATTTTACCACATCATTTTACCAGCCAAGAGCCATGCTTCAATGCTATGCTAGCCATCTTCTTCATCTCCATGACTATGCTACTATGCTATGCTAAGCTCTATGAGAAATGGTATGAGAGGACACTATTTCTTTCTTGAAAGAACACTTCTTCTTCATCTTCCCTTACCCTCATTCCTTGCTATCTCTCTCCACCTTTAAAGGTGTTTGGCGTCTTGGGACTGAGGCCGGGGACAAGTTAATGCTTTCATTTAGCTAAGTTACGGGCATAATTGTGGTGCATGAAGCTCTCTATCTTCATTGCACCATCAAGGTCTCAAGAAACACAGAGCACAACCTTGCAAATCATGATGAGAGCATATGATATATCACACTATGTGAGTGTGCAAACTGAAATGAGTAGATTGTCCTCCGGAGTTGCAATGTCTGCATGAGAACAAACGTGTTTAGGTACCTGATGGCGCTAGGAATTTGCGATATCTGAGAGGAGAGGGGAGTACGCGAGGGTGTTCAAATAGGGCTTTAATTGAAAAGTAAAAGGGAGAGGGGTCAGCGGGTAGATGAGGCGAGGAGTACAGAGTAGGTAGATAGGGGCATAGAGGACAGAGAGGAGGAGGGGGTGCGCAAGGCGAGAGACAGGCAGGTATGGGTGAGTGAGGTTACAAAGGGCGAGAGGCATTGGTTAGTGGTGAGTGAGGGTAGATAGGGGCGAGGGAATGTAGAGAGGGGTGAGGGCTAGTGGGTAGGAGTGAGTGCATTTAGGTAGGGCCAAGGAAATGTGGAGAGGGGCGAGGGCTAGTGGGTAGGGGCGAGTGCAACTAGGTAGGGGAGAGGGAAGGTAGAGAGGCGCGAGGGCTAGTGGTAGGGACGAGTGAAGGTAGAGAGGGGTGAGGGCTAATGGGTAGGTGGAGGCGAACGTTAGTGGGTAGGGGAAAGGGGTTGAGAGGGACTTGTAGTTTAAGGGGTGACTCAAGAGAGAGAAACGTAGTTAACCCATGGCAATCTGAGGTACTACACAGAGAGAGCAAAGAGATTGGGAATGAATTTTATCAAGAGAGCTGGTGTGAAAAGAAGGGTTATAGAGTGACCCAATATTAGCACTTAGAAAACGATGGGATGATGAAGAAGAAGAAGGAACAACGTGCTTCTGGAAAGAAGAAGTGAAAGAAAATTACTGCATAGAAAAAGCCTCCTAGTGACCCATAGTGTTTTACACTTAGAGCCCAATTTGATGAGAAAGTTTGATTATAGAGAACCCATTTTCAATCCCAAAAGTGAGAAGACGGGACAATACAAGGCAATACAACAACGTAGTCCAATCGCATGGAAAGAATAACCCGATTATAAGAAGTTTAGGAAAAAGCAAGCACCCCAATTACAGTGGTAGAGAAAGTATACCAAAGGAGGAAATGTGGGGACACCGATAGGCATGTCAAAGACTGAGAGTTTGCAAGGGTGTCATCATAACATATACTGTGGTGAGAGGGTAAGTGACAGAAGAGATAAAGGAGATAGCTTACTGAGAGGGATAATAGCATTTGATTTGGGATCCATTTACCAGTGGCAAGCGGACACCTTCCAAAGTCACTAACTGGACCACTCCTTGTGGAAAAATCTCTTGTACCATGAATGGTCCTTGCCAAGCTGGGCCAACTTCTTTGCTTTTTTTGATATCTAGCTTGATACAGTAGCACTAGTAATCTTTTCATTATTTTTGTCTTACGAAGATGGTGATCATTCCATGCTTTGCGAGGAAGCTTCTCTGTTTGCAGCGCATAAAATGCTAACCTGTGGATTTCATCCAACATGGAGAGATGAGACAGATTGGCAGAGGCAATCCCTGATGTGTCACGAAGACTACCCACCCTAGTGGAGCCGAAGTTGAATTCAAAAGGGGCGATTGCTTCTAACCCAAAAGACAATTGAAAAGAAGTGTAGTTCGTTGTTGCTTTGTGGGAAGTGTGATACACCCAAATAGTGTCGAGGATTGCTTGAGCCCAAGACGTCGGATGCAGATGACAAGCCTTGCAAAGTAGAGAAATGAGAACTTTATTGGTGCTCTGTGTCTGCCCATTTGCTCTGGGATAGTAAGAGCACAACTTGCAATGGAAGGATTTGTAGTTGCCTAGTAGTGTGGCGATCAGATCATTGACAAAATGGCTACACCCAAACCTGCAAAATATATTCTCATACAAGAATTTTCTATTGTAGATCTAATGAAATCAATCATTGCTAGAACCTCTACCCATTTAGTGGCATAAGTTGTACCACCACAAGCAAATACTTCAAATCACCTGGTTGAGTCGGCGGAGAAATTGGACCCACAAATTCCAGACCCCATCTTTCAAATGGAAGCCATGCCATGGATACATATAAGGGACAGTTTGATTGCTTACGAGGTTTAGGTGCACAACACTGAAATACATCACACACCTTCACATTAGCAATGGCATCCCGAAACACACAGGGCCACCATAAGACACTTTGTAGAATTATTTGAGCTATAATGTGACAAGACAATGGCCACCACTGGGACCGGTATGGGGATCTTCTATGATAGATTCCACTTCATGGGGAGAGACACACCAACTTAGAACACCATTAGGTCCAACCTTATAGAGCTGACTGCCAATCAAAGTGATATTTGAACAGAAACCTGCATTTCTACAATGGAGAAGCATTCTCTGGAAACATGCCAATGGATAACAACTATAGAACATCGCCGTACCACTTTGGACTTGTATCAATCTAAAATAGACTGCTATCTGGAAAGTCATCCTCAATACCTATAAGTTCCTCACCTGAGTGGACGCGAGAGAAATAGTCGGCCATGACATGAAGTTTGCTAGGACAAGGTACCACTTCAAAATCAAACTCTTGGAACAAAAGGAGCCATTGCCAGACTCGGCCTGCAACTTGTGGCTTATTGAGCAGGTAAGAAGAGCATGATGATCAGTAATAACTGTAAAGTGAACCCCTAATAAATAGTGTCAAATTTTTTGAAGAGCATAAACAATGGCCAAACCTTCCCTCTCAGTCGTACTATAATTGCACTCAGCTTTCGTGAGCAACCTGCTTGCATAGTGAATGGGACAATTGAAATTCAATTCCTTGCTAGCCTGAGTAAGGACAACACCCATAGCTATCTGACTAGCATCAGTATATACATGGAAAGTTAGAGACCAATAAGGGGCTACCAAAATCGGAGCTTCAGCCAGGCGCTTTTTCAGCTAAGCAAAGGCTTAAGCTTGAGCTCTGGACCACTGAAATGGTACATCAGCATTGGTCTGGCGGGTCACGGGTTGGGCAACATTGGCATGCATCTTAATGAATCGGCGATGATACCCTATATGGCCTACAAAGGAATTGATGGTTTCAATTGAAAACGTATTGAAAATAATTACCATTTCATTGTAAATCACTCCTAGTGTAGAATCTGGCCAATCTATCATGACGAACAACTCCAAAACTCCCCACCCCTTTAGAATGATTCTTCAAATGCTGAAATTGGAGTTTCAAATTGAAAGTTATGACAATTTTATGTTTTGTTGAATTTTGGATTCTTGCTATGTATGCGCTGCGCGAAACCACGGGAGGCAAAAAATGTCCTATTTCTATGAAGAAAAAGCAACCACACTCTAATACCATGTTGAGTAGAAAGAGAAAAAGAAGAGCAGAAATATGATATGAAAAATGTGCAATCGCAAAGTGTATAGGATACATGCACATGATGATATATTTAGAGTAGCTTCACATATAAGCTCAACACATGCTACCATTCTAGTTTGAAGCTGAGATTCTTGCTTCCATGTCCATGCTTCCATGCATAAATAAGTATGAATAGTCTCTAGACGAGGGTATAAAGTGTCACCCAAGGACCACATAAGTGTCATAGGGTTGCAAAACCCTATCTCCCTTATGTATCAATAGTCTCTAAACCAAGCTATACAATTAACCTAAGGACCACATAAGGGTGATAGAGTTATAAAACCATGCCAAACAATCTATTTCCATGTAAGAAAGATAGGTCTTGAAGACCTTTTTGAGTTCATAATATCATAATTAAAATTCAAAGTCATCATGGTCCCAAAAGCACATACCAATAGAAAATTCTTGGTCATGCAAAATTTAGGAAGGTGCCCTTGCTTAATCTACATACCACAGTAATAGCTCCAAACTAGGATGATTGGTCGCATGAAATCTACTAGCAATTCTTGATCTTAGGACAAATGATCAAATGTGAAACATGAGCATGATCTTAAGAGGATGTTAAATTCAAAGGTAAGAACCATGACATCTATTGAATGCAACAATTGACCAATGTCTATGCAAGAGAATGCTAGAAGGAAAGGTATAGATGGGATGCTTGGTCCTGGGACCATGCTAGAATACAAAAACCAAACATAGTTCTCATTTCTTTTTAGGTTTTTTCATCCAAGATCATGTAGAATGTAGTAATGTGCTAAATAATTAGCGCATGATTAACTCTGGCCCATGATGTTTCAAAGCTGCAAGAAGCGGCTCAGTCTTCATCCTTTGATGCACTCATTACTAGTGACGCCGTCAAACCCGATTAGAAAAGTCAAATTAGGTGACCCTAACAACCCTAAGCACATCCTCCTAGCCTCTTGGTTATGGGATCATCCCACACTACTCGATCAATTAGTCTCACTCATGTACTCCTATAAAGATGTTTATGCATGGTCTTACAAGGATTTGGAAGGAATCCCACAAGAACTGGGTGTCCATACCAGCCCTCTCGTTGAAGGGGCCAAGCCAGTTAGAGGGAAGGCTTACAAGCTCAACCCTAAGTATGCCGAAGCTCTCAAGAAATAGCTAGAAAAGATGCAAGAAGCAGGAATCATTGTGCCAGTGGAGCACTTTGAGTGGCTATCATGCCATGGTCATCGCAGCTAAAAAACAAGCAAATAAAATCCACGTGTGCGCTGACTACTGTGTGTTGAAAAGGTAACTATCCCATATGGTTTCCCCACCCCCTTCACTGAGCGTTCGAAGATGTGGCAGGGCACATACTGTAGAGTTTCATGGATGGCTTCAGAGGTTACAATCAGTTAGGAATCCAACTGCATGATCTGATCAAAACGGATTTTGTCACTCCATGGGGCATTTTTACTTACATCAGAATGTCTTTTGGGCTAAAAAAATGGTCCGCCCTCTTTCAATCGCAGAATATATCTCATCTTTTGTCATTGCTTACGGATCATCTTCGCATCTTCATGGATGATTCGGGTGCTCAATGTTCGACCTCAGTGAAGAATCTAGAGGAACACCTTGCCCAATTCTCAGCCATCTTCCTCAGGTGTAGGGAGTCACGTTTGAAACTCAATCCCAAAAAAAGTCAATTTTTGGTCACTGAAGATACATTACTGGGCCATGTTTTTTATTTTTGAATCCATTTGTATTAAGATTCTTGTTATGAATGTTTGAATTGATTTTTATGCATCATATATAATTCAGCTTGCGTAAAAGAAATTAGGTCAAAAGTTAATTGTGTTGAAATTACAATGTATTCAATTAGATTTACATATTGATACGTGTTGAATTTCTTATTGCATGATTGTTAGATTTGATTTTCATGCATCATACGAAATTTTTTTTGTATGAAATAAGTTAGATCAAGAGTAAGCATATTAAATTTACATCGTTTTCAATTATATTGAAAGAAGTAGATAATTTGATTGATCTCCATATTTACTCTTTATGTGTATCACATATATTTTGATGCATGATTGTGTATGATGTATAATAAATATGAAATCAAGATTTTCTTTTATTGAGAGAATACTATCCATCATCTCATATTTTACACAGATATTTGATATATGACGTTTCACTTGAAGAAAGAGATTTTAATTCATTTTAGATATCGAAGGGTTATGCATTTGATGATTCATAAAGAATTATAATTGTAGATATAGAAATCCAAAACCTAAGCAAGAATGCATGGTATTGTGACCATGATATATATTTTGGAACTCAAGACTTTTCCATATACTAGGATTTTGGAGCAAGATTCCTAGCTTCACATTCATCCTTATCATTACCTTTTCAAGCATGGCCGTAAGATCAAGCATTTTGAGGATTTTTTTTTTTCAAGTTGAAGTATGCTATTGCTATCTAAAATTCAATCATGGATTTGGTCCTTGTAACGATAGAATGGTCTTATGACCATTGTCAAGAAATGTGCATTGTCGTTAGGAAAGCCTCCGGCCCCTTACTATGAGGGTTTGCAACAAAATCAAGCGAGTCATAGAAGATTTGAAGCTAAAGGAACACTCATAAAGACCAAAACTCTAGCCATGAAAGTTTCACTTTGCACTACAAGAGGTTGTGTGCTCTTGTGACGCTTTTAGCGACGGAACTACAATGGGTTTTTATAACCCCCGGCGTCGCTGTGAGCGTCGATATAGGGACGTCGCTATGGCGGTCGCTATAAGCGTCGCTATAAACGTCGCTATATAGCGACGCTGCAGGGCCATCAATAGCGACACTGCAGGGCCTAATATAGCGACGGTCTTAGCGACGCCTGAGATGAAATTTTTTTGGTGGCAGGGCATGCACCCATCAACCATATTGAATGTTTCATTTGTCTATTTACCTTTGAAAAAAAGTGCAAAGGTAAATATAGACCCAAAATAGTCACCCACAAGACAATATAATCATTAACTCCATCATCCATAGTACGTATTGTTTGCAAAATAAAGATACAAAAATGACAAGCGTGAATTGATGAAAGTAAATCAATGACAATTGTACACATAGGCAAAATCACTTGATTGTTAATCATTGCAAATTAATAGTTACAAACCATTGTCATTATTTAAAAAATATACATGGTTTTCCAAAAGACGTATAAAAGTCGTCTCATGATACATAATCTATGACAAAAAGAAACTAATGCTATCTAGCTATGGCTAAACCGACGTCGTCTAATCAGACGTCTCATCGCATCGAAGCGCCGTATCTGTCGGATTTTGCAAAAAAAAAAACAATAAGATAGCTTTTTGTAAGTATAAACATATAGCGACGTTTATAAAAAAATACAATAAATAGAAAACAATAAACCCTAATACTAACCATGCCGCCGCGAGAACTCAGGATGTCTATAAGGGCGTTTAAGACTTTCCTGCCTACGTACTCACGCTCGTACGGTGTGGGATCACGTCTTGTAAACGACCACTGTCAAAACATACAAAGAATCCATTATGTTAGAATATCAAATCCCATAAACCCTAAACTATCAAACATAGATGCGAAAACACTTACAAAATCAACCTCAAATGATGCCCACCCGCCGCTCCCCAAGTGGTGTGAGCTTCTTTCTTCGCATGCCTAGACGAGTGTGAAGATTGTCTCGTCGACACTGAAGCTTCGGAGCGCGCTAAGGACACTGAAACAGAGGGAGATGCGGATGGAGTAGGAACGCACGATGGTGCGCAAGAGCGATGACGCTCCAGGTACCACTGTCTCTGCTGGGGTGACAAAGAAGAAAGAAACTCCTCATCATCCATACCTGCATTAAACACATGAACATTTAAATTTAATATTGAATGAATGGAGTAGAAAACATGGACAAGTAGATAGATAGAGAGAGAGATAGAGAGAGAGAGAGAGAGAGAGAGAGAGAGAGAGGAGGAGGAGGAGGTGCTCGTCATCTCTGCTTATGAGAACAAACCTAGAGCATACGTACCTGGAGTGGACGCAAAGACCATTAAATACAATGATACAATGACGCATATAAATACAATGATGCAATGACGCAATGACGCAAATACTTAAAGAGCCAGAGTTTTTACAAAACAGAACAAAATTGTTCAAAACGGAGAATCGTACAAGAACTTGAATGTGCTTGTAGCTTTGGAATGTTCAAAGGCTAGCAGCAACAGAAAGCGTTCTTCTTCTATTCAACTTGAGTGATGGAAGAGGCAAGTGCATAACTCTGAATTTACAAAACGGAGAAAAATTGTTCAAATACAATATTTATGGCTTTAAGAGATCTCTCTCTCATCCTCTCATAGCTCAACATAACTTCTTATATCTATATAGAGCTCTCCGTTTAAACAGATGTCCTCTGTTTCATTTTGTAGATCCTCTGCATGCACCCCATAGAGAGTAGCAGCTTGATGTTCGTCTGGCACCACCTCCACGACTTCTGACTGAGCATCTTCTCGGATCTCCTCCATTGATGCCGCTGTGATTGGCACATGGTAGCCTTCATACGTCCGGGCACTACAAGGGGCTACCTCTATGATGCAGACTTTGTAGGATGAAATATCACCTACCAGAGCCACATAACTTACATGAGAGCTTCCAAGCACATAAATTCTAAAATGGGATGTTAACTATTTACATAGTTACTTGTTCACAATGCTCAGGTAGTACAAAAGTGTCGCTTAGTTCAGTCCATTTCTTAGTTGAATCCACCTCAAGAAAACCAGACTCTTCTCTACGCATAGTAGCGTTGCGACTCTCCATGATTATCTTGAACCATTGCACGTCGAACAAGTCGACAAAAATCCTCTATAATCGATCCTCAAAATCTCTTGTAGCGTGCCAAAGTAAGTGAGTTCCGCCACCACAGGATCTGCATCAGAGGACCGTCGTTGACTAAACTGTTCAAATTTTGCCATGATTCCACAATCTTGAGTAAAACGTTTTTTGTCGATCCGTTCCACCCTAAAATGTCGACCTTTACACCTTTTTTGCTCATTGGAGATCTACTCGATATGTTTCGTAATCCCATTTCGGACACTTCTCCATGTTTATGTATTCCCCTATGAAAAGAATGCAATCATTAGGACAAGCATGGATCGAATGGTAATCCATCCACAGTTTCGCAAATTATTTCTTGCTTCCTCTTGGGAATCTGGCATCACATTATCAGCTGGTACTATGTGCTCTTTGAGAAATCTACACAACATAAAAGTACGGTACAATTGTGTAAAAATCTATCAGATCATTATAAATTTAGAGTTTTATTAAAGTAAACTAATTTTAATAGATCACCTGAAAAGCGTTGTGACGCTAGTGTCACTCCATCCAAACTTTGTCTGCATGTTGAGAAGAACCAAGAGCGCTTTCAATCTAGACACACGTGATCCATTATACAATGGCGTATCGGCTTCACTTTTCATATCATCATAGACAAGCCTTTCTGAATCCATGATCGTCTCGATCATTTCATCAATCTCGAGCTCAAACATTGCCTCGTTGGGAATGTGGTCTGCATGATCATCCCCCGAGCTGTCCGAGGCTACATCTTGTGGCCTCACATATGCTGCTTGACCAAAGCACCTGCGAACACGTCTATTGGGTTGCAAGATTGCTGCCTGTTGGCCAACGTCAGAGTCGGAAAAGTTATAATTGGCTACAACTGATCTATAATAGATGGATCGAACTCGCCAAATTTGCGAACGTGCTGCAAAGAAACGCGTCTTGTGCATTGCACAGCATGCTTGCAATGGTTACAAGGACATAAGATCCTCATTGACAGATAGGTGTTTCGTTGGACGGCCCCACATCCTCGTCACTACTCATCATGAGGGTAAAAATCTTATAACCTGGACAAAAAATTTAATCTTCTATTGGCATTCTTCGTCTTATTTCTCACTCTCTCTCTCTCTCTCTCTCTCTCTCTCTCTCTCTCTCTCTCTCTCTCTCTCTCTCTCTCTCTCTCTCTCTCTTTGTTCACACCTTAAACTACCTCACATTCTCTAGTCATGTCCAATCCCCGCACACCTAGGTCTAGAGGTGCACGGAGATCAGAACCACCGGGTTATAATCTCGTGTTTATTTGCCTATATTTGTGGGTACAAGAAATCTACACACCCACGTCTACATGATACTGTATGTAGTGGACAAAACCCCTTTGTCTCTTCTCTAGTTGTAGCATTTCACAACATCTTAACATCTTTTGACAGTATCTTTCTTTGTAGCATGCAGGTACGCCATTATTGCAATGTAGCTGATGTCTACTCAAGGCACTTAAATCTTACTCTAGATTTGATGGGATGTGCTGTGCTGTGTGTGTGTGTGTGTGTGTGTGTGTGTGTGACCCTTGGAATCGTCATCTTGCATCACTAATTTCTGTGTAGACTCAATTTGCTCTTCCATTGGCTGAACATGACGGCTTATTGTATGGTAGAAGCAGTCAAATGTGCAGGTGGAATTGTTGGTTCGCATGGACTGTCTAGGCTGCGAGCGTAGGAAATTTTCTCGCCATTTCTTCTTACCTTATCTTAAACGATAAAAAGAAGAAAATGGTATAACCTTTCTATCATCCAAGTGTGGTCGATTGGTTATGCCAATTCCCTCTTCAATAATAGGTAAATAAACTAAATCTAATCTAATATAACATAAATAAACCTAAATCTAATTTAATATAACGTAAATCTAAATCTAACGTAAATAAACCTAACTATAATCAAATATAATCAAAAGATGTCGTGCGCACACTCACACACCCAGACAACTCCACAGTACAACACAAGGAATTTATTTGAATTCCTCACCTCACTCACTACCACTCAAAAGCTCCCTAAAAACTCTACCCACAAGCTCAATTCAAACTCCAAACGCCTCGACCTACAAGCCCTTGCCTGCCCGCAGACACTACAAGGTGAGTCGAGGTGATCAACACTTGAAATCATGCTTGATGGTGACCAAAATATACAAGAAAAACCATCAAAAACCAAAAAATCCAGCCACAAAATTCCACTCTCAAACCATTGCAAAAGCTTCACCAAACTCCACTCTGTTGGACTCTTTGGAGTAGCGCCAACCCTAATGGCACCGATACAGGGTCACATAGTCTTGCAGAAATCCGCACCTTCTTCCATCAATTCCTTGCATACACACATCCATGGAAACCTCAGAACTCCCATAGACTCTCCCAAGTGCAAAAGTGAAGAGAGAAAGCTCTCATTCACTCCTCCACACACTCGAAAACAGGACGCGAACGCAACGGGACTGCACTAGACCACCTTTAGGAAGCCTGCTCCCTCCCACACACAGAGAGGTGAAAGTGTTGATATTTCTCTTCAAAAGTCCTCCCTCAGCCTGGACCATCACGGCACCATGAGTGATATGGAAATTTGAAGCCATTTCACACCTTTTTTGACCATTTTTTGGTCCAGTTTTGACACCTGGCGGGCATTTTTTGTAGAAAGACCCCAAACGGACTCCAAAATTCACAAAATTTCGCACGCTTGATCCTCAATACCCAAATCAAATTTCCACATCTCCACATTCCATTTTTGACCACTTCTAGGGCGATGCACATATCACCGCAGATCAAGCGCCGCAAATAGACAGTTACCACATGTGCCAAACTTCTCGAGCGGGATGAGAGTACCTACACTTGTCACTTGCATTATTTACATTCTATAAATCTCAAACACCTTATCTAGAGCCAAAATAAGCCACCTAGAACCATATTCAAGGCCCCGATACCCTATCTAGGTATGTACGTATGCTCGACTACCGACACGCAAGCACGCATATTTACAGTGTGCACACGTTGCACCTTTTTTCGAACTTAAAACCAATTTGCAAAGCTCCCAAATGCATGTATTTACATCTTTTTGTACATATGACCATGCATATAAATGGTACTTTGTACACGCCAAAAGAGATCTATCATCATTGCCCACCCTCTAGGTAGAGCATTTATGCTCAACCAAGAGACTATTTTCATGTGGAACCACATCCCTCGCAAAATATTTCTTCAATCGATACCCAGTTATTCTGTAGCGCAAACATTCACCATATAATTTCTACAACTCATAGGTGCCATTAGGAAATACATGCTTCACTCTGTATGGACCCAACCATTTGTCCCTCAACTTCTTTTGAAAAGTAAAATCCAAGCGAGAATCATACTTCATCACCAGATCTCCCTCTTTGATTTCTTTCTCTGGCAGCCTCTTATTCATTTTCTCCATCCTTGTCTCTGCTTGTTGAAGATAATAATCACTGGCTTTCTCTCTATTCATTCGCAACAACTCTAGAGAAAGAATTCTTTCTTGCAGCTTGTGACTATGCTCACCTTGCATTTTACACAACAACTTCAAGGCATCCAACTGCACTTGTATGGGCATAAGAGATTCTTTTCCATAAACAAGTTCATATGGTGTAAAATGTGTTGACACTCTATACGCAGTTCTATAAGCCCACAAACACTTTTCCAAGTCCAAGTCCCACTCCTTAGGATGCTCTCTAGCATACTTTGATAGCATCTTCACAATTTGACCATTGCAGTTCTCAACCAACCCATTGCATTGTGGATAGTGAGGAGAAGAATGCCTATGCTGAATTTTCAATTTCTCCATGAGAGCAGCAACAAGTTTTCCCCTAAATCCTGGTCCACGATCAGAAATAATAACCATAGGAGCTCCAAACCTGCAACACACCTGTTCATATAAAAAAGAGGCCACTCTTCCTGCTGTTACATCTTTTACTGCTCTTGCCTCCACCCATTTTGTCAAATATTCCACAGCCACAAGGATATACTTTTTACCATTGTTGGTCCTTGGCATTGGACCTACAGCATCTACTCCCCATTTTTCAAATGCATCAAAAGACATTATAGATTTCTGAGGCTCAGCCAAAAGCTTCTGATTTGCAAAACACTTGGCATTCATGGCATGACTTGCACCAAAAATAAGCATCTCTCATCATAGAGGGCCAATAGTAACCTGCTCTCAAAACACGAAAGACAACTTGATCCTTGCCTTGATGGCCTGTTTCTTCATGGCAGTGCTCCAAAATCAAGCCTATCTCTTCTTTGTACGGCAGTTTTCTCAAAATTCTATCCTTGCCATAAAGCATGAGATCCTCACCTACCAATGTGTAGTTTCTTGCTTTCGCAACTATTCTCTTACGCCGAACCTTTGACATGCCCTCTACCAAGAAATACTTCTACATCTTGCAATGATTCCCTTCCTGCATACAAGGCTTCCTTGACCTTTAAAGGAGCTACCAAGGCATCCAACTTGTCCCTAGCCAACTCATCAGCTTCTTTATTCTGCTCACGAGGAACATGCTTAAACTGTATCTTCTCAAACTCATGCAAAAGCTTCTTGATGCCATAGAACCACTTCTTCAAATTTTCTTTCTTAACATTCCACAAACCAAGCAACTGATTCATGACTAGCAATGCATCCCCTTTTGCAATGACCCTCTTCAGTCCAAATTCAACACACTGCTTCAACCCAAGGAAAAGCGTGAGGTACTCGGCCTCATTGTTACTTTCAGCTTCATCAAGATTGTAAGCTCTAGAAAAGATTACATCGCCTTTTGGGTTCTTAATGACTACCCCACCACTTGCCTTTTGAAGAACTTTCCTGTATGCACCATCAAACATCATTGTATACGCATCTATAATATCTACTTCCTCTTCATGATCATCCTTGTCAACCGTTGGGTAAGATGGAATCTCGCCCCCCTTATGTACGACTATGTGTGCCAAGTGAGCTTTAATAGAATGATCCACTTTAAACTCAAACTCATACTCTTGAAGCTCCAAAGTCCACTTTAAGATGCGCTTGCTAGGCTTCAAATGTTGTACTACATCCGGAAAAAGATTCGATGTGGTGAGCACTAGAACTTTTGGGGCAACAGATAGGTTTTAAACCTTCGACAAGCAAGAACCAAGGCGAATACCCACTCTTCCATTTCCGTGTAGGAGAACTCGCTTATATTCTTCACCTTGCTCTCAAAATAAATTGGTTTGAAGTTCCTTCCTTGCTTTTGTAAGAGAACCGACCCAAAAACTACTGACCCCACACTAATAGATACATAGAAAATCGACTGTAAGTCGGGAGGACTCACTGTTGGTAAATCACACAATACCTCCTCGATGCCATCAAAAGCCTGTTGCATGTCTTAATTCCATTCAAACCCGTGAACTCTTTGAGTCAATTTCTAGAGAGGATACACATACTGACATAGCATCCAGAAAAAAACGTGAGAAGTACATGAGCTTATGCACAAATGATGCCAACTCCTTTGTGTTGCTGGGCGGATCCATAAGCAATAAAGCCTTAAATTTATCTGGGTCAGCTTCTATTCCATTTTGGGAAACCACATGTCCTAGCAAATGGACTGTGGCATGAGCAAACTTACACTTCTTTGGGTTGAGTTGCCCACCCTCTTGTTGAAGCCTTTCAAAACTCAACCTCAGCTTCTCCAAATGTGTGACCCTTGAGCTATAACACCCAATGTCATCCATGAAAACATGAATGAACTTACCCAAGTAGGGACCAAACACTCTATTCATCCATCCTTGGAAGGTAGCATATGCATTAACCAGGCCAAAAGGCATTCTATTGTAGGAAAAACAACCCCAAGGAGTAATGAAGGTCGTCTTCAATCCATCTTCGATCGCTATCAAGATCAGAAAGTAGCCAGAAAATCCATCCATGATTGAGTAACGTTCATGACCTGCAACCTTATTGAGGATTTCATCTAGAAAGGGTAGTGGATAATGATTCCTTTTTGTGGCATCATTCAAAGGTTTGAAATCAACACATATCCTAAATCTTCCGTTCTTCTTGGGCACAATAACAACTGGAGAGACCCATTCGGACTCCTCCACTCGAAAGATTAAATCTGTTTCCAAAAACTTCGTCACCTCTTCATGAAGTGCCTTCTCATGAATGACCCCCAACCTCCTAAGCTTTTGAACCTTTGGCTTGGCACCTTCTTTTATATTGATTCTATGCTCGACTCCTTTAGCTCCTTGCAACTCTGTATATTCAGTGGCAAATACCTTTGGAAACTCTGTAAACATGTCTTCATACTTCTTTTTTTCTTTTTCTATCAAGTCCTATCCTTCTCCTCCTTGACCTTCACATCATGCATTGATGCTTTCTTTTCAACACTTATCCCAAAAAGATCAGGACATAATTGCATCAAGCCTTCCTCTACACTTTCTTCTGATGATGTAGACGAAGCAACACTATCGTATGATGTGGTTTCCGTCAAATCCGTATCTTGCATCTCCACTAGGGGCTATGTACGACTCTCTTGTGTCTTCATGTTGTAGACAATGGTCCTTCCTTTCTCTTTGTCAGGGATGGTGATCAAGCTCGTGCCCCAATCCTGCTTAGCACCAAGGGTTATAAGCCATGGCCTCCCTAAAATGATTGGATACGCATTCTCACCCGCTTGCATCACGTAGCAATCACGTAGAAATTGTTGAGCTTATATGTGAAGCTACTCAATATATGGCTTCTCTATATATGGCACCCAGGTCCCCTCTATATATACATCATCTCATGTGTGTATTCTGCACACTTTGGAGTTCTACTTCTGTGTTCTCTCCTTCTCTCTCAACATGGTATCAGAGCAGTACGTTTTTGTTTTCGATTTTTCTCCTGATCAAAATCGATTTTGCAGAAACTACCCGTTGTAGGGATCGGAATCGATGTGGTCTACAACTTTGCAGAAGGAAGTGTTTTCAAATTCTGCACCGATTTTGAGTTATCGTTCGCGGACTGCGTACATACCTGAAAAGCAACTTTTGCTTTTTGTTTTTGATTTTTTTGCTAATTGAAAACGATTTTGCAGAAACTAGCCGCGTGGGAGACTGGAATGGATGTGGTCTACAACTTTGCAGAAGGAAGTGTTTTCAAATTCTGCACCGATTTTGAGTGATCGTTCGCAGACTACGTACATACATAAAAAGCAATTTCCGTTTTTTGTTTTTTATTTTTCTGCTTATTGAAAACGATTTTGCAGAAACTACCCGCGTGAGAGACCGGAATCGATGTGTTCTACAACTTTGCAGAAGAAACTACCCGCTATGGGAGACCGGAATCGATGTGGTCTATAACTTTGCAGAAGGAAGTTTCTCTAAATTCTGCACCGATTTTGGGTTATCGTCTCGGACTGCGAATATGTTTGAAAATTAAAATTTTACTTTTTGCTTTTGATTTTTCTCATAATTGAAAACTTCTCAATTATATTTTTCTTCATCAATCATATATTTGTTACTGACGTAACTTTGCTGCAGAAGCCAGTTACACATCGTTCCGATTCAGTCGAGCCGTTGATGATCGTTCAAATTTTATTGAGCTACTATTGGTACATGATCTTTTGTTATATGATATACTCGTTCATTGATTCTTGTATAATTATTCTTTTAGAGATATAGTTTACGTCGTTTTATTGATAATTTCTCATTGATACCATAGTGATTTTGATGGTACCATGATGATGTTTTGTTAATACTTTGGTCATGGTGATTTTCGTTGATACCATGATGATATGTCATTGATACCATGGTTATTTTCGGTGGTGCCATGATGATATTTCATTGATACCATGGTTATTCTCGGTGATGCCATGATGATGTTTCGTTGATACCATGGTTATTCTCGGTGATGCCATGATGTTGTTTCATTGATTCCATGGTGATTTTGTTGATACCATGATGATGTTTTGTTGATACCATGGTTATTCTCGGTGATACCATGATGTTGTTTCGTTGATACCATGGTTATTCTCGGTGATGCCATGATGATGTTTCGTTGATACCATGGTTATTCTCGGTGATGCCATAATGTTGTTTCGTTGATACAATGATTATTCTCGGTGATATCATGATGCTTTTCGTTGATACCGTGGTCATTTATTCATTTTTATTGATATAATGATGATATTTTGTTAATACTTTGATGGTATTCATTGATCACTACATTGATAAATGTTGTTTTATGTAGTATATACACATATCATTTGTATCACGTAATCACACATTTTGTACTTTTACGTTTATACTTTATGTACCATATGTTGTCGTGCGTATATATGTCGTCAAAAGAGTGGCGTCGCGAACCATCTCTTATGGCATTGTGAATGTAATTATTTCATTAACGATGCTAATAATTTTCATGACATGTTCTTTTTGGAGTCTATGATCTATGTAGGATTGATCAAAGAATTGATTTTATGAAGACAAACTTGGTGACAATAAAAGATTTATGAAGATATGTTTGGTGACAACATGAAGACATGTTTGGTGATGCGATATTGATGACAAGCTACACAGCAGATTCACGGAGACACTTTTGATTACAAGCTAATCGATAGCTTTTATACCTCTTTATTGAACCTTTGTATTCATTATTGTATTTGATAAGATAGGAGTAATGTAACTCCTCATAAAACATTCATTGTAAAAGGAGTGATGTAGCTCCTCGTAAATATTTGTATATTTAATGATTTTTATAATATAACGGTGGGTGTATATAGAGCTGTGGGTTTTTCCCTTGATCCCCCAAGGGTTTTTTCATCCACAGTTAGGGACCCTTATTTGAGCGGGGGTGTTGAGCTTATATGTGAAGCTACTCAATATATGGCTTCTCTATATATGGCACCCAGGTCCCCTCTATATATACATCATCTCATGTGTGTATTCTACACACTTTGGGGTTCTACTTCTCTGTTCTCTCCTTCTCTCTCAATTAGCGGGGGTGTTGAGCTTATATGTGAAGCTACTCAATATATAGAGAAGCCATATATTGAGTAGCTTCACATATAAGCTCAACAGAAATCAACCAAGCACTCAATCCCCAAGACTTTTATCTTCACATCTTCAGCTATTCCAAGACACCTTGCCTTTTTGTGGTTGGCCATTCTCATACGGATCGAAGCATTCACTGACATCTTGACACCTACTTCTTTCATGATAGCCTCGGTCATGACACACACCTGGGCACCACCATCCACATATGCTTGCACTTCCGTCTTCTTTCCCAGTGAGGGCGAGCTTTTTGAAATGGGGCCTATAAACCCAAACCAATGGGCCTACCCTCACAAAATGTTCGTAAAGAGGTACGCACACTACTTGGGGCACCACCTTCTTTTGGGAGTGGAGAAGGAAACCAATCAAAATAACACTTGCACTCACCCACTCAAGCAACACACTTTGAAAACCCCCTTACTCTATATACACTTTGGACACTTGAACACCATCAACGATTATGCAACCCAATGCCCTGCATCAAAATGAAATATGCAATTTGTGGAATAGCATTCACCTTCTCCCCATAAGAATACCCATAATACATCCAAACTCTTCCTCTCTCAAGCACTCATCAAAAAATCATGCGCACAAGACTTGCCTCTCAAACACACAAGAGAATCACTTACATCAAACTAACACACTTTGCATAGAGAGCTCGTCTCCATCTATGCAATGCCGTGACACAAATAAAATCACCATGAGAGGTAGCCACATGCATATGTAATGAAGCAAAAGAGAGTTGGAGTGAGAAATTTCTTTAGACCAATTGAATAAGTGTAGAGAAAACAAACCAATGGTAAATTGAGAATAGAACACTTACTTGATTTCTCGCACACCTTTTAAGGGGAGGACAGATGCTGGATGTGAAAGAGGGAGAGTTGGGGTTTTCTCTACTATTGATCAAGAAACAACATGAAGTTGAAAATATATGTGTGTCCTTGAGTCTCTCCAAGGGGGGACTATTTATAGTTGTGTAGAAGTGGGATTATGCTACACTTAATTAGAGTAAGTGATTAGACCTAATTAAGTGTCCTTTGACCACTCATTGAATATTGGACATAAAAGGGACTATTTATTCACCAAAAATATAATTTTAGACCGTGAAGGCTCCATAGGGGTAAAACAACCCCAAGGAGTAATGAAGGTCGTCTTCAATCCATCTTCGATTGCTATCAAGATCTGAAAGTAGGCAGAAAATCCATCCATGATTGAGTAACGTTCATCACCTGCAACCTGATTGAGGATTTCATCTAGAAAGGGTAGTGGATAATGATTCCTTTTTGTGGCAGCATTCAAAGGTTTGAAATCAACACATATTCTAAATCTCCCGTTCTTCTTGGGCACAATAACAACTGGAGAGACCCATTCGGACTCCTCCACTCGAAAGATTAAATCTGTTTCCAAAAGCTTCGTCACCTCTTCATGAAGTGCCTTCTCATGAATGACCCCCAACCTCCTAAGCTTTTGAACCTTTGGCTTGGCACCTTCTTTTAGATTGATTCTATGCTCGACTCCTTTAGCTCCTTGCAACTCTATATATTCAGTGGCAAATAGCTTTGGAAACTCTATAAACATGTCTTCATACTCCTTTTTTTATTTTTCTATCAAGTCCTATCCTTCTCCTCCTTGACCTTCACATCATGCATTGATGCTTTCTTTTCAACACTTATCCCAAAAAGATCAGGACATAATTGCATCAAGTCTTCCTCTACACTTTCTTCTAATGATGTAGACGAAGCATCACTATCGTATGATGTGGTTTCCATCGAATCCATATCTTGCATCTCCACTAGGGGCTATGTACGGCTCTCATGTGTCTTCATGTTGTAGACAATGGTCCTTCCTTTCTCTTTGTCAGGGATGGTGATCAAGCCCGTGCCCCAATCCTTCTTAGCACCAAGGGTTATAAGCCATGGCCTCCCTAAAATAATTGGATACGCATTCTCACCCGCTTGCATCACGTAGAAATCAAGCAAGCACTCAATCCCCAAGAATTTTATCTTCACATCTTCAGCTATTCCAAGACACCTTGCCTTTTTGTGGTTGGACATTCTCATACGGATCGAAGCATTCACTGACATCTTGACACCTACTTCATTCATGATAGCCTCGGTCATGACACACACCTGGGCACCACCATCCACATATGCTTGCAGTTCCGTCTTCTTTACCAGCATGGCTTCAACTATTGGCACCATATCCACTGGGTGACCAACCCTTAAAGATAACACCATGCTTTGATGATTTTCCTTCTTGGAAAGAAGTCGCGTTCTCACACACTTGGTCCATTGCCTCCTCAATTTATCATTCAAAGCCACCAATTGACCAAAAGATATATTTGCCTTTTGATTTTGTATGTCATCGACAATATCATAGTCTTCAACACCTTGGCCAAGGAGGTAGTCCTTTGGACCAATTTTCCTTCTTCGCCGCCTCTTACTACTTTCTGGTTTGTCTTCTACCTTAGCCTTTCCTTTTCTTGCTCTTGTTTCCCTCTCTTCTTCTGTCTCTTTCTCCCTATAATGCCTAGCTCTCTTATTGGCCCAAACATCCACATCTTGATGCTCAAGGGTAATGATGTTGATAGCCCTACCTTCTCCATTTGCACGCAACGGTTGCGGTCGTTGTTGCGGCGGCGGTGCTTCTAGTGCTCGTTCTTGATGATTCTCTTCTATTCTTCCTCGACCACGTCCATATAGGGGGTATATCCCTCCTCTCTCCCTTGGTGGTTCAGGACAATCAGAGGTGTAATGACCCTCTTCATCACAATTGTAGCATCTACCTTGTAGCCTTCGTTCCTTGCCTCTCCCAGCTGGCCGCTCCTCTCTTTGGTTCCTATTCATTATGTTAATTCTTAATTCTTGCGACTGACCAGCAAGATCATGCAAAACCCGGGCCGTAACGAGATCTGGACCTTGAACCACTCGCTCCACTCTATCATCTGTTGTCACAGGGACCATTGGTTGCACCACAACTGGATCAGTATGTCAGGCCTTGCTCCCACCTTCTCTTGATCTTCTTGCTCTTGGCCTCGGCAATTTCCACAGCTCTTTCAAATGTAGCAGGCTGATTGACCTTCTCCCTTACACTTGGATGGAGACAATCCATAAACTGACCCACTTTAAAGAAATCCCCTGGAGATACTTGGGATGACGCCTCTAATTGAACCCAAATCCCTTTGAAGTGTTGCAAAAACACTTTAAAGTTAGCATGAACATCTTGCTGCAAACCTCTCAATTTTGTTGTCGCTTCTCTTGCTGTTATTTTCTTTCCAAACCTGTCAAAAATTGCCAGCTTCACCTGCTCCCATGTTTGCTTTTTTTCTTCCTCTAAACCTTCAAACCACTCCCAAGTTTCTCCTTTGAGCGCAAAAGGAAATACATGAAGCTTGGCTTCGTCACTCACAATGTGCATACCAAGTGTATGCCACTCGAAGTCCGCAATCCAATCCTTCACATCCTCCTTCCTTGTAAACACTGGCCGACTATATGCCATCCCTTTGAAGTCACTTCTCCCTTGTATAAGTAATTCCACAAAAGTTGAAGTCTTGCACCTCAACCAAACCACCACTTTTCTTCAATGAAGCTCGAACTTCACAGCAAAACCGCTCCACTTGGGTGCACAACCGGCAAATTTCCGCTCCCCAGCAGGATCGCCAAAGGATGATGGAGCAAAAGATATCGTGCGCGCACTCACACACCCAGACAACTCCACACAACACAAGGAATTTACTTGAATTCCTCACCTCACTCACTACCACTCAAAAGCTCCCTAAAAACTCTACCCACAAGCTCAATTCAAACTCCAAACGCCTTGACCTACAAGCCCTTGCCTGCCCGCAGACAATACAAGGTGAGTCGAGGTGATCATTACTTGAAATCATGCTTGATGGTGACCAAAATATACAAGAAAAACCATCAAAAACCAAAAACTCCAGCCACAAAAGTCCACTCTCAAACCATTGCAAAAGCTTCACCAAACTCCACTCTGTTGGACTCTTTGCAGTAGCGCCAACCCTAATGGCACCGATACAGGGTCACATAGTCTTGCAGAAAGCCGCACCTCTTCTTCTTGTGTGTGTGTGTGTGTGTGTGTGTGTACCAATAAAAAGAGAAAAATGGTATAACCTTTCTATCACCCAAGTGTGGTAGATTGGTTATGCCATTTTCCCTCTTCAATAACAGATAAATAACATAAATCTAATCTAATATAACATAAAGAAACCTAAATTAATAAACCTAAATCTAATCTAATATAAAGTAAATCTAAATCTAACTTAAATAAACATAAATCTAATCAAACTTAAAGCTAACTAAAAATAAACCTAAATCTAATCTAATTTAACTTAAATAAACCTTAATCTAATTTAACGTAAGTCTACATCTAACCTAATCTTTAACGTCTTTTGGGATAGTTTCCTACGACGTTAAAACTCTCTTCTTGTTGTGTGTGTGTGTGTGTGTGTGGGTGTGTGTGTGTGTGCCAATAAAAAGAGAAAGATGGTATAACCTTTCTATCACCCAAGTGTGGTAGATTGGTTATGCCATTTTCCTCTTGAATACAGGTCTTGAGTTCAACTCCTCATCAGCTAGATTTTAGGTCTCTTTAATTAGTTTCCCACGACGTTAAATTAAACTCTCTTCTTCTCGGTTGTGTGTGTGGGTGTGTGTACACGCCAATAAAAAATGGAGAAAAATGGTATAAATTTTCTATCACCGAAGTGTGATAGATTGGTTATGCCATTTCCCTTATGAATAACAGGTCTTGAGGTCAACTCCTGTCAACTAGATCTTTAAGGTCTCTTTGGATAGTTTCCTAGGATGTTAAGACTCTCTTCTTATTCTTCTTTTCTCTCTCTCTCTCTCTCTCTCTCTCTCTCTCTCTCTCTCTCTCTCTCTCTCTCTTTTCCTCTCTCAATGTGTATGTGCATTCTTTGTTTATGCATGTGTGTGTGCGTTTTTGGTTTATGCATGCTCTCTCTCTATTTTCCTCTGTCAATGTGTGTGTGCTTTCTTTGTTTATGCATGTGTGTGTGCGTTTTTTGTTTATGCTTGTGCTGTCTCTCTCTCTCTCTCTCTCTCTCTCTCTCTCTCTCTCTCTCTCTCTCTCTCTCTCTCTCTCTAAAAAACACAATGTGTGTGTGTGTTATAGAGAGAGAGAGAGAGAGAGAGAGAGACAAAGAGGGGAAGGGACCATGAGAGTGAGGAGAGGGACGGAGCATACCTGGCTCTCCTTCCTCTCCTCGTGTGTGTGTGTGTGTGTGTGTGAGAGACAGAGAGGGAGAGAGAAAGAGGGGAAGGGAACATGAGAGTGAGGAGAGGGAAGGAGCATACCTGGCTCTCCTTCCTCTCCTCGTGTGTGTGTGTGTGTGTGTGGAGAAGAAAGAGAGAGAGAGACGGAGAGCGTTACCTTGCTTGCTTGAGCGTGCGTCGAAAACTCAGATCTGAGATCTGAGTTTTCGGATGCTCTCGGTTATTTTTTAAAGCCCTGGTGGCATCGCTATATGCATCTCTATAGGCGTTGCTATGAGCGTCGCTATGTTACTTGTAACATAGCGACGCTCATAGCGACGCCTTTAGCGACGCATATAGCGACACTGTGCTTTTTCATGTTTGAGCGTCGCACTACGAGCGTCATTACTATTAAGCACGTCTTGTAGTGTTGAAAAAGAACAAAATATAACTTAAAACTCTTGTGTGTGTGAAGTTTGGTGTAGCTAGCCTCATTCTCAATTACACAGATGTAGTGCTCTTTCGCCCTAATAAAAACCTTAGATTAATGCTAGAATTATTTGTTACAACCATTTTATAAAAGCTTTAGAACTTCATTCGACAAGCCCAGTTGAAAACCCTAATTGATGGCCTCACAATCTAAAAATTGTAGTGGAAACATCAGGACTACACTAGTATAGCATAGAAACAAGCTAGGTAACCCTTCACACAAAGAGACTGAATGAACATATATATCTCTTAATGTTTATTATTTTAGGCTCTCATAGTCATGGCACCATGAGTGATGTGGAATTTTGAGCCATGTTTGACCATCTTTTAGTCATTTTTTAGCATTTTATGACTTTTTTTTTTTGCCAATTTAAACTAAACGATGCTCCTTTTTTTTAATCATAAAAAGCCCAAATGAGCGACTAAGATCGCCCCCATTGAACTTTTTTGGCAAAACAAGCGTGCCACTTTGAAACACTTGAAATTTGTACAATTATAATCCAATTAATTGGGCATAGTTTAATGTGATAAAACAATCCATAGTGCCATCTAGTGCCTCGTCGCCTCAGTGAGGTCTATATAAGACAATAGTCATGGTACCTGCTCGCACACATTTGACATTATGTAAATTGTTGTGTTAGGTCCCTCATATTAAAAAGCACAAAGAGAGGGGTGAAAATTTAGATTCACATTGTAAACATGTCATTTCACAACGCCCATCCCCTCTAAACTTGCACATTGGTTGACATGTGCCACACATATCTCTTGCAAGTTCAATCTTCATTTAATGTCAATTTCATCATTATTTTAAAAGAATTATAATGCATTGCCCTCTCCTTCTTCATCTTTATCCATAACATGTTCATCAAAACCTTCATTTTTACTTTCTAGTAAAACAAAGGGATCTGTATTGCCTCTTGTTAGCGGGTGGCCCTAATTGGACGTTTGTACCTGCATATCTTTTCGGCACTAACACATTGCCAATACTTAGGGAAGCGACTCGGATGGGGCACAAGGACTCTTTGAGGGTGTCAACCTCAAGAAGTGAACCAATGGAATATTTCTATCTCTAACACATGCAAATCTCTCGCTCTTACTTCTGAAAATTTACCTATGTCCTTCTCTATTTTAGCACTCAAAGGGACTCCAAATGCCACAAAACTTTATGAGGATGTCCTCCACACTTAGGGACACTAACCTATAGAGTTTAATCACATTTCAAGGAGGTACCAAAATCACAATTGATCATAATTGAGGTCTCAAAAACTGCAATTGAACATATCAAGAGGGCCCTCCTAGGGTTTATGAACATTCTCCTATAGTCATAAAATTAAAAACACTATTTAACGCGCTCAAATCAATAGATTTAGTCTACATCCAAGTAGTCAAAAATCAGAGTAGAATCGATAATGAGCATACTCAATTGAAAGAGCATCCGAACAAGGAACACATTGCAAATTTCAAAACTGAAATATCAAGTTGTAGAGTAGAAGTCACTCTCAGCCAAGAAGGTGACTAGAAAGCAAGAGCGGATTAGTGTACAGTATGCTGAATGTTCATAATTTCTTTATAACCTGAATCTTAAGGATAGTAAAATCGAAAAGTAATAGAAAAACTTTAACTAAGCTAGTGACAAAAGGTAGGTATATGGTAATTGAACACCAAGAGCATACGGATTCATGTGTTAAACATAGAACTTGAGCTGAGGACAAGGTTAGGTCACGGTGATAAAATACCATTGATTATGGTTGACTGTAAACACCTTAAAAGGATGACCCTTGATGCTTAGCTCGTAGGGCCCTAAATACAAATCATGTAGTCAGTTGATGTTCACATGCAATTCCTTTGAAACCTTCTTAAGGAGACTAAAATACAAAAGTACTAGAAAACCTTGAAACTAAGCTGGTGATAGAAGGTAGGTCTATGGTGATTCAATGCTAGGAGTGTATGCATCCATGTGTTAAATATAGAACTTGAGATTAGGAGAAGGGTAGATTACGGTTGTAAAATACTTATGAGTGTAGGTTGGCTATAAGACCCTTGACATTTAGTTCCATACAGTCGTAAGTACAAACAGGGATTTAGGTGATGTTCAAGATTCTTTAAAACCATCTTAAAGAGACTCAAATTGAAAAGTAATGGAAAACTTTTAACCAAGCTGGTGATGGAAGTTAGGTCTATGGTAATTGAGCACCACGAGCATATGCATCCATGTGTTAAACATAAAACTTGAGCTCTGCAACTTACAACGATAAAAATACCTCTGATTGTAGATTGACTATCAACAGCCTAAAAGGAAGACCCTTGATGCTTGGTTCCATAGGGCCCTAAGTACAAGTCTCGCCCCAAGGATAATACTAAATAAAAGGTGAGGTGAACTATTAGGCCACCAAATTAGGAAAAGTTTGTGACACCCTCTCTAGCAATCCATTAAGTCACGGCTGCCATTTAAGCTAGGAGGTGGGATCAAGGACCGTGTGGTGACATGCCAAATGTACTAGCAAGAAAATCCATAGCCTACACGATAATACGCACACGACCAATGAGGAAACTACATTTTTCCTATGTAACAAAATGAGGGGTGAATGAAAAGCTGGGATCCGGTGAATGAAAGTATAGTGCATCAGCAAGGCTCGAACTCTGGATCATACTTCTACGATTTTGCTTCATCTACCTTATGCACCCTACCAATAACTTGTTTGTGTATCACGACTTCCACACCCATAATAAGTTAGTATTGGGGATAGATGGGTCCCTCACTTTTTAATGAGTGTTTTACCCTAAGGTCACTAGTGATGCCCATACATTGTTGAATCAATGCATTCTGGCATCACTAAAGGTGTTGTGTATGCAACATGACCATAGAAATGCTTGTAGTGATGCCAAAATGTCTCATAAAGCTTCTCTATGGACAAAGTATCCTCGTAGTAACTCTTTGGATAGAAAATGTGCATTGAAAGAATGATCTACTACAAACCCCTAGCCATGTCCTCATTGTTCACTATGTTTATAATGTGTATATCACATGCATTCAACATCTATTTCTAAAATTTTTTATTTGTCAATTTTTGACAAGTATTAAACAATATTTTCCTATAAATTTTTTTTCCAATACCATTTTATGGTTAGTGAAATGTGAGAAGAATCAAAATTTAATAACTCCTTCTGTTAAACTCATGTGATAGTCACATACTTATTAAGTGGACAAAGAGAGAAATAGAAAAAGATGCATAGATGAAAATGAATATTCTCAAAAATAGTACATGGATGTCGTATTTTACTAGAAATATTCCTACTATCCAAGACTTGGCTAGTATGGCTGTAGGCACTCAGTTTCATAATGCATTTGTGAAAAAAGATATTTTTCTGTGGTGGACATAGAGTGTTGGAAGTTCTTCTCCCTAGACTAGAACAATAGCTATAAATGTGCCAAATGTATCAAAGAAGAGTATATCATAAGATGTTCACTTTGGATAGAACTCATAAATGGCCCATCCTTCATGTGTCCATTTATAAAATAGCTGATAGTCAATGTCACAGGAACAGAATAATAGAGATAGACAGCAAAAACAGACGAAGAAATCTTTGTATTGATAGTGTTTGATACAACAGAGGAGCAAAATATATGGGCGCACTCCGTTGTACGGAGCTCGAACCTCCCGACCACCCCCGAGCTTCAATTCGCTTGCATGCAGCGTCTCACTCGCACTCGCACTCGCAGAAGAGAGATCGGTGAATGATCCCCAAAACGCACCACCCGTCCTTCTATTCTGATTTTTCCTCCAAAAGCATGCGACCTCTCAAAATAGCCGCTTTTCTATTTTTGGCGTTCGGTCGACTCGACTTGCGCGCCAAGTATACCTGCGAGAACAAGGTAAAAACGTGATCGCGAAGCGATCCGTAAAGGTTAGATTTTTGAAACTCTTTTTTTTTCCACAAATTTTTCAGTTGTCTTCAACTGAACATAACTCCCAAACAGAGCCAAAACAGCCCAAGTCCATCTCACATAATCTTGTTGCCCTCGCTGCGCTCTTTGACGACTATGTGATGAAAAATTTTCTTAGCCTGCTCTGATTTGCTAAAAATCAACCTGCAAAACAGCATTTTCTACAAAAACGATGCAAAAACAGCAAATCCCACTTTTTTCTTAATCTTTGGCCCTCAACGAGCATCAAAACATCAAAATCTCTATAGACTCAAAGAACCAAAGTTGTTCCTATAATGCAGGCTTCAATCGCATCATATATCACTTTTTCAAAATCCCACGTTAACACCTTAAAAAATGTCCCAGAAAGTGCCTTCCGGATCAAAAAATTTTATTGGACGAAAACAATCTGCACATCCTTCTACACAGTGGACTAACTTTAAAACGACGAAAACTTCCTAGAAAAACAAAATTTATTACTAAAACACCTCAAAATCGAGTCGTGTTACAATCTCCCCTTTTCAAAATTAACTCTGTCCTCAGAGTTGGAAGGAGGGAAATTCGCTTTGCAAAACACTAAGATTAACCCATGATGCATCCTGTACTGGATAGTTCTGCCACTTAACCAAAACTTCCACAATGTCTCTATTTCTCAAATGTTTGACACGCCTATGTAGCACTAAGTCTGGTTCTACTGTCAATGTTCCGTCATCTTTCAACTTAGAGTTGTCCTGTAAAACATGATGCACGTTAGGAACATACTTTTTCAATAAACTCACGTGAAATACAGGATGCACTTTGACATGAGAAGGAAATTCCAATTTGTAAGCTAATGAACCAATTCGCTTCAAAATTTTAAATGGCCCAGCAAATCGTGGAGACAATCGCCTTTACAAGAATCAAATGAGACTTCTGGGGAATAACCTTTAAGAAAACCATATCCCCAGTTTCATACTCCACAACCCGATGTTTCTTGTCATAATACAATTTATGTCTCTTTTGGGCTTCTCTAATATTCCCCTGATTTTGGCCAACTCGTTATCCATTTTCTCAAGCATCTCATGTGACAGTTCTACCTTATTCCTCGAGCTAAGAAAATTTATAGGTGTGGGACAGTTATAGCCACCGATTCACTCTCTCCGTTTCCCCATCGGTTTGAGGATGAAAAGCAGTAGACATGCGTAACTGGGTACCTATAGAGTCAAAAGTCGCTCTCCAGAAATGAGAAGTGAACTTAGAATCTCTGTCAGACACTATGCTCTTGGGCATGCCATGCAAATGAATTATCTCTCAAACAAGCGTGCAATGGTCAAAGCAGTATCAGTTATTTTCACAGGAAATAAGTGAGTCTATCACAAAGATCGAGTTATACCCTCCACGAGTAGTAGGAAGTCTAATGATAAAGTCCATGGATATAGACTCCCACTTCTGTAAAGGAATGTCTAAGGGTTGAAGGTCACCAGGCATCCTCTTATGTTCAATTTAAACTTGTTGACATTGAAAGCATTCACGCACATAATTCTTAACATCCAATTTCATACGTGGCCAAAAGAATGAACTTCTAATCTTTTCATATGTCTTATTCAATCCAGGATGACCAGAAAAAGGTGAGTTATGACACTCATGCAGAATTTGACTCTTAAAAGCAGAATTTGCAGGAATACACAAGCGGTCATAATAATACAGATTTCCCTTATATAAGTGATACCTGTTCTCATACATCTCACCAATATTCTCACGCAAGAATTTAAAAATAGGCATGTAAAAAGAATCATTTCCAACTTCGGCATGTATCTCATCAATCAAATTGGATCGCACAACAGTCAACAAATTACACATAGGCCTATGACTCAATGCATCTACAACTTTATTTTCTTTCCCACACAAATACTGCAAGTCAAAATCATACTCAGCCAGCAATTCTATCCATCTCCTTTGTCTGTTGTTTAACAATGGCTGAGTGAAAATATACTTCAAACTTTGATGATCAATACGCAATTCAAATTTGACACCAAGCAAAAGATGACGCCAATGTTTCAATGCATGAACAATAGCAAGCAATTCTAGATCATGTGTTGCATAGTTCAATTTATGTCGTCTTAATTTCCTAGACTCAGATGCAACCACTCTTCCTTCTTGTGTCAAAACACACCCTAGTTGTTCACCACTAGCATCACATGACACAACAAATGGTTTGCCAATCTCAGGAACTTTCAAAACACAATTTTCTGCTATTTGAGCCTTCCAGGTCTCAAAAGCAGTCTCACACATAGAAGTCCACACAAAACCCTTGTCTTTCTTGGATAATTCGGTCAAAGGACTTGCTATCTTAGAGAAATATTTAATGTGTGCTCTCTCATATTGTGCTAGACCCATAAAGCTTCTCACATCCCTTAATGACTTTGGTGTTGGCCGCTCCACAATAGTCTTAACTTTGTCAAGGTCAATGTGAATCCCCTCTTTAGAAATCACTCTTCCCAAATACACAATCTGATCCTTTGCAAAAGAACACTTACTTGCTTTGGCATACAATTTATGTTGACGCAAAACCTCAAATGTTTTCTTTAAGTGCAATGCATGATCTTCTTCATTCTTAGAATACACAAAAATATCATCCAAGAGTACCAGAATGAAGTCATCAAGATACGGGTGAAAAATATTATTCATTAAGCACATGAAAGTTGCTGGTGCATTAGTCAAACCAAAAGCAAGAACTGTAAATTCATAATGCCCATAACGTGTATGAAAACCAGTCTTTGGAATGTCCTCGACCTTAATGCGGATTTGATGGTAGCCAGAACGAAGGTCAACCTTTGAAAATATTGTGGCACCACTCAAATGGCTAAGCAATTCATCTATGTGAGGAAGAGGATATTTGTTCTTAATGGTCTATTTGTTTAACCCCCTGTATTCAATGCATAACCTATATGTACCATCCTTTTTCTTTTGGAATAACACAGGACTACCCCAAGGAGATACACTAGGTTTAATGAAACCCTTTTTCAAAAGATTATCAAGTTGTATCTTGAGCTCTTTAAGCTCATCAATATTGAACCTGTATAGAGCCCTTGAATAAGGTGTTGCTCCTGGATATAGATCTATGGCGTGGTCTACCGCTCTAGGTGGAGGCATACCAGGAAGATCGTCCGGGAACACATCCTTAAATTCATGTAAGAGATCCTCTACAAATTCTGGATTTTCCTCTTTCTGTTTATTCCCAGAATCCTCTGTAATCTCGTTAGCAAACACAAGAAACGTCTCACACCCTTGTCTCACCCCCCTCAAAAGTTTCATGGCAGAAATCAGAAGTGATTTAGTATTTCTCTCCTTAGCTTTAATCGCATGACCATCTCTGTTTTTAAAAACCAACTCACCCCTCTCACAATCAATCAATGCATGATTCGCAGCCAACCAATCCATTCCCAAAATTACATCCCGTTCACCCATGCCAATAACATAAAATTCTCCCGAATGTTTCTCTTTGTTCAGCAAAAAAGGTATGTTTTGAATATGGCCCTGTGTATAATGTTTCTTCCCATTGGCCAATTCTACAGGTCTCCTAATGTGGGAATCAGAATTCAATTTCAAAGTCTGCGCGAGCTTGTTAGACATAAAACAATGCGTACTACCCGAATCAATGAGGAAATTCACAATTTCAGTTCCTATCTTACCCCGAATTCTTATAACGGATGCCCTTAAATGATGAACAGACGTTGTCATACATTTTATAGAAATTTCAGAGCACTTATCTTCCTCCCTTGCTTCCTCAATCGTGGTGTCCATCGCATTCATATTGGCTTCCATTCGTGCCAGAACTGCCTGATCGATCTCCTTATTTGGGCATTCGAACGTCTTGTGACCTTGCTCACCGCAACGGAAACATAACCCAAATCTCCTTGCGCATTCTAGTCTGAAGCGGTCCGGGGCGGGCGACAAGAAGAGCAACCTCTAGACACCCTTCAAGGCTCCCGTGCTGCTCAATGGGGCTGGGGCACAACACAACACAAACCAAAACAACAAACCCACATCCAAATCTCAACTACACAAGGGGCACCACCTAGTTTAAGAGTGAACTAGGACGCAAAAGAGGAGAATCGTTAGAGCAACCCACAAACAAGCAAGGAATTTACACTAACCCTAACACCAATGGAATACTCTCACACACTAAAACACGAGAGAGAGAGAGAGAGAGAGAGAGAGAGAGAGAGAGAGAGAGAGAGAGAGAGAGAGAGATAGAGAGAGAGAGAGAGAGATAGTGCTCGGGCTGCTTTGAAATGTATCGGCAATGATCAAGCAAACACAACTATATATTTAAGAAAGAGAGAGAAAGGGAGAGGGGATGCTTGTTGCATTAATACCTTCTTACACCAATCACTATCTTAAGGCCAGGGGAGTCCTCTCCACCCTGTCGCCCTCTTACAGTATGTGGGATTTATGGCTAGATTGATGACAACACCAGACACAAGCTATCAAGAACTTAACAAAAAACACCAAGACACTTACGCATCATTGTTGTCCATTACTTCACGTTGGAAGGGAGACAAAGTATCCAAGCTTAGTCCAAATCCACCCTCCTTGATTCAACAAATGTTGGGCTTACACTAATAGGAGAAATGATAGATTTCCTACTCTCAATTGAATGATCACTCTCTCTCTTACAATGGCATAGAGTTCCCTTGCTAATCCCCTATTACAACACATGCACGTGCATAAGACAATGAGCTTCCACTCAAGAGCTCCTTCTAGAGAGGTTGAGCTTGGCTTCTCAAGCTATAGCATAGTGCTCTTGCTTATGGCTCCTTTTCTTTTGTGCTAGCTAAACCCTCCTTTTATAGCAATTTTGAAGGCTAGGGTTACTCCTCTAACCATGGTTGGGTTAGATTTTCAGCAATTTATCTAATTTCTTTTGCTTGGAATTATCAAGAAGTTGGTGGGGAAAGAGAGAGGAGAGAAATGGAGGTGATAGGACTTTTCATAGTGGGCTAGTGTTAGTATTAATTTACAAATGGAATTGGATATTTACAATGGGAGTATCCATGTAGGATACAAATAAGGAAGAAAAACTCTTAAGAGGTAAGAAAAGGTGGATTTCTTACAAGGTTGATGCTCCAAGTGTCTTGAGTAGGGCCAATTTTGACGCTTGTTGACGGTCCACTAGCTTTGACGGTACATTTTTTCTCCACTCTTGACCTTCATTGAGAGACAAGGTAATTGCAACTGAGTAATCAACCACCATGATGGTGTCTTTTAAGAGAAGAGGCTGAATTTTGTGGTTTTTTTGATAGATATGGGTAATTTGGAGGAGGAAAAATGAGACTAGGTGGTTAATTTTGGAATGTAATTGTGTGTGGGAGGTATGAGTTCACCATGGTTTCTCTTATTCTTCAAGGTTGAGGAGAAGGTGAGTAGGGTGCAGAGAGGAGTGGTGAGAGAGGTGGGGATGATGAGTGGAGAAGTGTGTGTGAAAGAGGAAAATGATAAAGTGGAAGAGAGAGTGTGGCTGCATAGCATGGGAAAACTGGGGTCCACTAATAAAATCATAGCTCACAGGTCGTAGCTCAAAAAAATATGAAAAAATTTGAGGCAAAAGTTCAGCCCACGAGCTACAACTTTTGTTTGTATCACCTTTTCAAATTCGGAGAGCAAGTGAAGTTTAAAAATTCAGCAAAACCGACCGTTTTTTTCCACTGCACAAGGTCCTTGTGGGGTCCTTCTTTGGATGATTCTTTTGAATACCTCCAAGAGTGAGCCCTCCACAGTGCATGTATGCATGCCACCTACCCTTGACCTTATTTGGTAGGTCTATAATTGAAGATATTGTTGAGATCATGATATAAGTGAATAGAACAACTAAGAAAATCAAATATTGAGGGGTCTAAAGAATATGTACATGTCAAATATAAATAATATAGGTGGAAAAATATAAAGGGGTCAAAATAAATCTCTCTCATTATAAGTCTACCATAAAAAGATGAATATTTTTGGTAGTCTAATTTATGAGAGTAATAGAGAATATATGTAGGAAGGAAAAAATCACAATAGTGAAAAAAATATACACATAAATAGAACTAGTTTTTTTGTATTTTTGTTGGAATGGAGTTACACCAAATATAAGAGAAGCTTACATGAAAATATTTCTATATGGAATAAAGAATATGAAAAATGGTAAGAAAAATTGTGGTAATGGTGAGGCAATGTATAGAGCATAAATATCACACACCTAGGTAGAAATATTTAAATAAATATCAAAATAATTATGAAAAAATCTTTTATTTAGGCCCTATATACAAAGAAATATTTACATACGCATGGGCCATAATATACTTTTTATTTTTTTGGCTCAACTAGCCCAATGACTAGCTAATTGAGGGTTTTTTAAGAAGATATGGGAAAAGTCTCGTGACTCACGCACGCCTATGTACAGTGAAATGGTAGGGATAGCCACAGTGTTTGGGTGATTTTGGTAGGGTGAGGTAACTCACTGTGGCAATTACAAAGAGCCAAAAAACGGCTATCACTAGAAAAGCAGGATCATGTTGCCACCGCAGCGGTTGTCGTCTTCTTTGATTCTGATTTGCATCATTCTGACCCAAATTTTGATTGCGGTTGTTTACAGCATTCTGACCCAAATTTTGATTGCGGTTGTTTACAGCATTCTGATTTGTACTCTGATTTCGATTGAAATTCTGATTCTGATTTGAAAAATTAATTGGTGGTCTTCTCTGATTATTTGTAAAATTCCTTTGGGGAAACTCAGTGTTTTTCTGAAAAGGCCTATTCTGCGTTCTATGCCCGGTAGCTATAATTCTGCTTGGAGTAGGGTAGCGGCTCTCATACTTCACCTTCTTCTCATAATTTTCGGCCTTCGCAATAGCATCCAGAAAATCGATAGCCCCTGCATCCTTCACTTGATAATACAGATCTTTACGCAGTCCTTTGATAAATTTGTTTGTCAATGCCTCTCCTTCTACTTCCGGTGCATACTTATGAAGTCGCAAAAACTTCTCCTTATACTCATGTATAGTAAGACTTGGCTCATCCTCAGGCTACTACTGAAACTTGTAAAAATCCATCTTTTTATCCATTTCATAGTGTGGAGAACAGTACCTTTTATACGCTTGCGTTTTAAATTCCTCCCAAGTGATTGGAGTAACCTTTGTTCGCTGTTTAAGGTATGCTTTCCACCAAAGCTTTGCGGTTTGTTGAAGATGAACAACTGCAACCTTTGCTTTTGCTTCTTCAGAGAACTTCTTCAATGCAAAATAATCTTCTAACTCTTCAATCCATGCTTCTAGATCTTCGCCAGTTTTCTCGATGCCATTAAACTCGTTAATCTTTGCCTTCTTGAAGACTTGCTGCAAAGCTGCCCTTTCAGAATCTTCATCTGCATCTTCTTCATCCCGTTTCCTTCTTCGTCCTCTCCTTTCATTAGTTTCCGCTTCGCCGTCATTCCGCTCCCTTTCGTGTGGATGACCTCGACGTCCATCATCATCACCACCATCACCACCGCCAGGTGCCCCAGTGCCGACACGTTGATTATTGTTTCCTGGTGGAATAGCATGGTTTCCGTGTTCCTGTTCGCCATTAAGTTCCACATAGATATCAGGGTCTCGTGCTGCTTTGCCCCGCAGAGCCTCAGCACGCTCCCGATTTGAAATTTCCAGATCTTCTCGTAGTCGTCGAATCAGGTCTTCTTGCTCCTTTATCTTCTTCTTGTATCCGTCCATTCCCAGAATCAACCGCTTGCTCTGATACCAATTGTCATAGGAACAGAATAATAGAGATAGACAGGAAAAACAGAGGAAGAAATCTTTGTATTGATATTATTTGATACAACAGAGGAGCAAAATATATGGGCGCACTTCGTTGTACGAAGCTCGAACCTCCCGACCACCCCCGAGCTTCAATTCGCTTGCATGTAGCATCTCACTCGCACTCGCAGAAGAGAGATCGGTGAATGATCCCCAAAACGCACCACCCATCCTTCTATTCTTATTTTTCCTCCAAAAGCATGCGACCTCTCAAAATAGCCGCTTTTCTATTTTTGGCGTTCGGTCGACTCGACTTGCGCGCCAAGTATACCTGCGAGAACAAGGTAAAAACGTGATCGCGAAGCGATCCGTAAAGGTTATATTTTTGAAACTCTTTTTTTTCCCACAAATTTTTGAGTTGTCTTCCACTAAACATAACTCCCAAATGGAGCCAAAACAGCCCAAGTCCGTCTCACACAATCTTGTTGCCTTCGCTGCGCTTTTCGACGGCTATGTGATGGAAAATTTCCATAGCCTGCTCCGATTTGCTGAAAATCAACCTGCAAAACAGCATTTTCTACAAAAACAATGCAAAAACAGCAAATCCCACTTTTTTCTTAATCTTTGGCTCTCAACGAGCATCAAAACATCAAAATCTCTAAAGATTCAAAGAGGTCCTTATAACGCAGGTTTCAATCGCTTCATACATCACTTTTTCAAAATCCCACGTTAACACCTTCAAAAATGCCCCAAAAAGTGCCTTCCGGATCAAAAAAATTTATTGGACGAAAACAATCCACACATCCTTCTACACAATGGACTAACTTTAAAACGACCAAAACTTCCTAGAAAAACAAAATTTATTACTAAAACACCTCAAAATCAAGTCCTGTTACAGTCAACTTAGGAAAACCCATGTATGCTACCTCAATGTTGACACCCAATAGACACAAATATTGTGTGCTTTAGAAAATAGACCTAAAGTTTCCCGGGACATTAGCCATTAGGAGATTTCGGAGGTCATTTGAAGGGCTTTCTAAGAAATTCTATTTCTCTCTCCAGAAAATGTTCTTAAAATATACTTGCACTTGTTGTGTACATTCAAAAGGACAACTGAATACTCTGAAAAGTGAGCCTAACCTTTTAAAAATCCTTGAAAAGGGTCACTTTTTCATTCAATGTGTGTGTCGTTTTCATGAAGTACATGACGCTCATTCAATAAAGCTTTCATCATCATTGAAATTACAAAATACACAAAATTATCAGTTGGTGTTAGAATTTAAAGTTTTTGATACTACCAATGCGTCCAAAATGACCAAAAACTTTAAGAACGTCTATCTACTTGCCTCAATCTGACAGCCAGAGAGGGAGAAATTGTCAAAATATCCCTAAAAATGAGATTTTGCCTCACGGCATGCGGGGGGACCGGAGATTTTGGATCTTGGCGCACAGAGGGTCATCTAGAATTCTCCATACGGTTCCTCGGGCGCCATGATCCAAAACCCCCTTTTTAGCGGTTTTTTGGCGATTTCTCCCTCTCCGGTGTTAGATTGAGGCAAGTAGATAGGCGTTTTTAAGGTTTTTGGACGTTTTGGATGCATTGGCGGTGTCAAAAGCTTCAAATTTCAACATCAATTGATAATTTTGTGATTTTTCTAAATTTCAATGATGACAAAAGACATATTAAATGAGCGTCGCCTACCTCATGGAAAAGACATTCGCATTGAATGAAAAGATGTCTGTTTTCAAGGACCACTGACACCTTTTTTGTATTTCTCTCAATATCAATATATTTTTCTACGTAACGTAAGCTCTTCTTTCATTGGAGGAGCGCTTTTTCCTCCCTCTTCTAAAAGGCCGTCCAAAAGACCTCCGAAATCTCGTAATGGATCAAGAGACATGATGCTTGAACATTGGTCGCATATCTCAAGTTGGGAAATTGGGTTGGGTCCTAGTGTGGTTGTGGTCATTGAGGGCCTTTTGAAAGCCTAACCATCCCTCACTTCTTGAGATGCTACTCTTAGTCTTGTCTTTTGTGGATGTAAGATAATGGTTCCCTACCGTCAACAGTATTAAGCCACTTGTGCTTCTCCTTTAGATGGCTTATGCTCCAAAACTTATGGACAATTGTTTTGGAAGACAAGTTTGGGCTCTGTCATTCAAGTGGTGTTCTTCCTAGCTATGGGCCTCCTTCAAAAAAAAATCATGTGAATGCTAGTGAGAAAAATAAGAAGAAAGAAAGGACAAAGGAGGTTGAGGACTCTAAAATTACTACATTTAAAAAACCTTGCAAAATTAAAACCTTTGATTCTGGTAACTTCACCCCTTTAGTGTATGATATATGCCATAAAACTTCTTGAATTGAGACCATAATCACTTTAGATGAAGCACAATGTTCGGAAAGATGAAGGAAAGATCCACATACTATCAACATAGAGATTCAAATGAATTATGTGGAAGACGGTGAGGGTCCATGATATAGTGATTGAATAGTATTGTCTACTCTTCCCCATGAAGAGATCTCCATATTGAAAATGCAAATGCACTAAATGATGTGTCGTGCATAGGATTGCATTACTTTGGGATTGGTTGCGTAATTTTCATTTACATGAGGGCATACTTGGAGGGGATTTCACCATGGTGGAAAATACTACCTTTGGTATACTTGTGTTAGGTCCAAATCTTGAGAGAATTTGGTAAGTGTACATCACTAATAGATGCATGGTTTTTTATTCACCATACTGCACAAGGGTCACATTCCATCCTCGTACACATCCTTTATCTAGGCTAGATAGAATGTATTTTTTAAGCATTAATTGGTGACCTAGCTCTAATGTATTGAGTTAGATGTGGGCTCTATTTTTCATATCACTACCTTGCTACTTTATGCTTGACTGATATTGAGTGTTCTGGCGAGATAGTGGGGTGAAAATGCCCTTGATGGTTAACAACTCCTTGCTTGATCAGCATGTTTTGACAGCTCAACTATCAGACTTAATTAAAAAGGTTTCCATGTTGAATGTTAATGCTTTTTAGAAATAGGTGGAGCTCAGAGAGATTTTGCAAGAATGTATCAAATTTGTGGGTAAAATATAGAGAACCTCAGAGAGAATGAAATGTGATACATACTCGTCAATGCTTACATGCAATGAAAAAATGAGCTCATTGGCAAAGATGTAGATTGAGAAATTACCCCGGCTAAGAAGGTGCCAAGAGAGCTTGAGAAAATTAATGTACAAGAGGCCACAATGTTATGAAGAATCAAGGAGTTAGCTGATGTTCATGATCCCCTTAAAAAGTTCCTAAGGAGACTACACTCCAAAAGGAATAGCAAACCTTTAACCAATTTGGTGATGTAAGGTAGGTCTATGGTAATCGAGGACAAGAAGCGTATACATCCATGTGTTAAACATAGAACTTGGACACAAGACAAGGTTAGTTTATAGCGATAAAATACCACCAATTGCAGGTTGACTGTTAACACCTTCAAAGGAGGACCCTTGACTCTTAGTGCCATAGGGCCCTAAGTACAATTGTCATATGAGGAAACCAATTAAGCGCCCGATGTCTAATACTTTCTCTGAAGCGAGGTGCACTATAGGGTCAAACCCCCAATAGCAGGCCCCCTACGATGCACAATGAATTTCACTTGATGTTGTTGAGATGTAGAGAGAAAGAGAGAGAGACGAGACAAGAGACACACCATATACGCTCCCAAAGACTGATTCATATTGAGGACAAGATACAAATATATAGGTGAGACCAAGTTGAGTAGAGTGAGCCATATATAGCTCCAACACCCCCACTCAAACAAAGGTCTCTAGCTTTGGATGAAAAAACCCTTGGGGAGTTCAAGGGAAAAACCCAAGCCCCTATACAATGTGAAAATATGAACCAGCGATGATGATGTGAAAGTGAATTGTGCATCTATGTACAAATATTCAAGTGACTTAGAGGTCACAATGTGCAAATGTGGAGTGTGCATAGTGCATGGTACCTAAAAGATTACAATGTCATATGTACAAAGCTATTACAATAGCAAAGAAGCTAATCTAAAAAGAGTGAGGTCGAAGCAACTCCAAGCTCCGAGCGCAAGAGGATGAAACGTGACTCGTTGAAGCCTTTGGTCAAAATGTCTGCAATCATCTGGTCACTTGGACAGTGTTCAACCATAATGGTTCCTTTGCGTACTTCATACCTGACATAATGATAATGGACAGCAATGTGCTTTGACTTATTATGTTGAACATAGTCTTTTGCAAGACTAATAGCACTTTGGTTGTCACACCCCAAGGGTGTGCTAGAAAGAGGAGAGTGACCAATATCAACCAGCATTTGTCGAAGCCAAATCAACTCACGAGCTGCAAGTGATGCCACAACATATTCGGACTCAGTCGTAGAAACTGCAACACAACGTTGTTTGTTGCTAGTCCAAGAAACAAGACAACCATTTATAAAGAAGCAATTTCCACTAGTAGATCGCATAGATAAATGTGAGCTTGCCCAGTCTGCATCTGTGTAACCCAAAAGAGAAAGAGATTGCATAGAATCCGATGTGAGTTGTCGTCGATAGACTAAACCAAAATCTGTAGTGCCTTTCAAGTATTTCAACACACGCTTTGCAGCAGACCAATGCTTAAGAGAAGGACATGCAAGATGTTGTCCAAGATAATTAGCAGCAAACAGAATATCAGGACGAGTGTTCATGCCAACAAACTGAAGACATCCAATCAAGTTAGCATAAGGTTGGTTTGTGACAAGTTGACCGCCATTGTCAGAAGTGTTCTTCGTAGAGCTTGCAAGACAAGGTGTGTTGGCTGAATGTGCAGATTCCATACCAAATTTTTGAATAGTATCTGCAATAAACTTTGACTGTCGAAGGAATAAAATACCTTTTGTACGGTTCCGTTGGATTTGAATGCCAAGAAACGAGTGAATCTCTCCAAGATCCACCATATCAAATGCAGAAGAAATAACTTTTTCACTTGCTTGAAGAAAGAATTCCCATATCATTGGAAACAAGGAGGTATCATCACACATAAAGAGCAAGAATCACAAAACTGCTACCTTGGCGTTTTATGTATAAGTTGGGGTCTGACGAGCAAGAGATGAATCCTTTAGAGGTGAGAAAAAGATCAAATTTTGTATACCAGGCTCGCGAAGCTTTTTGAGACCATATAGTGCCTTATGGAGTTGAGCAACAAGGTCTTCTTTACCTGGAATAACAAACCCTTCTGGTTGTTCCATATAAATTTCCTCTTCCAAGTCACCATTAAGAAAAGCAGTTCGCACATCCATTTGATGAGCTTCTAAATCAAATTGAACAGCAAATGCCAATAAAACTCGAACACTTGTAATGCGAACAACTGGTGAAAAAGTCTCTTGATAATCAACACCAGCTACTTGGGAATAACCTTTTGCAACTAAACGCGCCTTGAACTTGTCAAAAGATCCATCTGCTTTTACTTTTGTCTTATACACCCACTTACATTTAATAGTTGTACGACCAGGAGGTAATTCAGTTAGTATCCATGTACCTTTAGAGATAAGAGAATCGTACTCTACTTCCATAGCCTCTTGCCATTGATCCTTTTGTGGTGAAGAGATAGCTTCATCATAAGTAATGAGATCTTCGGAAGTAGAAAAAGCATTATCAGCAATATCGTCATCATAAACATGACATGAGCCATGTTCAAAATCAATAGGCAGATCAACAAAAATATCAATATCATCATTGGCGACATTCGGAATGGATGGTTGTGAAGAGGAAAGTTGCTCTATAGGAAGAGTTTCATCTTCTGAAAGAAATGGAAAAGCTTGAAGCAATGATTTAGTATCATCAGAATCATCCATGGACCATGAGCCTCCCATAAGCTGTTCGTTAAAAGTAGCATCACGATTCACAATTACTTTCTTGGAGGAAGGGTCATAGAATTTGTAGCCTTTGGAAGTGTCAGAATATCCAATAAAAATAACTTTGAGACCAGGAGCATCAAGCTTTGTTCGTGTTTCTTTGGGAACATGAATATAAGCAATACATCCAAAGGTTCGAAAATGAGATACAAAAGGAATGTCACCTGTCCATGCTGTGATGGGTATCTTACCAGAGGGTGCAGTAGTAGGAAGATGATTCTGAATAAATACTACTGTCAAATTAGCTTCAGCCCAAAAAACACGAGATAAGCCAGAATGAATCAGCATACATCTTACAGCATTGAGAATAGTGCGATTCTTTCGTTCAGCAACACCGTTCTGTTGAGGCGAATATGGAATAGTGTGTTCATGATGAATTCCACTGTCAGCATAGTAACTCACAAAAACTCTCGAGAAACATATTCGCCTCCATTGTCACTACAAAGCTTCTTAAGGCGACGACCAGTTTGAAGTTCCGCAGCCTTGTGGAATTGTTTGAAAACAGATAAGGCTTCAAATTTTTGTCTAAGTAGAAATACAGGTCGTATACCTTGAGAAATCATCAATGAAAGTAATGAAGTAGCGATATTGTGATCTCGAAGAAGGTAGAGGTCCACATATATCAGTATGAACAAGATCCAATATGTCATGAGAATGAGTTGTATTTGAAAGAGGAAAGGGTTTGCGATTGTGTTTCCCAAGAGCACAAAATTCACAAATTCCCATATGAGGATGGGCTTTAAGATCCATGCCATGAACAAGATCACGACGTTGAAGATCAAGGAGTTTTGAGAAATCAGCATGAACAAAACGATGATGCCATACTTTGCAATCATGATCACCTGGAGCAGTGACAACATTTGCTACAGCATCGTTGAGAGAGAGTTCAAACAAATTACCATTTCGAGGAGCAGTGGCTATAGTCTATCCATCTTTCTCAATTCGGCATTTGGTATGATCAAATCCAACAAACAGACCAGGATCAACAAGTCTAGCAACTAAAAGAAGATTACGTTGAAGATCTGGTACATGTAATACTCCTCGGAAAATTCGAGTGGAAGAAGATAAGGTACCAAGATATAAGTCTCCAATACCCTTTACTTGACAAGTAGTATCATCAGCAAGGTAAACAACACGTTGAACTGGCAGTGGATGATAGTTATGGAGCCACTTAGACTGATATGTCATATTTCCTATAGCACCAGAATCGACAATAAAAAGTGATCCATCGCGTACATGAAGTATTCTGTCTGGAGCAACTGAACATAGGACGCAGCTTGTTTTTGGTACAATGTTGTTTCGATGTTCAGTAGCATATGCTCTATTCCGATCTGTGTCGAATCGACGCTTATAGCACATATGAGTGGGATGATCAGATCGTCCACAATATTCACAAGAAGAAGAAGAAGAGTCTCTAGATAAACGTGGTTGTTTTGTGGTAATATTGTGTTCTTCATCGTATTGACGTGCCCAACAATCATCTTCAGTATGGCCATTTCTGTTGCAGTAAGAACATTGCTTATTAGGAAATTTGAGACGAGAGAAAATATTACCGCGACGGCCACCTCTGCGGTTTCCTCGTTGAAATGGACGCCTTCTAGCATAAAAAGCCCGTTCCATCTGTTGTGACTCAGTCTCCTCGTGTGAAATCATAGCTGTATCATGACTAGCATTACGACGTTCTTGACGTTGAGAGTATTCAATTAAAGACATGCAGGCTTGGTCGAAATCAAGACCATCTTTATTAGAGAGAATAGTAACAATGTTATCATAAGAAGAGTCCTTCACCGTATCAAGGAGAAGTGTAATCAGTTGCTTTTGTGGAACAGGATCACCGGCAGCAGCAAGTTGATTAATAATAGATTTGAAAGATTCAATATGTCCCGTCATGGCAGTACCAACTTCATATTGTAACTTGTTAAGCAACCCTCTCAAATAAAGTATTTCTGTGACAGATTTCTTCTGAAAGTTTGCAATAAGGTACTTCCATACGTCGTGGGAAGTAGGCAGTTCGTACATATCAAGCAAAAGGGAATCAGTAAGAGAAGAAAGAATATACCGACGAGCTGCTTTATCACGTCGTTGCCAATCCGTATAGGCAACATTCCAATCTTCAAATATAGGTCCTTCAGTGATAAGCACGTTATCATTATCCGTATCAACAGGCTGAGGCGGACAAACACGATTTCCAAGAACAACATCAGAGAGTTCATCGCCTTCAAGAATTAACAACATCTTTGCTTTCCAGCCTAGAAAACCTTGACCTTGGAAAGGAGGAACAGAACGCTGGCCAGAAGGAAAGCTGTTGACGAGAATATTCATAGCCATATCTTGTTGCGAGAAGACGTATAAGATAAGATCGCAGAATTTGCACACCATATATGGTGAAGGCCGCAATTGAGAATGAGAGAGATATCAGGACTGCTTTCTGTCAACGATAAACGTAAGAAGGATGCTCAAAGAACTTCCAAAGATGTGAGAGACGTCACCCAAAAAGGGCAGGGTAAAGGAGACGTTAATAATAAAAGAGTCCTCAAAATAGAGTGGTGTGAGACACAAGATTGACGGCCACAATATGAATAGCAAAAAGCTAAATCTTCTCAAAAAAGTTAACGCCAAAATAAGAAAAACGATCGCGGACGCTTCACGAAGAAGTAGGACGAAGAAAGCTGCGTCAAGCTCAATTGCAGTAAAAACAGCATAACTTTTTGCTGCGAACTCCGATTGACGCAAACCTAGAACTCAAATCGAAGAGCTCGAGCAGAAGAACAAGTTTTGGATGAAAAGTGCCATTGCATTACACTCCATTGAGCTTTTCCCGTTTCTCCAAATTTTGAGCAGAACAGCAAGAAAAATTGAGATGAAGTTCAGGGTGTCATCAACAAGAAAACGTAATCAACGATTAGATTGATTAGCAATAAACGTCACACAAAACACTAATCATATTCTTCTTAACACAAAACAACCACAATTAACAAGAATCAATGCTCAAAAATAAAATTTGTAGCAATTTTTGAATCTTACATGCAAATCGCATACACATACTGTTTTGTCACCATGAATTGAATCGGCGCATGATCGTTACTGCTCTGATACCATGTTGAGATGTAGAGAGAAAGAGAGAGAGACGAGACAAGAGACACACCATATACGCTCCCAAAGATTGATTCATATTGAGGACGAGATACAAATATATAGGTGAGACCAAGTTGAGTAGAGTGAGCCATATATAGCTCTAACAGATGTGCTACAGAGTTTGCAGATGAAGGGGTGCATTCGAAAGCTAAGCGTCAGAAGTACTAGCAAGAAAAGCCATGGCCTGCACGCTGGAATAGAGGCGACGAATGCGAGCAATACATTTCTCCTATATAAGAAAATGAGGGGTGAATGAGAGGTTGCAGTCGTGTGAATAAAAGTACAATGCGCCAACAAGACTAAAACTCTGGATCTCGCTCATCAACGGTTTCGTTTCAGCCACCTTATGCACCTTACCAATAACCCGTTTGTGTACCACGGCTGGTGAGTCAATAATAAGTTAATTCTAGGGATAGACGGTCCCTCGATTTTTATTGTGTATTTCACGCTCAGGTCACTAGTTGAGGAAAAGCCCACGAGACACTCTCTAGCAATTTCATGAAGTCAACCTGTCATTTAAGCTAGGAGGTCGGATCAAGGACTGTGTGGTGACATGTGAGATATACTAACAAGAAAAGCCATAGCATGCACGATGATACCCAAGCAACGAACGAGGTCAATACCTTTTTTATTCTGTGAAACAAATTAATAAGGGATGAATGAGAAGCCATGGTTGGGTGAATCAGAGTATAATGTACCAGTAACGCCTACGGTTTGGTTTCAGCTGCCTTACACACCCTACCAATAACCCGTTTGTGTACTACAACTTATAGCGTCAATAGTAAGTTAGTATTAGGGATAGATTGGCCCTCTAGAGGACCCGGCTTTCTAATAGGGAAAGATGGCGAGACTCTCTCTCTATATAAGCGATTCATTTTCAAGTCGGGCAGGGTCGACTGCATTTAAGCAGCTAGCAGGTCGGATTAGGAACCGTGTGGTGACATGGCAGTATAAAATGGTGACTTGGTAGTACAAGGTGCTGCCAAATCAGCCAATGCCAGTAGCGTTAATCCTCCTCAGCACCACCTCAGCCAATGCAAGTAGCGTTAATCCTCCTGATCAGCGCCACCTTCAGCCTTCTCTCTCGCTCTGCAACAGATCGGGTACGTACACGGGCAGTCGATACTTCGCATGGTGGTGAAGATTATTATATTGCAGAGTTCTGTTTATATCGCTGCAGGTACCCAAACTAACTAACTAACTAACGCATTCATGCAGGGTCTTGGAGCTCTGATCACTGGCCAAGTCCATAAGACGATAAGGTTTTCATGTCTCGATTGGAGCACTGTTTTGAGAGCTAGAGACTTGCTACAATATAGGAAACGCAGGCCTGTGTAGCTGGTTCTTGTCTCTGATTATAATTTGTGCAGGTAATTAAGTATGGTATCTCATGATCCCAAGAAGAAACCGGCTATGAAGAGCCCGGCCAGTAGCTGTTGCAAGAACAATATTAACAAGTTAATGGGTCCCCGACGGGTAGCAGGACGTAAATGGTGGGGAGAGGTGAGAGTGCCAGCTGTTGTGCCACAAGGCCGCTTTAGCAATGCAAAACCGCGCACCAGCATCTCATGTGGCTCTCATCATAGCGCGCAGGCCGTGGCCAAGGCCCGAGACTTCATTGTGGCCTTCATCTACCAGGATGAGGAACACTTTGACTACCTCCTCAATTATCCCCAAGATGCCGATCACCTCCGCAGGATCGTGAAAGAGATTGCAAGGTCTCAGAGTTCCCACCCACGAGAATACATCGCCAGCCTCGCCCGTAATCTGGGTGCGTCTTATGACCACCAGCTTCATCCTCATGATCTTGAGCAAGAGCGAGATGCAGAAGACGCAGAAGCAGAGCCTGAGTTGCAGGTGAAACCGGAGCCGAAGCCAAGACAGCTAGATCTAGAGCTGAGGTTGGGGAGTTGCATGTACAGTAAACCATTTGATCGACTAGAACGAGAGGTGCAGCTGAAACAGAAACCAAAGCGAGAGCAAGAGCTTATGGCGGGGCTATATCTAGAGCTGAGATTGGGAACAAATTTAAGGTCAAATTAGACGTTTACAGAATGAAGCAAACGTTCAAATTCTGCATTTTCGTGAGTAAGGTACTTAGTTTTGAAAGCCGTGAGGACTTATTATTATCCTATTTTCTTAACCTGGAAGATTCGCCCTTATTCTGTAGTGCTGTTTAACTATATGCATCAATCGGTAAGGTCAACCCAGCTCAACTTTAAGTGACCTCCTCTTTATTTCAATCTCAGCTCATGGTGTCATTGTTGAATCTGACATTTATTGCGCTCTTAGTGTAGCAAGCAGTACTTCATGCGAGCTTACTCACTCTGCTTTTGATAACATTGTTTTTTTCAAAATTGTGCTTATTACAAATCGAATATGGAGTAACCTCTTTTAATGACCTCAGATCAAAAGTACATCAAGTTTGTTCATCGCCAATGATAGCGAAAGCTTACTTCTGATGTTCTTTATACACTCGATCACATGATCTTGACTCGTTGTTTTGAGGATGCACCTCTATGCATCGGGCTTGAGTCCTTTGTTCAATTTATATATGGTCAAAGCTAGTGGAAACCCCCCCTGAATCGAGTCCTTTGTTCTTCTTTCCTCAAAGATATGTTGCTTTTTGTTTACTTCTCTACACCATAAAATGATAGAAATGGCTCGCAATCCTCGAAACAGTACATTCCACCCGAGAAGGAAACTTGAGAAGTCAAACTTGCTAATTTGAGTTTAATGAAGTATTCACGTTGGCGACAACCGAACTAAGTAAATCGTGGATGCATATAATCTCTCTATTAGTAGGTTAGCCTAACATTTGTAAAGAAGAAAACTTTCTAGGATACAACAAACAAGCATACTTCTGGCTTGCTGTAGGCTCAATGTACATGAAAATATGTTTCTTTTTTACAGATTTCAATGGTATTGTACTAGGTACATGTAGATATAGGTTTCAATGGCATTGTACTAGGTACATGTAGATATAGTTTCAACTTACATGCATTCATGAAACTTATTTATTACTGGGGTTATAACATAACTTAATTCTTGCTCCTTGGAGATCCAAAGTATATAATGCACACGTAGACAAAGAGATGTTGGGAACTACATAACCTACAATGCTACTAGATCGTCTCCGTTGGACTTCTTACTCAGCCTTGGGATGCATGCATTGCTCCATCTAGTCATTTTATCATTGCCCAATTTATATTTTGTGTTCCTTTTAATCGATTATCAATTTTACAACATCATTTTACCAGCCAAGAGCCATGCTTCAATGCTATGCTAGCCATCTTCTTCATCTCCATGACTATGCTACTATGCTATGCTAAGATCTATGAGAAATGGTATGAGAGGACACTATTTCTTTCTTGAAAGAACACTTCTTCTTCATCTTCCCTACCCTCATTCCTTGCTATCTCTCTCCACCTTTAAAGGTGTTTGGGGTCTTGGGACTGAGTCCGGGGACAAGTTAATGCTTTCATTTAGCTAAGTTACGGGCATAATTGTGGTGCATGAAGCTCTCTATCTTCATTGCACCATCAAGGTCTCAAGGAACACAAAGCACAACCTTGAAAATCATGATGAGATCATATGATATATCACACTATGTGAGTGTGAAAGCTGAAAGGAGTAGATTGTCCTCCGGAGTTGCAATGTCTGCATGAGAAAAAATGTGTTTAGGTACCTGTTGGCACTAGGATTTTGCGATAGCTAAGAGGACAGGGGAGTACGATGAGGGTGTTCAGATAGGGCCTTAATTGAAAAGGAAAAGGGAGAGCGGTCAGCGGGTAGATCGGGCGAGGAGTACAGAGTGGGTAGATAGGGGCATAGAGGACAGAGAGGAGGAGGGGGTGCACAAGGCGAGAGACATGCAGGTATGGGTGAGTGAGGTTACAGAGGGCGAGAGGCATTGGTTAGTGGTGAGTGAGGGTAGATAGGGGCGAGGGAGGGTAGAGAGGGGTGAGGTCTAGTGGGTAGGAGTGAGTGCATTTAGGTAGGGCCAAGGGAATGTAGAGAGGGGCGAGGGCTAGTGGGTAGGGGCGAGTGCAGCTAGGTAGGGGAGAGAGAAGGTAGAGAGGGGCGAGGGCTAGTGGGTAGGGACGAGTGAAGGTAGAGAGGGGTGAGGGTAAGTGGGTAGGTGGAGGCGAACATTAGTGGGTAGGGGCAAGGGGTTGAGAGGGACTTGTAGTTTAAGGGGTGACTCAAGCAAGAGAAACGTAGTTAATCCATGGCAATCTAAAGTACTACACATAGAGAGCAAAGAGATTGGGAATGAATTTTATCAAGAGAGCTGGTGTGAAAAGAAGGGTTATAGAGTGACCCAATATTAGCACTTAGAAAACGATGGGATGATGAAGAAAAAGAAGGAACTCCGTGCTTCTGGAAAGAAGAAGTGAAAGAAAATTACTGCATAGAAAAAGCCTGACCCATAGTGTTTTACACTTAGAGCCCAATTTGATGAGAAAGTTTGATTATAGAGAACCCATTTTGAACGCCAAAAGTGAGAAGAGGGGACAATACAAGGCAATACAACAAGGTAGTCCAATCGCATGGAAAGAATGAGCCAATTACAAGAAGTTTAGGAAAAAACAAGCACCCCAATTACAGTGGTAGAGAAAGTATACCAAAGGAGGAAATGTGGGGACACAGATAGGCATGGCAAAGACTGAGAGTTTGCAAGGGTGTCATCATAACATATACTCTGGTGAGAGGGTAAGTGACAGAAGAGAGAAAGGAGATGCTGGAACATATACTAGAGATAAAAACAACTACAAACAGTGAAACAATTATAGATAGCTTACTAAGAGGGATAATAGCATTTGATTTGGGAGCCATTTACCAGTGGTGGCAAGGGGACACCTTCCAAAGTCACTAACTGGACCACTCCTTGTGGAAAAATCTCTTGTACCATGAATGGTCTTTGCCAAGCTGGACCAACTTCTTTGCTTTTTTTGATATCTAGCTTGATACAGTAGCACTAGTGATCTTTTCATTATTTTTGGCTTACGAAGATGGCGATCATTCCATGCTTTGCGAGGAAGCTTCTCTGCTTGCAGCACATAAAACGCTAACCTGTGGCTTTCATCCAACATGGAGAGATGAGACAGATTGGCCGAGGCAATCCCTGATGTGTCATGGAGACTACCCACCCTAGCAGAGCCGGAGTTGAATTCAAAAGGGGCGATTGCTTCTAACCCAAAAGACAATTGAAATGGAGTGTAGTTCCTAGTTGCTTTGTGGGAAGTTTGATACGCCCAAATAGTGTCGAGGATTGCTTGAGCCCAAGAGGTCGGATGCAAATGACAAGCGTTGCAAAGTAGAGAAATGAGAACTTTGTTGGTGCTCTCTGCCTACCCATTTGCTATGGGATAGTAAGAGCTCAACTTGCAATGAAAGGATTTGTAGTTGCCTAGCAGTGTGGCGATCAGATCATTGACAAAATGGCTGCCCCCCCTGTCATTGGTAATCTCTAAGGACACCCAAACCTGCAAAATATATTCTCATACAAGAATTTGCTATTGTAGAGCTAGTGAAATCAATCATTGCTAGAACCTCTACCATTTAGTGGCATAACTAAATGGCATAAGCTGTACCACCACAAGCAAATATTTCTAATCACATGGTTGGGTCGGCAGAGAAATTGGACCCACGAGTTCCAGACCCCATCTTTCAAATGGAAGCCATGCCATGGATACATATAAGGGACGGTTTGATTGCTTACGAGGTTTAGGTGCACAACACTGACATACATCACAGAGCTTCACATGAGCAATGGCATCCCGAAACACATAGGGCCACCATAAGACACTTTGTAGAATTATTTGAGCTATAACGTGACAAGACAATGGCCACCACTGGGACCGCTATAGGGATCTTCTAAGATAGATTCCACTTCATGGGAAGAGACACACCAACTTAGAACACCATTAGGTCCAACCTTATAGAGCTGACCGCCAATCAAAGTGAATGGTCAAGATTTGAATAGTAACCTGCATTTCTACAATGGAGAAGCATTCTCTGGAAACATGCCAGTGAATAACAAGTATAGAACATCACCGTACCACTTTGGAGTTTTATCAATCTAAAATAGACTGCTATCTGGAAAGTCATCCTCAATACCAATAACTTCCTCACCTGAGTGGACGCGAGAGAGATAGTCGGCCATGACATGAAGTTTGCTAGGACAAGGTACCACTTCAAAAATCAAACTCTTGGAATAGAAGGAGCCATTGCCAGACTCAGCATGCAACTTGTGGCTTATTGAGCAGGTAACAAAGAGCATGATGATCAGTAATAACTGTGAAGTGAACCCCTAATAAATAGTGTCAAAATTTTTGAAGAGCATAAACAATGGCCAAACCTTCCCTCTCAGTATTACTCTAATTGTACTCATCTTTTGTGAGCAACCTGCTTGCATAGTGAATGGGACAATTGAGATTCAATTCCTTGCTAGCCTGAGTGAGGACAACACCCATAGCTGTCTGACTAGCATCAGTATATACATGGAAAGTTAGAGACCAATAAGGGGCTACCAAAATCGGAGCTTCAGTTAGGCACTTTTTCAGCTAAGCAAAGGCTTAAGACAAGCCTGATTGAGTTCATTTTTACAACATGACAAAATATTTCATTGAAGTCAATACCTTTCTTTTGCGAAAACCCTTTTACCACAAGCCTAGACTTGTACCTTTTCTTCCCATTGAAATGGTACATCAGCATTGGTCAGGCGGGTCAGGGGTTGGGCAACATTGGCATACATCCTAATGAATCGGCAATGATACCCTATATGGCCTACAAAGGAATTGATGGTTTCAATTGAAAACGTATTGAAAATAATTACCATTTCATTGTAAACCACGGGAGGCAAAAAATGTCCTATTTCTATGAAGAAAAAGCAACCACACTCTAATACCATGTTGAGTAGAAAGAGAAAAACAAGAGCAGAAAGATGATATGAAAAATGTGCTATCGCAAAGTGTATGGGATACATGCACATGATGATATATATACATATATATATATATGACCCAGGGATATATTTAGAGTAGCTTCACATATAAGCTCAACACATGCTACCATTCTAGTTTGAACCTGAGATTCTTGCTTTCATGTCCATGCTTCCATGAATAAATAAGTATGAATAGTCTCTAGACGAGGGTATAAAGTGTCACCCAAGGACCACATAAGTTTCATAGGGTTGCAAAACCCTATCTCCCTTATGTATCAATAGTCTCTAAACCAAGGTATATAAGGGTGATAGAGTTATAAAATCATGCCAAACAATCTAGTTCCATGTAAGAAAGATAGGTATTGAAGACCTTTTTGAGTTCATAATATCATAATTAAAATTCAAAGTCATCATGGTCCCAAAAGCACATATATACCAATAGCAAATTCTTGGTCATGCAAAATTTAGGAAAGTGCTAAGTTTGACCTTGCTTAATCTACATACCACAGTAAATAGCTCCAAACTAGGATGATTGGTCACATGAAATCTACTAGAAATTCTTGATGTTAGGACAAATGATCAAATGTGAAACATGAGCATGATCTTAAGAGGATGTTAAATTCAAAGGTAAGAACCATGACATCTATTGAATGCAACAATTGACCAATGTCTATGCAAGAGAATGCTAGAAGGAAAGGTATAGATGGGATGCTTGGTCCTGGGACCATGCTAGAATATAAAAACCAAACATAGTTCTCATTTCTTTTTAGGTTTTTTCATCCAAGATCATGTAAAATGTAGTAATGTGCTAAATAATTAGCGCATGATTAACTCTGGCCCATGATGTTTCAAAGCTGCAAGAAGCGGCTCAGTCTTCATCCTATGATGCACTCATTACTAGTGACGCCTTCAAACCCGATTAGAAAAGTCAAATTAGGTGACCCTAACGACCCTAAGCACATCCTCCTAGCCTCTTGGTTATGGGATCATCCCACACTACTCGATCAATTAGTCTCACTCATGTACTCAAGATGTTTTTGCATGGTTTTACACGGATTTGGAAGGAATCCCACCAGAACTGGGTGTCCATACTAGCCCTCTCGTTGAAGGGGCCAAGCCAGTTAGAGGACAGGCTTACGAGCTCAACCCTAAGTATGCCGAAGCTCTCAAGAAAGATCTAAAAAAGATGCAAGAAGTAGGGATCATTGTGCCAGTGGAGCACTCTGAGTGGCTATCATGCCATGGTCATCACGGCTAAAAAACAATCAAATAAAATCCACGTGTGTGCTGACTATCGTGCGTTGAAAAGTTAACTATCTTATATGGTTTCCCCACCCCCTTCACTGAGCGTTTGAAGATGTGGAAGGGCACGTACTGTAGAGTTTCATGGATGGATTCAGGGGTTACAATCAATTAGGCATCCATCTGCATGATCTGATCAAAACGGATTTGTCACTCCATGGGGCTAAAAAAATGGTCTGCCCTCTTTCAATCGCAGAATATATCTCATCTTTTGTCCTTGCTTACGGATCATCTTCGCATCTTCATAGATCATTCGGGTGCTCAATGTTCGACCTCATTGGAGAATCTAGAGGAACACCTTGCCCAACTCTCAATCGTCATCCTCAGGTGCAGGGAGTCACGTTTGAAACTCAATCCCAAAAAATGTCAATTTTTGGTCACTGAAGATACATTACTGGGCCATGTTTTATATTTTTGAATCCATTTGTATTAAGATTCTTGTTATGAATGTTTGAATTGATTTTTATGCATCATATATAATTCAGATTGCATAAAAGAAATTAGGTCAAAAGTTAATTATTTGAAATTACAATGTATTCAATTAGATTTACATATTGATACGTGTTGAATTTCTTATTGCATGATTCTTAGATTTGATTTTCATGCATCATACGAAATTTGGTTTGTATGAAATAAGTTAGATCAAGAGTAAGCATATTGAATTTACATCATTTTCAATTATATTGAAAGAAGTAGATAATTTGATTGACCTCCATATTTAATCTTTATGTGTATCACATATATTTCGATGCATGATTGTGTATGATGTATGATAAATATGAAATCAATATTTTCTTTGACCGAATCTACTAAGACTTACATGATGTTTTTGTAGAGAGAATACTATCCATCATCTAATATTTTACACATGAATTGGATATATGACGTTTCACTTGAAGAAAGAGATTTCAATTCATTGTAGATATTGAAGGGTTATGCATTTGATGATTCATAAAGAATTATAATTGTAGCTAGATATCGAAATCCAAAACCTAAGCAAGAACGCATGGTATTGTGACCATGATATATATTTTGGAACTCAAGACTTTTCCATATACTAGGAATTTGGAGCAAGATTCCTAGCTTCACATTGATCCTTATCATTACCTTTTCAAGCATGGCCCTAAGATCAAGCCTTTTGAGGATTTTTTTTTTCAAATTGAAGTATGCTATTACTATCTAAAATTCAATCTTGGATTTGATCCTTGTAATGATAGAATGGTCTTATGACCATTGTCAAGAAATGTGCATTGTGGCTAGGAAAGCCTCCGGCCTCTTACTGTGAGGGTTTGCAACAAAATCAAGCAAGTCATATAAGATTTGAAGCTAAAGCAACACTCATAAAGACCAAAACTCTAGTCATGAAAATTTCACTTTGCACTACAAGAGGTTGTGTGCTCTTGTGACGCTTTTAGCGATGGAAATACACTGGGTTTTTATAACCCCCAGCGTCGCTAAGAGCGTCGCTATGAGCGTCGATATGGGGACTTTGCTATACGCGTCGCTATGGCAGTCGCTATAAGTGTCTCTATATAGCAATGCCTACAGCGACGCTGCAGGGCCATCAATAGAGACACTTATAGTGACGCTGTACAGCCTAATATAGCGACAGTCATAGTGACGCCCGAGATGAAAATTTTTTGGTGGCAGGGCATTCACCCATCAACCGTATTGAATGTTTCATTTGTCTATTTACATTTGAAAAAAAGTGCAAAGGTAAATATAGACCCAAAATAGTCACCCACAAGACAATATAATCATTAACTCCATCATCCATAGTACGTATTGTTTGCAAAATAAAGATACAAAAATGACAAGCGTGAATTGATGAAGGTAAATCAATGACAATTGTACACATAGGCAAAATCACTTGATTGTTAATCATTGCAAATGTAATAGTTACAAAGCATTGTCATTATTTAAAAAATATACATGGTTTTCAAAAAGACGTATAAAAGTCGTCTCATGATACATAATATATGACAAAAAGAAACTAATGCTATCTAGCTATGGCTAACCGACGTCGTCTAATCAGACGTCTCATCGCGTCGAAGCACCGTATCTGTCGGATTCTGCAAAAAAAAAACAATAAGCTAGCTTTTTGTAAGTATAAACATATAGCGATGTTTATAAAACAATACAATAAATAGAAAAGAATAAACCCTAATACTAACCATGCCGCCGCGAGAACTCAGGATGTCTATAAGGGCGTTTAATCCCTTCTTGCTTGCGTACTCACGCTCGTACGGTGTGGGATCACATCCTATAAAAGACCACTGCCAAAACATACAAAGAATCCATTATGTTAGAATTTCAAATCCCATAAACCCTAAACTATCAAACATAGATGCAAAAACACTTACAAAATCAGCCTCAAATGAATATGCCCACCCGTCGCTCCCCAAGTGGTGTGAGCTCTCTGCCTCTACTCGGGATCTGGCTGCCTCCTTTTGTTGCTTCCACTTGTCGAAATTCTCATGCGCTTATTTCTTCGCATGCTTCCAATTTTCTTTGGCCAGCCAATCTGGTCTGCTCCACCCATGCTTGATTGCTTTTTGCACTTCGGAACGGTTATGCTTGCAGTATTCGCGCATTCGAACCTTCATCACATCTTCATTGAAGCGGTCATCCCGTGTTGGAACAGGAAACTCGTCATGAAGCATGCTGATGACTCTATCTTTTAATTCATTCGGTACTTCACTCCAGGTGTTTAGTATGTAGTGTCTAAACACCTGAGAGCAAAGAACGCGCATGCGTGAAATCACCTTCTTGACTTCATCATCCAAGATGATGGCGCCGCTGAAGTCGACGGAGTAAGGCAAGCCCTCTTGCCGCTGACGCGTGAACTTTGGTGTCTCGGAAGGGGTCTCTAGCGTGTGAACTAGAGTCTGAGCCCCGAAGCTAGGAGTGTCCACTGGAGTGACTCCTAGAGGAGTAGCTAGTGGTGTGTAGCTACGGGGAATGGTAGTCAACCGCGCAAAACCTGGTGTCGATGGCGATGTCGTGGCTGGTGTCGGGACGGGCAAAGAAGGGGAGGGTAAAGAGCCTCATCGAACACGAGGCAGTGTCGAAGCATCGGTGGCGCCACCCCCACAACAACCGCCACCGCCACCACTAGAGCGCCGGTGCCTAGACGAGTGTGAAGAATGTCTCGTCGACACCGAAGCTTCAGAGTGCGCTGAGGACTCCGAAACAGAGGGAGATGCGGATGGAGTAGGAACGCGCGATGGTGCGCCAGAGCGATGACGCTCCACGTACCACTGTCTCTGCTGGGATGACAAAGAAGAAAGAAACTCCTCATCGTGCATGCCTGTATTAAACACACGAACATTTAAGCTTAATATTGAATGAATGGAGTAGAAAACATGGACAAGTAGATAGATAGATAGATAGATAGAGAGAGAGAGAGAGAGAGAGAGAGAGGAGGAGGAGGTGCTCGTCCTCTCTGCTTATGAGAACATACCTAGAGCATACGTACCTGGAGTGGACGCAAAGACCATTAAATACAATGACGCAATGACGCATATAAATACAGTGACGCAAATACTTAAAGAGCCAGAGTTTTTACAAAACGGAGCAAAATTGTTCAAAACGGAGAATCGTACAAGAACTTGAATATGCTTGTAGCTTTGGAATGTTCAAAGGCTAGCAGCAACAGAAAGCGTTCTTCTTCTATTCAACCTGAGTGATGGAAGAGGCAAGTGCATAACTCTGAATTTACAAAACGGAGCAAAACTGTTCAAATATAATATTTATGGATTCAAGAGATCTCTCTCTCATCCTCACATAGCTCAGCATAACTTCTTATATATATATAGAGCTCTCCGTTTAAATAGATGTCCTTTGTTTCATTTTGTAGATCATCTGCATATACCCCATAGAGAGTAGAAGCTTGATGTTCATCTGGCATCACCTCCACGGCTTCTGATTGAGCATCTTCTCCGATCTCCTCCATTGATGCCGCTGTGATTGGCACATGGTAGCCTTCATACGTCCGTGCACTACGAGGGGCTACCTCTATGACGTACCACCAGTTTGATGCAGACTTTGTAGGATGAAATATCACCTGCGAGAGCCACATAACTTACATGAGAGCTTCCAACCATATAAATTCTAAAATGGGATGTTAACTATTTACATACTTACTTGTTCACAATGCTCGGGTAGTACGAAAGTGTCTCTTAGGTCAGTCCATTTCTTAGTTGAATCCACCTCAAGAAAACCAGACTCTTCTCTACGCATAGTAGCGTTGCGACCCCGGGGGATTCACTATTAGTAATGGGGGGATGTCACCTGCATGCATCAAAATTTGAGAAACCCCCCTATGTACGGTATCTTACTTGCTAACCTACACCCCTATATACGGACAAGATACGGACGTTCTTGCAATGAGCCATCCCCCCTCATACGAATTTCGTATGGAATGTAATGACCCAATATTTTATGTATACTAGTAACATAACAATTTTAGAAGCACATGCTTTTGCAAAAATATATGTTGAACTGCAAATGAACAGAAGTGTACATTGTAGTGTGCTTTCATTTGCAATAGATGTTAAGAGAACAAACCATGAAAAGCAACAGAAATAATGAATACTAAATTAAAATAAACCAATCGTTTCAATGTAATTTGTCAAAAAACAAATAGCATTTGCCTTGTAAACTAAGACAAATCTCAATCTCAAAACATATGATACTAGCCAACTACTTAGTAGGCTTCCCACATAGGATTTAAGGCACACATATGAAATGGATTGTTCTCTAAATAACAAATAATGCATACTCTTAAACAACCATGAAAATCTTCACCCATCAAATCAAAACACATTACAAAAAACCCCATTAAAAGATTAATCTTTTTGAACAAAAACAATTATATGTGATATGAATGCACATCTATGCTTAAGCAAAATGCAACTTTTAAAACAACACCATCTGTATCTAATTTTGAATTTGTACATAAAATATAAATCTTAAAATTTTTGCCAAAGTCTCCTTTGTACGGAGACCTTTTTCTTTAAAAAAATCAGTATACCCTTTTCTTGGGCTCCCACATGGGATTTTCATCACATAATTTCTTTTTCCAAAAAAATTGTCCACCTCATCTTGGGCTCCCACTTGGGATTTAAAGGATTATCTTACACGTTAAATCAAACACATTTTCAATAGAGTCAAAGTAATCTAGCTTCAAAGTGGTGGTATGACACATAGACCCAAGGTATGCTAGACGTGTCTTGGCAAGAAACTATAGCTCAAGATAACACACCCGGTCAAGCCATATGACCATGTTGGAAATTGAGACTATAGAATTTGTAACTACATGTAAAAGAAACGAATGATCTTAAAATCTGACGCTTTTTATCGTAAAAAGAGGCACAACTACACATTTGGTAAGAATGGATAGCTCAAGAGACCCGATCAAGCCATATGGATAGCTAGAAGAACTGAAGGTAAAAATCGATAGCTCAAGATGGCACACCCGATCAAGCCACATGACCATGTGACAAATTGAGACTATATTTGTAATTATATACAAAATAAAGACATTGTGTATGTGTGACACATAGACCAAAGGTATGCTAGACGTATATATGTTTGTAATTATATACAAAATAAAAACATTGTGTATGTGTCACATAGACCCAAGGTATGTTAGACACACCCAGTCAAGCCATATGACCATGTGGGAAATTGAGACTATAGAATTTGTAACAACATGTAAAAGAAACTAACGATCTTAAAATCTTTAACGCTATGATGTCACGCATCTAGTTTGAGATTAAGTACATTCTTTATTGAGTTAATACAACACTACCACCCAAAATTGTTGGTATTAATAACTTGCAAAATCTAGGCTAGGTTCCGAGCTTGCCTTGAAAAAATTTGACAAAATGTGACAAGATTTAGTGTAACTACCGATTGATGCTTCAAACTATGATCTAAAAGCCGATTTAGTGCATCGGACAGGCAACGAGAGGCTCAGGGAGTCAACAGCGTCGGTGGCTACAGTGGAAGAAGTCGGGACTTGGACGCCAGCTCCACAGTCGGGACTCGAACGCTAGCTCCGGACTAGCCAAAGACGAAGTTATCAGGGCGGAAGATCTGCCCATAGGGGCCTGTTTGAACACTATCCATAGTACCTGGCTCCAGATCCATGGGCACGGCGTGAGGCACATAGCACCCACAACTTGCCCCGTTGTAGTACACATTCACTCTCTCCAACTACACATCAGTGTCACCACTGTATAACCCCGTGAGATCAATGGCGTGCTCTATGCATACCACGTCCCAAAACTTGGCATCGACTTGGCTGCCTTTTGCACCTATTTGTGGATTCACAACTTCTGTGACAAGGAGGTATCCACCTCATAAACTCAGTCCAAGCAATCAACCAACTGAAGTCGCTTGATTGCAATCCCCACATGTAGAGTGACTCTTTGCCTCACTGCCTTGTTGGTCGATATACGAATATCGTTCATTTGCTGCCCCGCTGCTTAGTGTCTAGTAATTCCATCTTAGCCAGCACCGGCTAATGAGTAGGAACATGTGCATAATCACTCGCCAAGCAAGCAGCAACTCGAATGAAACGTGAGCTGGTGCTCACCGAATTCCGCCCTCTCGCAATGTGGTGTGTATATCACATTTGCCATCTCTTCCTTCCATGCCTTCTCGAGTGCCACCACACATGGTTTGCAAAAACCACCAAAAATTCTGCCACCCTTTTCATTGCATCGCCCTATCGTAGTGATTTGGTCTCTACTACCCTGGCTATCCTCATGCGCACTCATGTTGCGCTCCCACACGGTGGACAGCCCGCTTTGTCAAGGGGGAACCCATCGGCCATCCATAGACTGCCCCAACATGCTGTTCCACTCATGCCGACATATCTCGCATCCTCTTGTAATTAGCCGACTTTACCCGCCTCGCATCCTCTTGTAATCCGCCTCGTCGAGGGGGAATCCAACAACCATCTATAGCCTACATTCAAACCACCCCCTGCTGATCCATCTCTTCTTTTGTAGTTGCTACCTCAGTAGGCCACTTATCCTGCATCATAGCCTAGAGCATACACAGTTATGGTGCCGGCTCATAAGCTACTAGAGAACGAGCATCCTACACTTTACTAGACCAAAGTATTAAGAATGCAGACATGGGACTTAGAACTATGTAAGCTTTACAAAATTGTCTTGGGCAAGTTGATATTAAGAGGACTCCATGATACCCACACCTAGAAAACTTTATCTTGACAATGCTGCCAGCCACTACTAATAGGTGCTACGCTTGCAACCGCCATAAGTAGCCCCTCCTCAACGGAAAGGGTGTCTATGAGAGTGACACTAAAGCATATGAAGTGGTCAAAACCTGGATGCAAGGAGGTCATTGTGTATAGGATGGTTCCTGGGATGACAGCCAGCAAGAGTACAAATGGAAAGGCGGATAGAAAATTTGCCATCACAAAGACTGCCACACCATAATGCCCATATAAACGCTCCCAAATGAATATCTTGTATTACAGGAAAATTAAGTTAACCCTTATTCAACACAAAAGAAGCAAGTGCAAAGGCACTAATTAGAAATGGTACCTTCATATCCTCAATGAACGATGGAAAGCTTGCAACCCCCATAAAAGTCAAGAATGCAGTCACGAAAATAAATAGGCCAGCCCTTTCCTACACTTCAGAAAGATTAACTCATGAGTGTAAAATAATTGCATTAAGATGCATCCAAGGTATTTATGTGCAAGTAAACTATGTGCATCTAGTGCGTAAATGAGTGTCCGGATGTGATGCATACGAATGATGTAAGCATTTGCACAAATACAAGCGTGGATATGCACCACAAATTTTAACCTCTTACCTGAATGTCATCGAAAGATTGGCCCAGTTTGAAGTAGATTGTGCCTACACAGATTGACAGCATTGTATACATAAACAAACCGAACCAGTAGTATGCAATGTCTCTTCTCATTTTGTTATTAGAGAATCTCAAAAGAGACATAAACTGTATTATGACAAGAAACATCGTGTTGTGGAGTATGAAACTAGTGATATGGTTTTCTTAAAGGTCATTCTTGAGAAGTCTCATTTGATTCTTGGAAAGGATAGAAGATTGTCTCCATGATTTGCTGGGCCATTTAAAATTTTGAAGCGCATTGGTTCATTACCTTACAAATTGGAATTGCCTTCTCATGTTAAAGTGCATCCTGTATTTCATGTGAGTATGTTCCTAATGTGCATCATGTTTTACAAAACAACTCTAAGTTGAAAGATGACGGACCATTGACTGTAGAACCAGACTTAGTACTAGATAGGCGTTTTAAACATCTGACAAATAGAGACATTGTGGAAGTTTTGGTTAAGTGGCAGAACTATCCAGTAGAGGATGCATCATGGGTTGATCTTAGTGTTTTGCAAAGAGAATTTTCCTCTCTTTAGACCAACTCTGAGGACAGAGTTAATTTTGATAAGGGGAGAATGTAATAGGACTAGTCTTTGAAGTTCTTAAAGTCAAAAAGAATGTAGCACGGCATATCTTTCGTTAGCACGATTTGAAAGATTGTTGAATAGTCTATTAAATAGAGCTTATACGAATGAGTTGAGCTATTAAGAGAGAACTTTTAAAAAAAAATAAAAATAAAATTTTTTGGCCCTCAACGAGCATCAAAACATCAAAATCTCTAAAGACTCAAAGAACCAAAGTTGTTCCTTATAACGCAGGCTTCAATCGCTTCATACATCACTTTTTCAAAATCCCACGTTAACACCTTCAAAAATGCCCCAGAAAGTGCCTTCCGGATCAAAAATTTTTATCGGACGAAAAAAATCCACACATCCTTCTACACAGTGGACTAACTTTAAAACGACCAAAACTTCTTAGAAAACAAAATTTATTACTAAAACACCTCAAAATCAAGTCTTGTTATAATCTCCCCTTTTCAAAATTAACTCTGTCCTCAGAGTTGGAAGGAGGGAAATTTGCTTTTCAAAACACTAAGATCAACCCAAGATGCATCCTCTACTGGATAGTTCTGCCACTTAACCAAAACTTCCACAATGTCTCTATTTCTCAAATGTTTGACACGCCTATCTAGCACTAAGTCTGGTTCTACTGTCAATATTCCGTCATCTTTCAACTAAGAGTTGTCCTGTAAAACATGGTGCACGTTAGGAACATACTTTTTCAATAGACTCACATGAAATACAGGATGCACTTTGACATGAGAAGGCAATTCCAATTTGTAAGCTAATGAACCAATGCGCTTCAAAATTTTAAATGGCCCAGCAAATCATGGAGACAATCGCTTATCCTTTCCAAGAATCAAATGAGACTTCTCGGGAATAACCTTTAAGAAACCATATCCCCAGTTTCATACTCCACAACCCGATGTTTCTTGTCATAATACAATTTATGTCTCTTTTGGGCTTCTCTAATATTCTCCCTGATTTTGGCCAACTCGTTATCCATTTTCTCAAGCATCTCACGTGACAGTTCTACCTTATTCCTCGAGCTAAGAAAATTTATAGGTGTGGGACAGTTATAGCCATACATTGCTTCAAACGGAGTCATACTAATAGATGAATGATATGAACTATTGTATGCAAATTCAACAAAAGGCAAATATTCATTCCAATTAGATTGGTTTTCATTGACATACATTCGTAACATATCTTCTAAAATATGATTCACTCTCTACGTTTCCCCATTGGTTTGAGGATGAAAACCAGTAGACATGCGTAACTGGGTACCTATAGAGTCAAAAGTCGCTCTCCAGAACTGTGAAGTGAACTTAGAATCTCTGTCAGACACTATGCTCTTGGGCATGCCATGCAAACGAAATATCTCTTTCACAAACAAGCGTGCAATGGTCAAAGCAGTATCAGTTATTTTCACGGGAAAGAAGTGAGCTTGTTGTGTGAGTCTATCTACCACCACAAAGATCGAGTCATACCCTCCACGAGTGGTAGGAAGTCTAATAATAAAGTCCATGGATATAGACTCCCACTTCTGTAAAGGAATGTCTAAGGGTTGAAGGTCACCAGGCATCCTCTTATGTTCAATTTTAACTTGGTGACATTAAAAGCATTCACGCACATAATTCTTAACATCCAATTTCATACGTGGCCAAAAGAATGAACTTTTAATCTTTTCATATGTCTTACTCAATCCAGGATGACCAGAAAAAGGTGAGTTATGACACTCATGCAGAATTTGACTCTTAAAAGCAGAATTTGCAGGAATACACAAGCGGTCATAATAATACAGATTTCAATTATACAAGTGATATCTGCTCTCATACATCTCACCAATATTCTCATGCAAGAATTTCAAAATAGGCATGTAAAAAGAATCATTTTCAACTTCGGCATGTATCTCATCAACCAAATTGGATCGCACAACAGTCAACAAATTACACATGGACCTACGACTCAATGCATCTGCAACTTTATATTCTTTCCCACACAAATACTTCAAGTCAAAATCATACTCAGCCAACAATTCAATCCATCTCCTTTGTCTGTTGTTTAACAATGGCTGAGTGAAAATATACTTCAAACTTTGATGATCAGTACGCAATTCAAATTTGACACCAAGCAAAAGATGACGCCAATGTTTCAATGCATGAACAACAGCAAGCAATTCTAGATCATGTGTTGCATAGTTCAATTCATGTCGTCTTAATTTCCTAGACTCATATGCAACCACTCTTCCTTCTTGTGTCAAAACGCACCCTAGTTGTTCACCACTAGCATCACATGACACAACAAATGGTTTGCCCATCTCAGGAACTTTCAAAACATAATTTTCTGCTATTTTAGCCTTCAAGGTCTCAAAAGCAGTCTCACAGGTAGAAGTCCACACAAAACCCTTGTCTTTCTTGGTCAATTCGGTCAAAGGACTTGCTATCTTAAAGAAATCTTTAATGTGTGCTCTCTCATATTGTGCTAGACCCATAAAGCTTCTCACATCCCTTAATGACTTTGGTGTTGGCCACTCCACAATAGTCTTAACTTTGTCAAGGTCAATGTGAATCCCCTCTTTAGAATTCACTCTTCCCAAATACACAATCTGATCCTTTAATTGCAAAAGAACACTTACTTGCTTTGGCATACAATTTATGTTCACGCAAAACCTCAAATGTTTTCTTTAAGTGCAATGCATGATCTTCTTCATCCTTAGAATACACAAAAATATCATCCAAGAATACCAGAATGATGTCATCAAGATACGGGTGAAAATTATTATTTATTAAGCACATGAAAGTTGCTGGTGCATTAGTCAAACCAAAAGCAAGAACTGTAAATTCATAATGCCCATAACGTGTACGAAAAGCAGTCTTTGGAATGTCCTCGCCCTTAATGCGGATTTGATGGTAGCCAGAACGAAGATCAACCTTTGAAAATATTGTGGCACCACTCAAATGGCTAAGCAATTCATCTATGTGAGGAAGAGGATATTTGTTCTTAATGGTCTGTTTGGTTAACCCCCTGTAGTCAATGCATAACCTATATGTACCATCCTTTTTCTTTTGGAATAACATAGGACTACCCCAAGGAGATACACTAGGTTTAATGAAACCCTTTTTCAAAAGGTCATCAAGTTGTATCTTGAGCTCTTTAAGCTCATCAATATTGAACCTGTATGGAGCCCTTGAATGAGGTGTTGCTCCTGGATATAGATCTATGGCATGGTCTACCGCTCTAGGCGGAGGCATACCAGGAAGATCGTCCGGGAACACATCCTTAAATTCATGTAAGAGATCCTCTAAAAATTCTGGATTTTCTCCTTTCTGTTTATTCCCAGAATCCTCTTTAATCTCGTTAGCAAACACAAGAAACGTCTCACACCCTTGTCTCACCCCCCTCAAAAGTTTCATGGCAGAAATCAGAAGTGATTTAGTATTTCTCTCCTCAGCTTTAATCGCATGACAGTAGAACCAGACTTAGTGCTAGATAGGTGTGTTAAACATCTGAGAAAGAGAGACATTGTAAAAGTTTTCATTAAGTGGCAGAACTATCCAGTAGAGGATGTATCATGGGTGAATCTTAGTGTTTTGCAAAGAGAAATTTTCTCTCTTTAGACCAACTCTGAGGATAGAGTTAATTTTGATAAGGGAACTCTTGTAATAGGACTAATCTTTGAAGTTCTTAAAGTCGAAAAGAATGTAGCAGGGCATATCTTTCGTTTAGCACGATTTGAAAGATTGTTGAATAGTCCATTAAATAGAGCTTATATGAATGATTTTGAGATATTAAGAGAGAATATATATTCTGGTTTTTTAAATAATACACTAAAGACGTATTTGATAAAGATTAATGAATAACAGATAGTCTGTCTATGAACAGTAAAATTGAGATTTTTATGAATATCAATGTTTTATATTTATGTGTTTTAGCTTTAAATGCATGGGTAGACTTAAAATAAGTTGAAAAAGTAGTAGAGATCCAAAAATAGATATTTTATGACTCAGGACCTAAAAGTTGCATTTTCAGCCAAACAGAGACGTTTTTTGCAATTCTGTTCACGTTGCCTTGTAGACCAAACCTATTCCCGTCGTTTGAGTACCTGGATTGCCCTGTTTCGAGCTCTTTTGTAGAAGTTATGATGAAAACAAACAGAAGACAGCAGCAGTGTAGTATACACAAGGACAGACAGACATACAACATCATACAGCTCTCCCTGCTATCAACCAAAAAGTGGATTGTTTCTTCATGGTAGAGTATTGCAATTGATATTATGAAGGTATATAATTATGTTTTTTTACTTTGATTATCATGTTGAATTGGTTGCACGAGTATGTTCTTTTGGCTATTTTGTAGGCGATGCAGAAATCAATGTGCGAAACAGATCAAAAATCGATTTTGCAGAAACTACCCGCGAGAGGCATCGGAATCGATGTGGTCTACAACTTTGCAGAAGGAAGTTTCTTCAAATTCTGCACCGATTTTGAGTTATCATTCACGGACTGCGTACATACCTGAAAAACAGCTTCCGCCTTTTGTTTTTGATTTTTCTGCTAATTAGAAACGATTTTGCAGAAACTACACGCGCGGGAGACCGGAATCGATGTGGTCTACAACTTTACAAAAGGAAGTTTTTTCAAATTCTGCACCGATTTTGAGTTATCGTTCGCGGACTGCGTACATACCTAAAAAGCAACTTCCGTTTTTTGTTTTTTGATTTTTCTGCTAATTGGAAACGATTTTGCAGAAACTACCCGTTGAGGAGACTGGAATCGATGTGGTCTACAACTTTGCAGAGGGAAGTGTTTTCAAATTCTGCACCGATTTTGAGTTATCGTTCGCGGACTGCGTACATACCTGAAAAGCAACTTCCGCTTTTTGTTTTTGATTTTTTTTGCTAATTGAAAACGATTTTGCAGAAACTACCCGCTAGAGAGACCGGAATCGATGTGGTCTACAACTTTGCAGAAGGAAGTTTCTTCAAATTCTGCACCGATTTTGAGTTATCGTTCACGGACTGCGTACATACCTGAAAAACAGCTTCCGCTTTTTGTTTTTGATTTTTTTGCTAATTGAAAACGAATTTGCAGAAACTACACGCGCGGGAGACTGGAATCGATGTGGTCTACAACTTTACAAAAGGAAGTTTTTTCAAATTCTGCACCGATTTTGAGTTATCGTTCGCGGACTGCGTACATACCTAAAAAGCAACTTCCGTTTTTTGTTTTTTGATTTTTCTGCTAATTGGAAACGATTTTGCAGAAACTACCCACTGAGGAGACTGGAATCGATGTGGTCTACAACTTTGCAGAGGGAAGTGTTTTCAAATTCTGCACCGATTTTGAGTTATCGTTCGCGGACTGCGTACATACCTGAAAGCAACTTCCGCTTTTTGTTTTTGATTTTTTTTGCTAATTGAAAACGATTTTGCAGAAACTACACGCGTGAGAGACCGGAATGGATGTAGTCTACAACTTTGCAGAAGGAAGTTTTCTCAAATTCTGCACCGATTTTGAGTTATCGTTCGCGGACTGCGTACATACCTGAAAAGCAACTTTCGCTTTTTGTTTTTGATTTTTTTGCTAATTGAAAACGAATTTGCAGAAACTACCCGCCTGGGAGACTGGAATGGATGTGGTCTACAACTTTGCAGAAGGAAGTGTTTTCAAATTCTGCACCGATTTTGAGTTATCGTTCGCGGACTGCGTACATACCTAAAAAGCAACTTCCGCTTTTTGTTTTTTATTTTTCTGCTAATTGGAAACGATTTTGCAGAAACTACCCGCGAAGGAGACCGCAATCGATGTGGTCTACAACTTTGCAAAAGGAAGTGTTTTCAAATTCTGCACGGATTTTGAGTTATCATTCGCGGACTGCGTACATACCTGAAAAGCAACTTCCGCTTTTTGTTTTTGATTTTTCTGCTAATTAAAAACGAATTTGCAGAAACTACCCGCGAGAGAGACTGGAATGGATGTGGTCTACAACTTTGCAGAAGGAAGTTTTTTCAAATTCTGCACCGATTTTGAGTTATCATTCGCGGACTGCGTACATACCTAAAAAGCAACTTCCGCTTTTTGTTTTTGATTTTTCTGCTAATTGAAATTGATTTTGCAGAAACCACCCGCGTAAGAGACCGGAATCGATGTGTTCTACAACTTTGCAGAAGGAAGTTTTTTAAAATTCTGCACCGATTTTGAGTTATCGTTCGCGGACTGCGTACATACCTAAAAAGCAACTTTCGCTTTTTGTTTTTGTTTTTTTTGCTAATTGAAAACGATTTTGCAGAAACTACCCGCTAGGGAGACTGGAATGGATGTGTTCTACAACTTTGCAGAAGGAAGTGTTTTCAAATTCTGCACCGATTTTGAGTTATCGTTCGCGGACTGCGTACATACATAAAAAGCAATTTCCGTTTTTGGTTTTTATTTTTCTGCTTATTGAAAACGATTTTGCAGAAACTACCCGCGTGAGAGACCGGAATCGATGTGTTCTACAACTTTGCAGAAGAAACTACCCGCTATTGGAGACTAGAATCGATGTGGTCTATAACTTTGCAGAAGGAAGTTTCTCTAAATTCTGCACCGATTTTGGGTTATCGTCTCGGACTGCGAATATGTTTGAAAATCAAAATTTTACTTTTTGCTTTTGATTTTTCTCATAATTGAAAACTTCTCAATTATATTTTTCTTCATCAATCATATATTTGTTACTGACGTAACTTTGCTGCAGAAGCCAGTTACACATCGTTCCGATTCAGTCGAGCCGTTGATGATCGTCCAAATTCTATCGAGCTACTGTTGGTACATGATCTTTTGTTATATGATATACTCGTTCATTGATTCTCGTATAATTATCCTTTTAGAGATATAGTTTACGTCGTTTTATTGATAATTTCTCATTGATACCATAGTGATTTTGATGGTACCATGATGATGTTTTGTTAATACTTTGGTCATGGTGATTTTCGTTGATACCATGATGATATGTCATTGATACCATGGTTATTCTCGGTGGTGCCATGATGATATTTCATTGATACCATGGTTATTCTCGGTGATGCCATGATGATGTTTCGTTGATACCATGGTTATTCTCGGTGATGCCATGATGTTGTTTCGTTGATTCCATGGTGATTTTTGTTGATACCATGATGATGTTTTGTTGATACCATGGTTATTCTCGGTGATATCATGATGTTGTTTCGTTGATACCATGGTTATTCTCGGTGATGCCATGATGATGTTTCGTTGATACCATGGTTATTCTCGGTGATGCCATGATGTTGTTTCGTTGATACAATGATTATTCTCGGTGATATCATGATGCTTTTCGTTGATACCATGGTCATTTATTCATTTTTATTGATATAATGATGATATTTTGTTAATACTTTGATGGTATTCATTGATCACTACATTGATAAATGTTGTTTTATGTAGTATATACACATATCATTTGTATCACGTAATCACACATTTTGTACTTTTACGTTTATACTTTATGTACCATATGTTGTCGTGCGTATATATGTCGTCAAAAGAGTGGCATCGCGAACCATCTCTTATGGCATTGTGAACGTAATTATTTCATTAACGATGCTAATAATTTTCATGACATGTTCTTTTTGGAGTCTATGATCTATGTAGGATTAATCAAAGAATTGATTTTATGAAGACAAACTTGGTGACAATAAAAGATTTATGAAGATATGTTTGGTGATGCCATATTGATGACAACATGAAGACATGTTTGGTGATGCGATATTGATGACAAGCTACACAGCAGATTCACGGAGACACTTTTGATTACAAGCTAATCGATAGCTTTTATACCTCTTTATTGAACCTTTGTATTCATTATTGTATTTGATAGGATAGGGGTAATGTAACTCCTCATAAAACATTCATTGTAAAAGGAGTGATGTAGCTCCTCGTAAACATTTGTATATTTAATGATTTTTATAATATAACGGTGGGTGTATATAGAGGTGTGGGTTTTTTCCTTGATCCTCCAAGGGTTTTTTCATCCACAGTTAGGGACCCTTATTTGAGCGGGGGTGTTGAGCTTATATGTGAAGATACTCAATATATGGCTTCTCTATATATGGCACCCAGGTCCCCTCTATATATACATCATCTCATGTGTGTATTCTACACACTTTGGGGTTCTACTTCTGTGTTCTCTCCTTCTCTCAACAGTTCTTATCTTATTCTCGCAGGTATACATGGTGCGAAAATCGCGTTGATTGGACGTCTAAAAAAACGACTATTTTGAGAAGCCGCATGTTTTTTGAGGAAAAGAAGAATTAAAGAACGACAAATGGTGCGTTTGGAGATCATTCACCGATCTTTTTTCTGCGAGTGCGAGTGCGAGTGAGAGTGAGAGTGCGAGTGAGACGCTGCATGCAAGCGAACTAAAGCTCGAGGGTGGTCGGGAGGTTCGAGCTCCGTACAATGGAGTGCGCCCATTTATTTTATTACTCCTCTGTTGTATCAAACAATATCAATACAAAGATCTCTTTCTCTACCTTCGCTGCCTATCTCTATTATTCGGTTCCGGTGACAATGATGAATCTTTGCAGACTTTTGATACAACAAAGGAGCAATTCAATATGGGCGCACTCCGTTGTACGGAGCTCGAACCTCCCGACCACCCTCGAGCTTCAGTTCGCTTGCATGCAGCGTCTCACTCGCACTCTCACTCTGACTCTTACTTGCACTCGCACTCGCAGAAGAAGAGATCGGTGAATGATCCCCAATCGCACCATCCGTCGTTCTTTAATCCTTCTTTTCCTCAAAAAGCATACGGCTTCTCAAAATAGTCGCTTTTTAGGCGTTCAATCAACTCGATTTTCGCACCAAGTATACCTGCGAGAATAAGATAAGAACGTGATCGCTAAGCGATCCGTAAAGGTTAGATTTTTATCATGACACTTTGCACAGATCTGGTTTCACAAACTGATTTCTACATCGCCTACAAAATAGTCAAAAGAACATACTCGTACAACCAATTCAACATGATAATCAAAGTAAAAAAACATAATTTTATACCTTCATAATCTCAATTGCAATACTCTACTATGAAGAAATAATCCACTTCTTGGTTGATAGTAGGGAGAGTTGTATGATGTTGTATGTCTGTCTATCCCTGTGTATACTACACTGCTGCTGCCTTCTGTTTATTTTCATCATAACTTCTACAAACAAACTCAGAACAGAGCAATCCAGGTACTCAAAACGACAGGAATAGGTCTGGTCTACAAGGCAGCGAAGACAGAATTGCGAAAAACGTCTTTCTTTGGCTGAAAACGCATCTTTTAGGTCGCGACTCATAAAACCTCTATTTTTGGGTCTCCACTACTTTTTCAACTTATTTTAAGCCTACCCATGCATTTTAAGCTAAAACACATAAATATAAAACATTGATATTAATAAAAATCTCAATTTTACTGTTCATAGACAGACTATCTGTTATTCATTAATCTTTATCAAATCCGTCTTTAGTGTATTATTGAAAAAAAAGAATATATATTCTCTCTTAATATCTCAACTCATTCGTATAATCTCTATTTAATAGACTATTCAACAATCTTTCAAATCGTGCTAACGAAAGATATGCCCTGCTACATTCTTTTCGACTTTAAGAACTCCAAAGACTAGTCCTATTACATTCTCCCCTTATCAAAATTAACTCTGTCCTCAGAGTTGGTAAGAGAGAGAAATTCTCTTTGCAAAACACTAAGATCAACCCATGATGCATCCTCTACTGGATAGTTTTGCCACTTAACCAAAACTTCCACAATGTCTCTATTTCTTAGATGTTTAACACGCCTATCTAGCACTAAGTCTGGTTCTACTGTCAATGTTCCATTATCTTTCAACTTAGAGGTGTCCTATAAAACATGATGCACATTAGGAACATACTTTTTCAATAAACTCACATGAAATACAGGATGCACTTTAACATGAGAAGGCAATTCCAATTTGTAGGCTAATGAACCAATGCGCTTCAAAATTTTAAACGGCCCAGCAAATCGTGGAGACAATCTTCTATCCTTTTCAAGAATCAAATATCACGAGTTTCATACTCCACAACACGATGTTTCTTGTTATAATACAATTTATGTCTCTTCTGAGCTTCTCTAATATTCCCCCTGATTTTGGCCAAATCGCTATCCATTTTCTCAAGAATCTCACGTCACAGTTCTACCTTATTACTCGAGTTAAGAAAATTAATAGGTGTGGGACAATTATAGCCATACATTGCTTCAAACGGAGTCATCCTAATAGATGAATGATATGAACTGTTGTATGCAAATTCAACAAAAGGCAAATATTCATTCCAATTAGATTGGTTTTCATTGACATACATTCATAACATATCTTCTAAAATACGATTCACTCTGTCCGTTTCCCCATCGGTTTTAGGATGAAAAGCAGTAGACATGCGTAACTGGGTACCTATAGAGTCAAAAGTCGCTCTCCAGAAATGAGAAGTGAACTTAGAATCTCTGTCAGACACTATGATCTTGGGCATGCCATGCAACCGAAATATCTCTTTCACAAACAAGTGTGCAATGGTCAAAGTAGTATCAGTTATTTTTACAGGAAAGAAGTGAGCTTGTTTTGTGAGTCTATCTACCACCACAAAGATCAAGTCATACCGTCCAGGAGTAGTAGGAAGTCTAATGATAAACTCCATGGATATAGAATCCCACTTCTGTAAAGGAATGTCTAAGCGTTGAAGGTCACCAGGCATCCTCTTATGCTCAATCTTAACTTGTTGACATTGAAAGCACTCACACACATAATTCTTAACATCCAATTTCCTACGCGGCCAAAAGCATGAGGTTTTAATCTTTTCATATGTCTTATTTAATCCAGGATGACCAGAAAAAGGTGAATTATGACACTCATGCAAAATTTGACTCTTAAAAGAAGAATTTGTAGGAATACACAAGCGGTCATAACAATACAGATTTCCCTTGTAAAGTGATATCTGTTTCCATACATCTCACCAATATTCTCACGCAAGAATTTCAAAATAGGCATATAAAAGGAATCATTTTCAACTTCAGTATGTATCTCATCAATCAAATTGGATCGCACAACAGTCAACAAATTACACATGGGCCTACGACTCAATGCATTTGCAACTTTATTTTCTTTTTCACACAAATACTTCAAATCAAAGTCATACTCAGCCAACAATTCAATCCATCTTCTTTGTCTGTTGTTTAACAATGGCTGAGTGAAAATATACTTCAAACTTTGATGATCAGTACGCAATTCAAATTTGACACCAAGCAAAAGATGACGCCAATGTTTCAATGCATGAACAACAGCAAGCAATTCTAGATCATGTGTTGCATAGTTCAATTCATGTCAGCAAGCAATTCTAGATCATGTGTTGCATAGTTCAATTCATGTCGTCTTAATTTCCTAGACTCATATGCAACCACTCTTCCTTCTTGTGTCAAAACGCACCCTAGTTGTTCACCACTAGCATCACATGACACAACAAATGGTTTGCCCATCTCAGGAACTTTCAAAACACAATTTTCAGCTATTTTAGCCTTCAAGGTCTCAAAAGCAGTCTCACAGGTAGAAGTCCACACAAAACCCTTGTCTTTCTTGGTCAATTCGGTCAAAGGACTTGCTATCTTAAAGAAATCTTTAATGTGTGCTCTCTTATATTGTGCTAGACCCATAAAGCTTCTCACATCCCTTAATGACTTTGGTGTTGGCCACTCCACAATAGTCTTAACTTTGTCAAGATCAATGTGAATCCCCTCTTTAGAAATCACTCTTCCCAAATACACAATCTGATCCTTTAATTGCAAAAGAACACTTACTTGCTTTGGCATACAATTTATGTTCACGCAAAACCTCAAATGTTTTCTTTAAGTGCAATGCATGATCTTCTTCATCCTTAGAATACACAAAAATATCATCCAAGAATACCAGAATGATGTCATCAAGATACGGGTGAAAATTATTATTCATTAAGCACATGAAAGTTGCTGGTGCATTAGTCAAACCAAAAGCAAGAACTGTAAATTCATAATGCCCATAACGTGTACGAAAAGCAGTCTTTGAAATGTCCTCGCCCTTAATGCGGATTTGATGGTAGCTAGAACGAAGATCAACCTTTGAAAATATTGTGGCACCACTCAAATGGCTAAGCAATTCATCTATGTGAGGAAGAGGATATTTGTTCTTAATGGTCTGTTTGGTTAGCCCCATGTAGTCAATGCATAACCTATATGTACCATCCTTTTTCTTTTGGAATAACACAGGACTACCCCAAGGAGATACACTAGGTTTAATGAAACCCTTTTTCAAAAGATCATCAAGTTGTATCTTGAGCTCTTTAAGCTCATCAATATTGAACCTGTATGGAGCTCTTGAATAAGGTGTTGCTCCTGGATATAGATCTATGGCGTGGTCTACCACTCTAGGCGGAGGCATACCAGGAAGATCGTCCAGAAACACATTCTTAAATTCATGTAAGAGATCCTCTATAAATTCTGGATTGATCTCTTTATGTTTATCCCTAGATTCTTCTTTAATTTCATTAGCAAACACAAGCAACGTCTCACACTCTTATCTAAGTCACCTTATCAATTCCATTGCCAAAACTAGATTTAGAATCTTTTTATTTCCACAAAGAGTGTGACTTATCATCATCAAATGATTAAAGATATATTTTTCTTTCTTAACAATCAATCAAAACATGATTTTCAATGATCTAATTGATACCAATGATAACATCATGCATATTAATGTGAATAATATATAAATCATCTTTATGCTTCCGACTCTTCAAAGAAAAAAATAAATAAATTCTACTAACTCTTTCGTGAAACTATTATTACCACTGGTTAAGTCCAAAAGTCTTTTAACTTCTCGATTTAATTTCAAGTTTAATTTCTCAATCAATTTAGACAATAAGAAGCAATGAATACTACCCAAATCAATTAAGAAATTTAAATTTTACGCATAAATTCCATCACAGAAGCTTTCAAAGGACGTATCAAAGACATAAAACATCACAAAGAAGGGGTAGATGACTTACCTTTATCGTACGCATCGCCAAAAGTTTCCAATTGAGCCATCTTGGTACGTATTGTTTTATCGGTCACCTTGCTCGAGCATTCAAAAGTCTGGTGGTCGTGTTCTCGATATTGAAAGTATAATCCAAATCTTTGAGTTCTTTAATCCACGCTTCTAAATCTTCGCATATCTTTCTTATACCATCAAACTCTTTAAGCTTATCCTTCGCTAAGAATGATTTGGTTTTTTTTTTTGCTTCTCCCATATCGTCATCGTTTCTTTTTCGCGTTGACGACCTCTACGTCCAGCACCATCGTTCTTACCATCACCCCTATCACCACCGCGAGGTGTCCCAGCGTCGCCACAATGATTATTATTTCCTGGTGGAGTAGCATGGTTCTCGCCTTCATGTTTGCCATCAAGATCCACATAGATATCAGGCTCTCGTGCTGCTTTGCCCCGCAGAGCCTCAGCACGCTCCCGATTTTCTTGTTCCAGATATTCTCGTATTCGTCGAATCAGGTCTTCTTGCTCCTTCATCCTCTTTCCATGTCCAGAATCAACCGCTTGCTCTGATACCAATTGTCACGGCAACCGAATAATAGAGATAGACAGCAAAAGGTACAGAAAGAGATCTTTGTATTGATGAATCTTTGCAGAGTTTTGATACAACAGAGGAGCAATTCAATATGGGCGCAGCACGATTTGAAAGATTGTTGAATAGTCTATTAAATAGAGAACACATTAAAGGTTTCTCTAAGATAGCAAGTCCTTTGATCGAATTGACCAAGAAAGACAAGGGTTTTGTGTGGACTTCTAGCTGTGAGACTGCTTTTGAAACCTTGAAGGCTAAAATAGCGAAAAATTTTGTTTTAAAAGTTCCTGAGATGGGCAAACCATTTGTTGTATCCTGGATTAAATAAGACATATGAAAAGATTAAAACCTTATTCTTTTGGCCGCGTATGAAATTGGATGTTAAGAATTATGTGTGTGAGTGCTTTCAATGTCAACAAGTTAAGATTGGGCATAAGAGGATGCCTGGTGACCTTCAACCCTTAGAAATTCCTTTACAGAAGTGGGAGTGTATATCCATGGAATTTATCATTAGACTTCCTACTACTCGTGGAGGGTATGATTCGATCTTTCTGGTGGTAGATAGACTCACAACACAAGCTCACTTCTTTCCTGTAAAAATAAATGATACTGCATTGACCATTGCACACTTGTTTACGAAAGAGATATTTCGTTTGCATGGCATGCCCAAGAGCATAGTGTCTGACAGAGATTCTAAGTTCACTTCACATTTCTGGAGAGCGACTTTTGACTCTATAGGTACCCAGTTGAGCATGTCTAATGCTTTGCATCCTCAAACCGATGCGGAAACGGAGAGAGTGAAACGTATTTTAGAAGATATGTTACGAATGTATGTCAATGAAAACCAATCTAAGTGGAATGAATATTTGCCTTTGGTTGAATTTGCATACAACAGTTCATAGCATTCATCTATTAGGATGACTCCGTTTGAGGCAATGTATGGCTATAACTGTCCCACACCTATAAATTTTCTTAGCTCAAGGAATAAGGTAGAACTGTCACGTGAGATGCTTGAGAAAATGGATAACGAGTTGGCCAAAATCAGGGGGAATATTAGAGAATCTCAAAAGAGACATAAACTGTATTATTGCAAGAAACATCGTGTTGTGGAGTATGAAACTAGTGATATGGTTTTCTTAAAGGTCATTCCTAAGAAGTCTCATTTGATTCTTGGAAAGGATAAAAGATTGCCTCCATGATTTGCTGGGCCATTTAAAATTTTGAAGCTCATTGGTTCATTACCTTACAAATTGGAATTGCCTTCTCATGTTAAAGTGCATCCTGTATTTCATGTGAGTATGTTCCTAATGTGCATCATGTTTTACAAAACAACTCTAAGTTGAAAGATGACGGACCATTGACTGTAGAACCAGACTTAGTACTAGATAGGCGTTTTAAACATCTGAGAAATAGAGACATTGTGGAAGTTTTGGTTAAGTGGCAGAACTATCCAGTAGAGGGGAGAATGTAATAGGACTAGTCTTTGAAGTTCTTAAAGTGGAAAAGAATGTAGCACGGCATATCTTTCGTTAGCACGATTTGAAAGATTGTTGAATAGTCTATTAAATAGAGCTTATACGAATGAGTTGAGATATTAAGAGAGAACTTTTAAAAAATAATAATAATAATACACTAAAGACGGATTTGATAAAGATTAATAAATAACAGGTAGTCTGTCTATGAACAATAAAATTGAGATTTTTATTAATATCAATGTTTTATATTTATGTGTTTTAGCTTAAAATGCATGGGTAGGCTTAAAATAAGTTGTAAAAGTAGTGGAGACCCAAAAATAGAGGTTTTATGAGTCGCGACCTAAAAGATGCGTTTTCAGCCAAAGAAAGACGTTTTTCGCAATTCTGTCTACGCTGCTTTGTAGACCAGACCTATTCCCGTCGTTTTAAGTACCTAGATTGCTCTGTTCTGAGTTTGTTTGTAGAAGTTATGATGAAAAAAAACAGAAGGCAGCAGTAGTGTAGTATACACAGGGACAGACAGACATACAACATCATACAACTCTCCCTGCTATCAACCAAGAAGTAGATTGTTTCTTCATGGTAGAGTATTGCAATTGAGATTATGAAGGTATATAATTATGTTTTTTTACTTTGATTATCATGTTGAATTGGTTGCACGAGTATGTTCTTTTGACTATTTTGTAGGCGATGCAGAAATCAGTTTGTGATACCGGATCTGTGCAAAGTGTCATGATAAAAATCTAACCTTTACGGATCGCTTAGCGATCACGTTCTTATCTTATTCTCGCAGGTATACGTGGTGCGAAAATCGAGTTGATTGAACGCCTAAAATGCGACTATTTTGAGAAGCCGCATGCTTTTTGAGGAAAAGAAGGATTAAAGAACGACAGATGGTGCGTTTGGAGATCATTCACAGATCTCCTCTTCTACGAGTGTGAGTGCGAGTGCGAGTGTGAGTGCGAGTAAAAGTGAGACGCTGCATGCAAGCGAACTAAAGCTCGGGGGTGGTTGGGAGGTTCGAGCTCCGTACAACGGAGTGCGCCCATATTCAAATACTCCTCTGTTGTATCAAAACTCTACAAAGATTCATCAATACAAAGATCTCTTTCTCTATCTTTTGCTGTCGATCTCTATTATTCGGTTCCCGTGACATTTGTGAAGGATCTTGATGTAAGGTAGAGGTCTGTTTCAAGGTGCTCGCTTTGCCAAGATCACTTTTCCCTATTGGCTCTCCTCCCTGGCAGCAATTAAACATCAAGATGTCATAAATCATGCAATACTATAATGTAGAAGATAGCAAATGCTAAGATTCGTCATGTCAGCAAATGCTACAATTCTACATTCGACGTAAGAAAACCTTTTGTTGTACTTGCTGTGTTGTTATAGCCACCACCTTTCACTGTACTTGTTGTGTTGTTATAGCCACCGCCTTCTTCATATCTAAGTTCGCATAGGCTTCGATAAGAGTCTGAGCTCTATGTGAATTTGTGAGTGTTTCACTACCCAGTTCCTCATCTTTTGTCTAGCACACATGAAAAGCGCATGGCTTGGTCTTCATCAGCAATATGTCAAGAAAAACTTAGTCACATGGCAAACAGGAATAATACCTCTTCAAAGTCCAAATTGATAACCCATAAGAAATGGTCCGAGGGATTCCGAAAAGGAGGGCAAGAAAATCCAGCATCATAAAAAAAATGCAAACATACCATTTTGAATAACTTTGTTGGCGACCACACACTTTCATTTCTTTCATGTTTAGGGCTTTACCTCTTGTGCTTTCAATCGTTCACCAAAGTAGACTATTTGGCGAGAAGAGAGCAGGCACAAGTGCTGAAAGAGCTCAAAAACCTCACTACTTGGCTGATAAATTGAGATAAGTAATGTTCTTCCAGACTTGGCGAGCAATCGGAGCCTCTTGACAACATGAAAAGCAACGGCACTAACAAATTCATTGTGAAAAAGCAGCTTCAAAATAGTACATAGTTCTTCTAGCCATATATGGCAAAGATGCTTTGGCCAAATCTGAATGCTAGCAATGCGTGCGGAACTTCATCTTGATATATAATCAATGAGATTACCTCCTGGATGTTAGCCCCCAGGTGCATACATAGCATAAGGAGGCACAATACACTAAACACGGACTCAACACAAGCCCAAGAGCAAACCAAGGCCTGGTCTATAGTGGCCGACGTCACCAGTAAATCTGACTCAATACACATCCCACGAGTGAGGGGTAACTCACCTCAAACTCGGGGAGCCAAGTCGGCTCAGACAAAAAGGAGTACAATAGGGTTCGGAGCACCAAGGCTCACCCTTACGGGCATACAACAAAAGGGGCTCGAGTCTCACTCGAGAGACTAGTTGAAAAGCCTCAAAACCGTCTCGACAGTCTGTCTCAACAGAGACCAGGTGGAGATCCAAAAAACCACAACCCACAGCGGGTAATCGTGCAACCACAGGCCACTGCGGGCATAGACCTTAAAGCACAATGTAAAGGAGGGGCCTTGCACCCGCTAGCCTGAGTCTGAAGCTGTCCAAACTGCTCCAAATACACAACGCAGCCCTCTCTGGCTTGACTGTCTACGCAAAACAGAGTACCCCGCACGGTGCAGGGAATGACCTGCTGAATAACAATAGAGGCAGCCCCAGTGGGCTCTGTTCCTGCTTCAACCCTTGTAAGCTGGTAGAATCGACATAGCTCCCGGCTGGACTAACCTGTGTCTCCAACATGCCGCTCAGGGCTCGGAAATTCAACTGCGCACAGCCCCCTCTGTGGGAATGCCTTAATGCATGAGCTTGAGGTGGAGCCTCCTGTGATAACCCGGGCACAACCTTACTGTAGGCTGCCCCGACCTGCACCTGTATGATGAATGCAGCCCAATCCAGGGCGCGACCAATGGAATCAAAAAGTAGCCCCCACTGAGTGCCAGGCCTGCTGGATGCACACCAGAAAAGCCTGTAGTAATGAGGGTGCAGCTCTATGGCCTGTAGCCCCAAACCTGTTAAGCTGAGGGGCGTTGTCTGCTACCCCGCAACCTGCTCCTGTGCAGTGATGAAACAGCTAGTGGCCCCCGCACTTGGGTAGGCCCACGGCTAATGGCGACCCTGCAGGGCGCAAGCACTGCCCGCCACTGTGCAGGCATGAAGACTGATGACCCGGCGCACGAGCTCGCGGCCGAGGCGATGGAGTTTCCCCTGTCTCTGTGTAACGGTAGCGAACCCGAAGGTTCGTTAATGATTGCTTATGTAGGCCTTTGGGCCTTAGTCCCCTAGGCGTCTGTAGGACGCTTTTACATCCGACCTCATGACCTACCCATCTTTAAGCCACAAGAGGGCGTTCTCACGCAACAGCTCCAATCGAATACTCATTGCCCCTCTCCACTAACGGGCCTTCCCACACCGGAGGCCTCTCGTCAGCTTGGAGCCCTTGAGGCCTCGGAACATGAAAATGAGCTAGTATCGAGAGGCCGAGGAGAGGTGGAGGGTCCCGAAATGCTCTCCAAAAAGGGGACCCGTGACACTGGAGGATTAAAAATGCTTTTGCATCTAGCTCATTGCTGATGCATGGATCAAAATACATCACAATTTTTGTATCTCTCTCTCTCTCTCTCTCTCTCTCTCTCTAGCTGTGTGCACGCCTATGCGACCGATGACTACATAGTGCACTGCCGGAGCAAGCTCCTGTTGATGCGTGTCGGGGGGGGGGGAACCGGAATGCCTCCCCCTTTTATACTAGTATAGATGAGTGATGCAACTTAGCCATGGTGAATGTGAATGTGAATGTGAATGTATATATATGTATGTAGATATATGTTTGTGTTCGTGTGTAATACTTTATTTGTACGATGTGTATGTATGTGTGAAAGACATACATATGTGTTACACACACACACACACACAAGGTGTGTATATGTACATGTGTATGTATGTATATATATATTACACACACACACATAGTATGTGATACCCCCCCCCCCGATACCCCCTCCCTTATGTATACGATATGAGCATGAAATAATGAGGGGCTACCCCTATTGTATAAGCTTATGTACAAAATCCAAAAACCCCCCTCTTGTACACTCACGTGGTACCATACGGAAAAACACAGTGAATCCCCCGGGGTTGCGACCCTCCATGATTATCTTGCACCATTGCACGTCGAACAAGTCGACAAAAAATCCTCTATAATCGATCCTCAAAATCTCTTGTAGCTTGCCGAAGTAAGTGAGTTGCACCACCACAGGATCTGCATCAGAGGACCGTCATCAACTAGATTGTTCAAATTTTGCCATGATTCCACAATCTTGAGTAAACCATTTTTTGTCGATCCGTTCCACCCTAAAATGTCGACCTTTACACCATGCTGCTGAGGAATCCGTAGCACACCATCTGAAGATTTATTCTCCTCATCCCATGATGCTAGGGCGGCCATGGACTTACATTCGAAGAAATGATTGATGCGAGGAAGCAGAGAAAAATATTGCAAAACGTTTTGCGGAATTTTTGTTCCGTGGAGATCTACTCGATATCTTTCGGAATCACATTTCGGACACTTCTCCATGTTTATGTATTCCCGTCTGAAAAGAATGCAGTCATTAAGACAAGCATGGATCGAATTGTAATCCATCTCCAAGTTTCGCAAAATCTTTCTTGCTTCCTCTCGGGAATCTGGCATCACATTATCAGCTGGTAGTATGTGCTCTTTGAGCAATCTACACAACATAAAAATACGGTGCAATTATGTAAAAATCTATAAGATCATTATACATTTAGAGTTTTATTAAAGTAAACTAATTGTAATAGATCATTTGAAAAGCGTTGTGCGCTAGTGTCACTCCATCCAAACTTTGTCTGCATGTTGAGAAGAACCAGGAGCGCTTTCAATCTAGATACACGTGCTCCATTATACAATGGCGTATCGGCTTCACTTTTCATATCATCATATACAAGTCTTTCTGAATCCATGATCGTCTCGATCATTTCATCAATCTTGGGCTCAAACATTGCCTCGTTGGGAATGTGGTCTGCATGATCATCCCCCGAGCTGTCAGAGGCTACATCTTGTGTCTTCACATATGCTGCTTGACCAAAGCGCCTGCGAACACGTCTATTGGGTTGCAAGATTGCTGCCTATTGGACAGCGTTAGAGTTCGACGAGTTATGATCGGCAAAAAGTGATCTATAATAGATGGATCCAACTCGCCAAATTCGCGAACGTGCTGCAAAGAAATGCATCTTGTCTGTTGCATAGCATGCTTGCAATGGATACAAGGACATAAGATCCTTGTTGAGAGATAGGTGTTTCGGTTGGACGACCCCACATCCTCGTCACTACTCATAATAAGGGTAAAAATCTTATAACCTGGACAACAAATTTCATTTTCTATTGGCATTCTTCGTGTTTTATCTCTATCTCTCTCTCTCTCTCTCTCTCTCTCTCTCTCTCTCTCTCTCTTTCTCTTTGTTCACACTGTAAACTACCTAACATTCTCTAGACATGTCCAATCCCCGCACACCTCAGTCTAGAGGTGCACGAAGATCACAACCACCGGGTTATAATATCGTCTTTATTGGTCAATGCCTATATTTGTGGGTACAAGAAATCTACACACCCACATCTACGTGATACTGCATGTAGTGGACAAAACCCCTTTGCCTCTTCTCTAGCTGTAGCATTTCACAGCATCTTAACATCTTTTCACAGTAGATCTTTGTTTGTAGCATGCAGGTACACCATTCTTGCAATGTAGCTGATGTCTGCTCAAGGCACTTAATTCTTACTCTAGATTTGACAGGATGTGGTGTGTGTGTGTGTGTGTGTGTGACCCTTGGATTCGTCATCTTGCATCACTAATTTCTGTGTAGGCTCAATTTTCTCTTCCACTAGCTGAACATGACAGATTATTGTATGGTAGCAGTAGTCGAACATGCAGGTGGAATTGCTGTCCACATGGACTGTCGAGGCTGTGAGCGCACGAAATTTTCTCCCCACTTCTTCTAACCTTATCTTAAATGATAAAAAGAAGAAAATGGTATAACCTTTCTATCACCCAAGTGTGGTAGATTGGTTATGCCAATTCCCTCTTCAATAACATGTAAATAACCTAAATCTAATCTAATATAACGTAAATCTAAATCAAACGTAAATGAACCTAAATCTAATCAAACGTAAATCTAACTAAAAATAAACCTAACTCTAATCTAATTTAACTTAAATAAACCTGAATCTAATTTAACGTAAGTCTACATCTAACCTAATCTTTAACGTCTTTTGGGATAGTTTCCTACAGCGTTAAAACTCTCTTCTTTTTGTGTGTGTGTGTGTGTGTGTGTGTGCGCACGCCAATAAAAAGAGAAAAATGGTATAACCTTTCTATCACCCAAGTGTGGTAGATTGGTCATGCCATTTTTCCTCTTCAATAACAGATAAATAACCTAAATCTAATCTAATATAACATTAATAAACATAAATGTAAGAGGACTTGATTTTGAGGTGTTTTACCAATAAATTTTGTTTTTCTAGGAAGTTTTGGTCGTTTTAAAGTTAGTCCACTGTGTAGAAGGATGTGTGGATTGTTTTCGTCCAATAAATTTTTTTGATCCGGAAGGCACTTTCTGGGGCATTTTTGAAGGTGTTAATGTGGGATTCTGGAAAAGTGATGTATGAAGCGATTGAAGCCTGTGTTATAAGGAACAACTTTGGTTCTCTGAGTCTTTAGAGATTTTGATTTTTTGATGCTCGTCGAGGGCCAAAGATTAAGAAAAAAGTGGGATTTGCTGTTTTTGCATCGTTTTTGTAGAAAATGTTGTTTTGCAGGTTGATTTTCAGCAAATCAGAGCAGGCTATGGAAAGTTTCCATCACATAGCCGTCAAAGAGCGCAGGGAGGGCAACAAGATTGTGTGAGACGGACTTGGACTGTTTTTTCTCCGTTTGGGAGTTTCAAAAATCTAACCTTTACGGATCACTTCGCGATCACGTTTTTACCCTATTCTTGCAGGTATACTTGGCGCGCAAGTCGAGTCGACCGAACGCCAAAAATAGAAAAGCGGCTATTTTGGGAGGTCACATGCTTTTGGAGGAAAAAACGAGAAAAGAAAGACGGGTGGTGCGTTTTGGGGATCATTCAACGATCTCTCTTCTACGAGTGCGAGTGCGAGTGCGAGCGAACTGAAGCTCGGGGTGGTCGGGAGGTTCGAGCTCCGTACAAAGGAGTGCGCACATATATTTTATTGCTCCTCTGTTGTATCAAACACTATCAGTACAAAGATCTCTTTCTCTATCTTTGCTGTCTATCTCGATTATTATGTTCCTGTGACACTAAATCTAATCTAATATAATGTAATCTAAATCTAACGTAAATATAACTAAAAATAAACCTAAATCTAATTTAACGTAAGTCTACATCTAACCTAATCTTTAACGTCTTTTGGGATAGTTTCCTACGACGTTAAAACTCTCTTCTTCTTGTGTATGTGTGTGTGTATGTGGGAGTGTGTGTGCCAATAAAAAGAGAAAAATGGTATAAGCTTTCTATCACCCGAGTGGTAGATTGGTTATGCCATTTTCCTCTTGAATAACAGGTCTTGAGTTCAACTCCTCGTCGGCTAGATTTTTAGGTCTCTTTAATTAGTTTCCTACGACGTTAAATTAAACTCTCTTCTTCTTGGGTGTGTGTGTGGGTGTTAGTGCACGCCAATAAAAAAAGGAGAAAAATGGTATAACTTTTCTATCACTGAAGTGTGATAGATTGGTTATGCCATATTCCTTATGAATAACAGGTTTTGAGTTCAACTCATGTCGACTAGATCTTTAAGGTCTCATGGGATAGTTTCCTAGGATGTTAAGACTCTCTTCTTATTCTTATTTTCTCTCTCTCTCTCTCTCTCTCTCTCTCTCTCTCTCTCTCTCTCTCTCTCTCTTTTCCTTTCTCAATGTGTGTGTGCATTTTTTGTTTATGCATGCGTGTGTGCGTTTTTGACTTATGCATGCTCTCTCTCTCTTTTCCTCTCTCAATGTGTCTGTGACTTCCTTGTTTATGCATGTGTGTGTGCGTTTTTTGTTTATGCTTGTGCTCTCTCTCTCTCTCTCTCTCAAAAACACAATGTGTGTATGTGTGTGTGTGTGTGTGTGTGTGTGTGAGAGAGAGAGAGAGAGAGAGAGAGAGAGGGAGAGAGAAAGAGGGGAAGGGACCATTAGAGTGAGGAGAGGGAAGGAGCATACCTGGCTCTCCTTCCTCTCCTCATGTGTGTGTGTGTGTGTGTGTATGTGTGTGCGTGTGTGAGAGAGAGGGAGAGAGAAAGAGGGGAAGGGAACATGAGAGTGAGGAGAGGGAAGGAGCATACTTGGCTCTCGTTCCTCTCCTCGTGTGTGTGTGTGTGTGTGTGTGTGTGTGGAGAAGAAAGAGAGAGAGAGAGGGAGAGCGTTACCTTGCTTGCTTGAGCGCGCGTCGAAAACTCAGATCTGAGATCTGAGTTTTCGGACGCTCTCGGTTATGTTTTTTAGCTTTGGTGGCGTCGCTACATGCGTCGCTATAGGCGTCGCTATGTTACTTGTAACATAGCGACGCTCATAGCGACGCCGTGCTTTTTCATGTTTGAGCATCGCACTAGGAGCGTCACTACTATTAAGCACCTCTTGTAGTGTTGAAAAAGAACAAAATATAACTTAAAACTCTTGTGTGTGTGTGAAGATTTGGTGTAGCTAGCCTCATTCCCAATTACACAGATGTAGTGCTCTTTCGCCCTGATAAAAACCTTAGATAAATGCTAGAATTATTTGTTACAACCATTTTATTAAAGCTTTAGAGCTTCATTAGACAAGCCTAGTTGAATATTTTAAGAGAGAAAACCCTAATTGATGGCCTCACATTCTAAAAATTGTAGTGGAAACATCACAGGACTACACTAGTATACCATAGAAGCAAGCTAGGTAACCCTTCACACAGAGAGACTGAATGAACATACATATCTCTCAATGTTTATTTTTTAAGGCTCTCATAGTCATGGTACCATGAGTGATGTGGAATTTTGAGCCATGTATGACCATTTTTGAGTCATTTTTTGGCATTTTATGACTATTTTGTTTGCCAATTTTAGCTAAACAATGCTCCTTTTTTAATCATAAAAAGCCCAAATGAGCTACTAAGATCGCCCCCATTAAACTTTTTTGGCAAAACAAGCGTGCACACTTGAAATTTGTACAATTATAATCCAATTAATTGCACATAGGCTAATGTGATAAAACAATCCATAGTGCCACATCTAGTGCCTCCTCGCCTCAGTGAGGTATATGTAAGACAATAGTCATGGGATCTGTTCTCACACATTTGACATTATGTAAATTGTTGTGTTTGGTCCCTCATATTAAAAAGCACAAAGAGAGGGGTGAAAATTCAGATTCACATTGTAAACATGTCATTTCACAACATCCATCCCCTCTAAACTTGCACATTGGTCGACATGTGCCACACATATTTAATGTCAATTTCATCATTATTTTAAAAGAAATATAATGCATTGCCCTCTCTTTCTTCATCTTTATCCATAACATGTTCATCAAAACCTTCATTTTTACTTTCTAGTAAAACAAAGGGATCTGTATTGACTCTTGTTAGAGGGTGGCCCTGATTGGACGTTTGTAGCTGCATATCTTTTTGGCACTAACACATTGCCAATACTCAGGGAAGCGACTCGGATGGGGCACGGGACTCTTTGAGGGTGTCAACCTCAAGAAGTGAACCAGTGGAATATTTCTATCTCTAACACATGCAAATCTCTTGCTCTTAGTTCTGGTAATTTACCTATTTCCTTCTCTATTTTAGCACTCAAAGGGACTCCAAATTCCACGAAACTTTAGGAGGATGTCCTGCACACTTAGGGACACTAACCTATAGAGTTTAATCACATTTCGAGGAGGTACCAAAATCACAATTGATCATAATTGAGGTCTCAAAAACTGCAATTGAACATATCAAGAGGGCCGTCCTAGGGTTTATGAACACTCTCCTACATTAAAAACACTATTTAACGCACTCAAATCAATAGATTTAGTCTACAACCAAGTAGTCAAAATCAGAGTAGAATCGACAATGAGCATACTCAATTGAAAGAACATACGAACAAGGAACACATTGCAAATTTCAAAACTGAAATATCATTATCATAGCTCAAAATGTGATGATCACAAGTTGTAGAGTAGAAGTCACTCTCAGTCGTACGCTTTCAACCTTTCAAAACATGATGAGGATCCCCCCTTCCCACATTACAACTTATGCTTTATACCTAGGGCTCGCTTGGCTAGTGGCCGACCATAAAAGACTCAATTTCATTACAGACTCTATAACTTTGGTTCTCATAGTTTTTCCATATTTAATCAAAGATGATCAAAATAATTACAAGGCTTCCAAAAAAAGAATAGAAATACATCAAAATTTTAGGCTCTTAGAAGAAGGGGTGGACTTGAAGGGCACCCGTCTGGCTTGACTGCCAACATTCCCCCCTTCCTCGTCTTTGTACTCCCTCATGCAAACTGCATCTGAAGGTGAAAATGCCCTTGATGGTTAACAATTCCTTGCTTGAACAACATGTTTTGATAGCTCAACTATCAGAATTGAGTAAAAAATTCTCCACGTTGAATGCTAAGGCTATTTAGATCTTAGTGGATCTCATAGAGAGTCTGCAAGAATGTATCAGATTTGTGGGTTAAGATATAGTAGCTCAGAGTAGATGATATGTGATTCATGCTCACTAATGCTTACATGCAATGAAAAAATGATTTCACTTGCACACATGCAGAGGAAATAGAAAGATTTGGAGAAAGGCTTATCATGCACGTGTGTACAAATGTGTAGTTTTGCAAGGGAAGTACAATGCAAGGCCACCAAGTTTGGCCCAAATAGTGTTGTTTTGAAAGTTGTAGAAACAAGTATCCAATGCAAACAAGCAAGAAACATTGGCTAGGAGAGTGGCCATATAAACTTTCCCAAATCCAATGCTAGAGGTTATTAGAATTGAGTTACACTAATCTAATCCTAAAGAGTTAAAATTAATTTAGTGCTGAGAGAGAGAGAGAGAGAGAGAGAGAGAGAGAGAGAGAGAGAGAGAGAGAGAGAGAGCACTAAATCTAGTGTAAGGATCTAACCAATGTAATTAGGAGATACTAGTTACATGTTAGCTCTAATACCACATGTAATTCCTATGGTGGATAGACCAATGAGGCATTCATTATTGTGAGAGCATCACAACCATAAGGAGGGAGTATATTAGAGATAGTGTACTGAATACAATGAAATGAACTTGCTTGATTGGTTGTAGAAATGAGAGAGAGAGAGAGAGAGAGAGAGAGAGAGAGAGAGAGAGAGAGAGAGAGAGAGATTATAAGATTTGGAAGATGGCCTTATATAGGATCAAGGTGGAGAAGTGAAATCCATGAGGGGATGAATATGCAACACAAGCGGTAATGGCAAGGGCCATGTGAGCTACCACAAGTAGCATGTCGCTATCAAGTGTGTAGGATATGTCTAGGGAATGAATAGCACATGTGAGGCTTATAAGTTGCTTTCCAAAAGTATGACTATGCACATAAATGGTGCATGCTTGGCTTAAGTGTTTGTTCTCAATGTGAGTGTAAGCTACAATCTTAACTCAACAATTCAAAGATCTTGATATGGCTAAGATTGCATCACTCTATTGACATGGTCAAATCCCATGCATAGGGTAGAAGCATTAAACAAATGCTAGAGGACATGGAACAACATATGAAAGTAGCTCAAAGGGAGATCAAAGTTGTACATCATTGGCATAAACTCTATGCGGATACCCAACATTTAGAGCAAAACTTCAAGGAAGGACATCTTGTTTTCCTTTGAGTTTGACCAAAGAGGAGCTCCCTATCTCTAGGGAACTATAAAAATCTTAGTCCAAAATATTGTTGTCCATGCCCTATCATTAGAAATATCAATGATACGGGCATGACCTTCTCACTCATCTTAAAATACACAATGTATTTCATGAAAGCTTCTTAAAAGCCTATGTTCCCAACCCTAACCATGTATTGGACAACTCTGATGTGGTCCTACCTATCCAAGGAACAGTGAAGCTTACGCCAAACAATCTCTCTCTCTCTCTCTCTCTCTCTCTCTCTCTCTCTTTCTCTCTGTTAAACACCTCTCATCCCTAAACCCAAATTACATTATTATTGTTGGAATTAGGGTTGCAAGAAAACACACACATCTTGGAGAAGACGAAGGAAGCTCAAGGCACACAATAGAGAGTGTATTACTTAGTGTGCAATGGAAAGGAGATAGCCCTAGAGTGATGGGCGTATATACAATGCACGGGGGAAAAAACCTCCTAAAGAGGGAAAAAATGCCCCGGCAGTCCAGGCCTCTCCCTGACATAGTGGTAATGCACCTCAATGTGCTTTGTGCGAGTATGAAAAATTGGGCTCGTCACAACTGCCAATGTGCTCTGATTGTCAGTGTAGATAGTGTTGGAAGTGTCCTGTCCAACACCTAAATCATCCATAAGGCATCTGAGCCATACTCACTCAACCGTAGCTGTGAAGATTGCCCTGTACTTAGCCTCACAACTCGAAGTGGCCACAATAGGTTGCTTCTTGCTCAACCATGATATACATGAACTGTTAAGCATGAAAAAATAACCACTTGTGGACACTCGCGTGTCAAAACAACCAGCCCAATCTCCAAAAAAGCATGTAAGTCTTGCAGCAATGACCCCCCCTTGGGATAAAACAAGCCAAGATGTAAAGTTCCACTAAGGTAGTGGAAAATCCTCTTGACATCCTGCCAATGCTAAGACCCTGGGCTATTCATAAATCTGTTGACCTGTGAGACTACAAACTGAATATCCGACCTCGTGTTGCATACATAAATGAGGCATCCAACAACAGTTTGGTAAAAAGTGACATGAGCAGGATCACCAGCATCATGAAGACTCAATTTCAAACCTATTTCAATGGGAGTGGCAATAGGTTTGCAATTCTCAAGTCCAAACTTACATAGCAATGTCTCTCTATAACTGTTGTGACACAAGGCAATACCACCATCACACTGCTTAAACTGTATACCCAAGTAATGATACAACAATACCAAGTCTTTCACCTTGAAAGTAGCATTCAAATCAGCCTTAAATTCGGCAATATGTCTCTCATTTAGTCTAGTGATCAACAAATCATCTACATAAAGAACCTCAATGAGAAGTACATCACCCTCACACTTTACATACAATGTGCTTTCTGTTGGACTGTTACAAAAGCCTCGTCTGATCAAATGAGTGTTAGCTTTCTCATACCAAGTAGGAGGAGGTTCCTTTAATTTGCTTTAATTACCTAATTGATGGCCTCACATTCTAAAAATTGTAGTGGAAACATCACAGGACTACACTAGTATACCATAGAAGCAAGCTAGGTTACCCTTCACACAAAGAGACTGAATGAACATATATATCTCTCAATGTTTATTTTTTAAGGCTCTCATAGTCATGGTACCATGAGTGATGTGGAATTTTAAGCCATGTAGGACCATTTTTGAGTCATTTTTTGGCATTTTATGACTATTTTGTTTGCCAATTTTAGCTAAACAATGCTCCTTTTTTAATCATAAAAAGCCCAAATGAGCTACTAAGATCGCCCCCATTAAACTTTTTTGGCAAACCAAGCGTGCACACTTGAAATTTGTACAATTATAATCCAATTAATTGCGCATAGGCTAATGTGATAAAACAATCCATAGTGCCTCGTCGCCTCAGTGAGGTATATATAAGACAATAGTCATGGGATCTGTTCTCACACATTTGACATTATGTAAATTGTTGTGTTTGGTCCCTCATATTGAAAAGCACAAAGAGAGGGGTGAAAATTTAGATTCACATTGTAAGCATGTCATTTCACAACATCCATCCCCTCTAAACTTGCACATTGGTCGACATGTGCCACACATATTTAATGTCAATTTCATCATTATTATAAAAGAAATATAATGCATTGCCCTCTCTTTCTTCATCTTTATCCATAAAATGTTCATCAAAACCTTCATTTTTACTTTCTAGTAAAACAAAGGGATCTATATTGACTCTTGTTAGCGGGTGGCCCTGATTGGACGTTTGTAGCTGCATATCTTTTTGGCACTAACACATTGCCAATACTCAGGAAAGCGACTCGGATGGGGCACGGGACTCTTTGAGGGTGTCAACCTCAAGAAGTGAACCAATGGAATATTTCTATCTCTAACACATGCAAATCTCTCGCTCTTAGTTCTGGTAATTTACCTATGTCCTTCTCTATTTTAGCACTCAAAGGGACTCCAAATGCCACAAAACTTTAGGAGGATGTCCTGCACACTTAGGGACACTAACCTATAGAGTTTAATCACATTTCGAGGAGGTACCAAAATCACAATTGATCATAATTGAGGTCTCAAAAACTGCAATTGAACATATCAAGAGGGCCGTCCTAGGGTTTATGAACACTCTCCTACATTAAAAACACTAGTTAACGCGCTCAAATCAATAGATTTAGTCTACAACCAAGTAGTCAAAATCAGAGTAGAATCGAAAATGAGCATACTCAATTGAAAGAACATCCGAACAAGGAACACATTGCAAATTTCAAAACTGAAATATCATTATCATAGCTCAAAATGTGATGATTACAAGTTGTAGAGTAGAAGTCACTCTCAGTCGTACGCTTTCAACCTTTCAAAACATGATGATGATCCCCCCTTCCCACTTTACAACTTATGCTTTATACCTAGGGCTCGCTTGGCTAGTGGCCGACCATAGAAGACTCAATTTCATTACAGAATCTATAACTTTGGTTCTCAGAGTTTTTCCATATTTAATCAAAGATGATCAAAATAATTACAAGGCTTCCAAAAAAGAATAGAAATACATCAAAATTTTAGTCTCTTAGAAGAAGGGGTGGACTTGAAGGGCACCCATCTGGCTTGACTGCCAGCATTCCCCCCTTCCTCGTCTTTGTACTCCCTCGTGCAAACTGCATCTGAAGGTGAAAATGCCCTTGATGGTTAACAATTCCTTGCTTGAACAACATGTTTTGATAGCTCAACTATCAGAATTGAGTAAAAAATTCTCCACGTTGAATGCTAAGGCTATTTAGATCTTAGTGGATCTCATAGAGAGTCTGCAAGAATGTATCAGATTTGTGGGTTAAGATATAGTAGCTCAGAGTAGATGATATGTGATTCATGCTCACTAATGCTTACATGCAATGAAAAAATGATTTCACTTGCACACATGCAGAGGAAATAGAAAGATTTGGAGAAAGGCTTATCATGCACGTGTGTACAAATACGTAGTTTTGCAAGGGAAGTACAATGCAAGGCCACCAAGTTTGGCCCAAATAGTGTTGTTTTGAAAGTTGTAGAAACAAGTATCGAATGCAAACAAGCAAGAAACATTGGCTAGGAGAGTGGCCATATAAAATTTCCCAAATCCAATGCTAGAGGTTATTAGAATTGAGTTACACTAATCTAATCCTAAAGAGTTAAAATTAATTTAGTGGTGTGAAAGAGAGAAAGAGAGAGCACTAAATCTAGTGTAAGGATCTAACCAATGTAATTAGGAGATACTAGTTACATGTTAGCTCTAATACCACATGTAATTCCTATGGTGGATAGACCAATGAGGCATTCATTATTGTGAGAGCATCACAACCATAAGAAGGGAGTATATTAGAGATAGTGTACTGAATACAATGAAATGAACTTGCTTGATTGGTTGTAGAAATGAGAGAGAGAGAGAGAGAGAGAGAGAGAGAGAGAGAGAGATTATGAGATTTGGAGGATGGCCTTATAAAGGATCAAGGTGGAGAAGTGAAATCCATGAGTGGATGAATATGCAACACAAGTGGTAATGGCAAGGGTCATGTGAGCTACCACAAGTAGCATGTCGCTATCAAGTGTGTAGGATATGTCTAGGGAATGAATAGCACGTGTAAGGCTTATAAGCTCCTTTCCAAAAGTATGACTATGCACATAAATGGTGCATGCTTGGCTTAAGTGTTTTTTCTCAATGTGAGTGTAAGCTACAATCTTACCTCAACAATTCAAAGATCTTGATATGGCTAAGATTGCATCACTCTATTGACATGGTCAAATCCCATGCATAGGGTAGAAGCATTAAACAAATGCTAGAGGAGATGGAACAACATATGAAAGTAGCTCAAAGGGAGATCAATGTTGTACATCATTGGCATAAACTCTATGCGGATACCCAACATTTAGGAAAAAACTTGCACATGGTAGCATATTGAGAGCTCCCAAGCTTGATGAAAATCCTTCTCCACCACTCCCCCTTGCTACGTCTATTGATGAGCATCAGGCTACCTTTGGTCACCATTTCTACTTTCTCTCTCTCTTGCTAAGCATGCCTTGGTCTCAAGGATACTCAAACAATCTCTCCCTCTCTCTCTCTCTCTCTCTCTCTCTCTCTCTCTCTCTCTCTCTCTCTCTCTCTCTCTCTCTCTCTCTCTCTCTCTCTCTCTCTCTCTCTTTTTCTCTCTCTTAAACACCTCTCATCCCTAAACCCAAATTACATTATTATTGTTGGAATTAGGGTTGCAGGAAAACATATGCAGCTTGGAGAAGACGAAGGAAGCTCAAGGAACACAATAGACAGTGTATTACTTAGTGTGCAATGGAAAGGAGATAGCCCTAGAGTGATGGGCGTATATACAATGCACAGGGGGAAAAAGCTCCTAAAGAGGGAAAAAATGCCCTGGCAGTCCTAGTGTGTTCACACACATCACTACCACGTGTATATAATAACAAATCCCCCCTGGAGTGATGCGGTGAACAAGAGCTAGCACATGAGTAAAGGGAAGTGTCATGCCCTGAGAACATGATCAGTCCACAAAGGGGAGTAAGCCCAAAGATTTGTGGAAAGCTTCAAACTTCTCATGAGACAATGCCTTTGTGAAAAGATCTGCAAGGTTGTCCTGTGTTGGCACATAAGCCAAGTTGATCTCTCTTGCTGAGAGCCTCTCCCTGACATAGTGGTAATGCACCTCAATGTGCTTTGTGCGAGCATGAAAAATTGGGCTCCTCACAACTTCCAATGTGCTCTGATTGTCAGTGTAGATAGTGTTGGAAGTGTCCTGTCCAACACCTAAATAATCCATAAGGCATCTGAGCCATACTCACTCAACCGTAGCTGTGAAGACTGCCCTGTACTTAGCCTCACAACTCGAAGTGGCCACAATAGGTTGCTTCTTGCTCAACCATGATATACATGAACTGCTAAGCATGAAAAAAAAACCACTTGTGGACACTCGCGTGTCAAAACAACCAACCCAATCTCCAAAAAAGCATGTAAGTCTTGCAACAATGATCCCTCCTTGGGATAAAACAAAAGTGCCACTAAGGTAGTGGAAAATCCTCTTGACATCCTACCAATGCTTAGACCCTGGGCTATTCATAAATCTGTTGACCTGTGATACTGCAAACTGAATATCCGGCCTCGTGTTGCATACATAAATGAGGCATCCAACAGCAGTTTGGTAAAAAGTGACATGAGCAGGATCAACAGCATCATAAAGACTCAATTTCAAACCTATTTCAATGGGAGTGGCAATAGGTTTGCAATTCTCAAGTCCAAACTTTTATAGCAATGTCTCTCTATATCTTTTCTGACACAAGGCAATACCACCATCACACTGCTTAAACTGTATACCTAAGTAATGATACAACAATCCCAAGTCTTTCACCTTGAAAGTAGCATTCAAATCAGCCTTAAATTCAGCAATATGTCTCTCATTTAGTCCAGTGATCAACAAATCATCTACATAAAGAACCTCAATGAGAAGTACATCACCCTCACACTTTACATACAATGTGCTTTCTGTTGGACTGTTACAAAAGCCTCGTCTGACCAAATGAGTGTCCGCTTTATCATACCAAGCAGGAGGAGGTTGCTTTAACTTGCTTTAATTCATACAAAGCCTTCTTACATATGCACAGTTTTTCATCTTGTCCTTTCATGACAAAACCGCGAGGCTGCATTACATATAGTTCCGCAAATATGTCACCATTCAAGAAAGCAGTAACAATGTCTGATTGATCCTAACCAAATTGAGCTAGCAATGCACATAGAAAACGAATAGTACTCATACGACAAGTGGGAGCAAAAGTTTCTTCATAATCTATGCCTTTTTTTCTACGCATAGACTTTTGCAACAAGTCAAGCCTTATGGCGATCAATCTCACCATCCGGCTTGCATTTCAACTTGTAAACCCACTTTGTACCAATGGCTTTTTGCGAGGAGGCAAATCACATAAAGTCCATGTCTCACTTTTTATAAGTGCATCATATTTTGATTGCATGGCAACCATCCAATTTTTTGAATTTTGTGCTTCATCAAAAGAGAGAGATTCCTCAACATCATGTAATCTAGACATAGACAAAGCATAACAATCTGATGCATAAGATGCATGGCGAGAGCCTGAACGAGTACGACTAGACAAAGTTGCAGCCAATTTACTGTCACGCAATGTATGCACCAGCCATTTTGGCATACCTACCCTGCTCATTTTCAGCCCTTTCCTCATCAAGTACATCATGTACATATGCATCAGTAATAGACTGATCTGTAACATTTTTGAAAACCCCCATAGGCTGTATATTTTCCTCATTGGAATTTACATTCCAACTTCCACCATTGAAAAGAGGCAACAAAGTGTCATAAATGTCTTGTGAGCTTACATTACTATCTCTAGTACATGAGAGCAAGGGCTGAACAGAATCTTCCACAAACATTACATCCCGTGAAACCAGAATACACTGTTTGCGGATAATACAACCTGTAACCTTTGCTTTCAACACTATAACAAAGAAAAATACATTTGACAGCCTTATCATCCGACTTTGTGCACTGTGTTTGTGGCACCAAAGCATACGCCAAACAACCAAAAACACGCATGTGCTCAATAGAAGTCTTTCTATCATGCCATGCTTCATATGGACATAAAAAATTGTTTGAAGCACATAAAAAATTCGGACTTCACTTTAAGCAGAAATACCCATGCATGCCTAGAGTAATCATCAATGAAAGTCATGAAGTATAGGTAATTGCCCAAGGACAGAGTTTGCATGGGCCCACAAACATCACTATGCACAAGGTGCAACCTGCATGTGGTCCTAACTGAATCATCCTTTGGAAACTTAGAACATTGCATTTTACCCAAAATACAGCCTTCACAAAAATGTTTGACAAGTGCTTCAAGAGGCGGCAAAGAAGCAACCATATCAAATTTCTGTAAATGCAGCAAACTGGCAAAATTCAAATGCCCAAAACGTGCATGCCAAAGTTTTGCATCTGAAATAGCCCTTGAATCTGCAACTGCATTTGCAAAATTTTATCCACACTTGTCATACAAAGTGAGCTTATGCAACCCACGGCACAAAAGGCCAGATGCAACAATTTCATCACCAAAATTGAGATCATGAACTGTACATCTGTCATCCACAAATTTGACTACAAGTCCAAGTCTAGAAAGTGCAGATACGGACAAAAGATTCTTCTTGATCCCAGGTACTAAAGTGCATCAACAAGTGTGAAAGAACTGCCATTTGTTATGAATGTTTGAATTGATTTTCATGCATCATATATAATTCAGATTGCATAAAAGAAATTAGGTCAAAAGCTAATTATTTGAAATTACAATGTATTCAATTAGATTTACATATTGATACGTGTTGAGTTTCTTATTGCATGATTCTTAGATTTGATTTTCATGCATCATACGAAATTTGGTTTGTATGAAATAAGTTAGATCAAGAGTAAGCATATTGAATTTACATCATTTTCAATTATATTGAAAGAAGTAGATAATTTGATTGATCTCCATATTTACTCTTTATGTGTATCACATATATTTCGATGCATGATTGTGTATGATGTATGATAAATATGAAATCAAGATTTTCTTTGACTGAATCTACTAAGAGTTACATGATGTTTTTGTAGAGAGAATACTATCCATCATCTAATATTTTACACAGAAATTTGATATATGACGTTTCACTTAAAGAAAGAGATTTCAATTCATTGTAGATATTGAAGGGTTATGCATTTGATGATTCATAAAGAATTATAATTGTAGATATCAAAATCCAAAACCTAAGCAAGAATACATGGTATTGTGACCATGATATATATTTTGGAACTGAAGAATTTTCCATATACTAAGAATTTGGAGCAAGATTCCTAGCTTCACATTGATCCTTATCATTACCTTTTCAAGCATGGCCCTAAGATCAAGCATTTTGAGGATTTTTTTTTTCAAATTTAAGTATGCTATTACTATCTAAAATTCAATCTTGGATTTGATCCTTGTAATGATAGAATGGTCTTATGACCATTGTCAAGAAATGTGCATTGTGGCTAGGAAAGCCTCTGGCCTCTTACTGTGAGGGTTTGCAACAAAATCAAGCAAGTCATAGAAGATTTGAAGCTAAAGCAACACTCATAAAGACCAAAACTCTAGTCATGAAAGTTTCACTTTTCACTACAAGAGGTTGTGTGCTCTTGTGATGCTTTTAGCGATGGAAATACACTGGGTTTTTATAACCCCCAGCGTCGCTATGAGCGTCGATATGGGGACGTCGCTATGGTAGTCGCTATAAGCATCGCTATATAGCAATGCCTATAGCGACGTTGCAGGGCCATCAATAGCGACACTTATAGTGACGCTACAGAGCCTAATATAGCGACGGTCATAGTGACGCCCGAGATGAAAATTTTTTGGTGCCAGGGCATTCACCCATCAACCATATTGAATGTTTCATTTGTCTATTTACATTTGAAAAAAAGTGCAAAGGTAAATATAGACCCAAAATAGTCACCCACAAGACAATATAATCATTAACTCCATCATTCATAGTACGTATTGTTTGCAAAATAAAGATACAAAAATGACAAGCGTGAATTGATGAAGGTAAATCAATGACAATTGTACACATAGGCAAAATCACTTGATTGTTAATCATTGCAAATGTAATAGTTACAAACCATTGTCATTATTTAAAAAATATACATGGTTTTCAAAAAGACGTATAAAAGTCGTCTCATGATACATAATCTATGACAAAAAGAAACTAATGCTATCTAGCTATGGCTAGCCGACGTCGTCTAATGAGACGTCTCATCGCGTCGAAGCGCCGTATCTGTCGGATTCTGCAAAAAAAGACAATAAGCTAGCTTTTTGTAAGTATAAACATATAGCGACGTTTATAAAACAATACAATAAATAGAAAAGAATAAACCCTAATACTAACCATGCCGCCGCGAGAACTCAGGATGTCTATAAGGGCATTTAATCCCTTCCTGCTTGCGTACTCACGCTCGTACGGTGTGGGATCACGTCCTATAAATGACCACTGTCAAAACATACAAAGAATCCATTATGTTAGAATTTCAAATCCCATAAACCCTAAACTATCAAACATAGATGCAAAAACACTTACAACATCGGCCTCAAATGATGCCCAGCCGCCGCTCCCCAAGTGGTGCGAGCTCCCTGCCTCTACTCGGCCTCTGGCTGCCTCCTTTTGTTGCTTCCTCTTGTCGAAATTCTCCCGCGCTTCTTTCTTCGCATGCTTTCAATTTTCTTTGGCCAACGAATCTGGTCTGCTCCACCCATGCTTGATTGCTTTTCGCACTTCGGAACGGTTATGCTTGCAGTATTCACGCATTCAAACCTTCATCACATCTTCATTGAAGCGGTCATCCCGTGTTGGAACAGGAAACTCGTCATGAAGCATGCTGATGACTCTATCTTTTAATTCATTCGATACTTCACTCCAGGTGTTTAGTATGTAGTGTCTAAACACCTGAGTGAAATCACCTTCTTGCCTTCATCATCCAAGATGATGCCGCCGCTGAAGTCGACGGAGTAAGGCAAGCCCTCTTGCCGCTGACGCGTGAACCTGGGTGTCTTGGCAGGGGTCTCTAGCGGCGTGTCAACTGGAGTCTGAGCCCCGAAGCTAGTAGTGTCCATTGGAGTGACTCTTGGAGGAGTAGCTAGTGGTGTGTAGCTACGGGGAACGGTAGTCAACCGCGCAAAACCTTGTGTCGATGGCGATGCCGTGGCTGGTGTCGGGACGGACAAAGAAGGGGAGGGTAAAGAGCCTCATCGAACACGAGGCAGTGTCGAAGTATCGGTGGCGCCACCCCCACAACAACCGCCACCGCCACCACTAGAGCGCGGGTGCCTAGAAGAATGTGAAGATCGTCTCATCGACACCGAAGCTTCAGAGCGCACTGAGGACTCCGAAACAGAGGGAGATGCCGATGGAGTAGAAACGCGCGATGGTGCGCCAGAGCGATGACGCTCCACGTACCACTGTCTCTGCTGGGATGACAAAAAAGAAAGAAACTCCTCATCATCCATGCCTGCATTAAACACACGAATATTTAAGCTTAATATTGAATGAATGGAGTAGAAAACATGGACAAGTAGATAGATAGATAGATAGATAGAGAGAGAACATACCTAGAGCATACGTACCTGGAGTGGACGCAAAGACCATTAAATACAATGACGCAATGACGCATATAAATACAATGACACAATGACGCAAATACTTAAAGAGCCAGAGTTTTTACAAAACGGAGCAAAATTGTTCAAAACGGAGAATCGTACAAGAACTTGAATGTGCTTGTAGCTTTGGAATGTTCAAAGGCTAGCAACAACAGAAATCGTTCTTCTTTTATTCAACCTGAGTGATGGAAGAGGCAAGTGCATAACTCTGATTTTACAAAACGGAGAAAAATTGTTCAAATATAATATTTATGGATTCAAGAGATCTCTCTCTCATCCTCACATAGCTCAGCATAACTTCCTATATATATATAGAGCTCTCCGTTTCAATAGATGTCCTCTGTTTCATTTTGTAGATCATCTGCATGTACCCCATAGAGAGTAGAAGCTTGATGTTCATCTGGCACCACCTCTACAGCTTCTGATTGAGCATCTTCTCCGATCTCCTCCATTGATGTCGCTGTGATTGGCACATGGTAGCCTTCATACGTCCGTGCACTACGAGGGGCTACCTCTATGACGTACCACCAGTTTGATGCAGACTTTGTAGGATGAAATATCACCTGCCAGAGCCACATAACTTACATGAGAGCTTCCAACCACATAAATTCTAAAATGGGATGTTAACTATTTACATACTTACTTGTTCACAATGCTCGGGTAGTACGAAAGTGTCTCTTAGGTCAGTCCATTTCTTAGTTGAATCCACCTCAAGAAAACCAGACTCTTCTCTACGCACAGTAGCATTGCGACCCTCCATGATTATCTTGCACCATTGCACGTCGAACAAGTCGACAAAAAATCCTCTATAATTGATCCTCAAAATATCTTGTAGCTTGCCGAAGTAAGTGAGTTGCACCACCACAGGATCTGCATCAGAGGACCGTCGTCGACTAGACTATTCAAATTTTTCCATGATTCCACAATCTTGAGTAAACCGTTTTTTGTCGATCCGTTCCACACTAAAATGTCGACCTTTACACCATGCTGCTGAGGAATCCGTAGCACACCATCCTAAGATTTATTCTCCTCATCCCATGATGCTAGGGCGGCCATGGACTTACATTCGAAGAAATGATTGATGCGAGGAAGCAGAGAAAAATGTCGAAAAACGTTTTGTGGAATTTTTGTTTGACCGTGGAGATCTACTCGATATCTTTCGGAATCACATTTCGGACACTTCTCCATGTTTATGTATTCCCCTCTGAAAAGAATGCAGTCATTAGGACAAGCATGGATCAAATTGTAATCCATCCGCAAGTTTCACAAAATCTTTCTTGCTTCCTCTCGGGAATCTGGCATCACATTATCAGCTGGTAGTATGTGCTCTTTGAGCAATCTACACAACATAAAAATACGGTACAATTATGTAAAAATCTATAAGATCATTATACATTTAGAGTTTTATTAAAGTAAACTAATTGTAATAGATCATTTGAAAAGCGTTGTGCGCTAGTGTCACTCCATCCAAACTTTGTCTGCATGTTGAGAAGAACCAGGAGCGCTTTCAATCTAGATGCACGTGCTCCATTATACAATCGCGTATCGGCTTCACTTTTCATATCATCATATACAAGTCTTTCTGAATCCATGATCGTCTCGATCATTTCATCAATCTCGGGCTCAAACATTGCCTCGTTGGGAATGTGGTCTGCATGATCATCCCCCGAGCTGTCAGAGGCTACATCTTGTGTCCTCACATATGCTGCTTGACCAAAGCGCCTGCGAACACGTCTATTGGGTTGCAAGATTGCTGCCTGTTGGCCAGCGTTAGAGTTCGACGAGTTATGATCGGCAAAAAGTGATCTATAATAGATGGATCGAACTCGCCAAATTCACGAACGTGCTGCAAAGAAATGCGTCTTGTCTGTTGCACATCATGCTTGCAATGGATACAAGGACATAAGACCCTTGTTGAGAGATAGGTGTTTCGGTCGGACGGCCCCACATCCTCGTCACTACTCATAATGAGGGTAAAAATCTTATAACCTGGACAACAAATTTCATCTTCTATTGGCATTCTTCGTGGTTTAAATCTCTCTCTCTCTCTCTCTCTCTTTGTTCACATTGTAAACTACCTCACATTCTCTAGTCATGTCTAATCCCCGCACACCTCAGTCTAGAGGTGCACTAAGATCAGAACCACCGGGTTATAATATCGTCTTTATTGGTCAATGCCTATATTTGTGGGTACAAGAAATCTACACACCCACATCTACATGATACTGCATGTAGTGGACAAAACCCCTTTGCCTCTTCTCTAGCTGTAGCATTTCACAGCATCTTAACATCTTTTCACAGTAGCTCTTTGTTTGTAGCATGCAGGTACACCATTCTTGCAATGTAGTTGATGTCTGCTCAAGGCACTTAATTCTTACTCTAGATTTGACGGGATGTGGTGCGTGTGTGTGTGTGTGTGTGTGACCCTTGGAATCGTCATCTTGCATCACTAATTTCTGTGTAGGCTCAATTTGCTCTTCCACTAGCTGAACGTGACAGATTATTGTATGGTAGCAGCAGTCAAACATGCAGGTGGAATTGCTAGTCCACATGGACTGTCGAGGCTGTGAGCGCAGGAAATTTTCTCGCCACTTCTTCTAACCTTATCTTAAACGATAAAAAGAAGAAAATGGTATAACTTTTCTATCACCCAAGTGTGGTAGATTGGTTATGCCAATTCCCTCTTCAATAACATGTAAATAACCTAAATCTAATCTAATATAACATAAATCTAAATCAAACGTAAATGAACCGAAATCTAATCAAACGTAAATCTAACTAAAAATTAACCTAAATCTAATCTAATTTAACTTAAATAAACCTAAATTTAATTTAACGTAAGTCTACATCTAACCTAATCTTTAACGTCTTTTGGGATAGTTTCCTACAGCGTTAAAACTCTCTTCTTCTTGTGTGTGTGTGTGTGTGTGTGTGCACGCCAATAAAAAGAGAAAAATGGTATAACGTTTCTATCACCCAAGTGTGGTAGATTGGTCATGCCATTTTCCCTCTTCAATAATAGATAAATAACCTAAATCTAATCTAATATAACATAAATAAACCTAAATTAATAAACCTAAATGTAACAGGACTTGATTTTGAGGTGTTTTAGCAATAAATTTTGTTTTTCTAGGAAGTTTTGGTCGTTTTAAAGTTAGTCCACTGTGTAGAAGGATGTGTGGATTGTTTTCGTCCAATAAAATTTTTTGATCCGGAAGGCACTTTCTGGAGTCGTCGAAGAGCGCAGCGAGGGCAACAAGATTGTGTGAGACGGACTTGGGCTGTTTTTGCTCCGTTTGGGAGTTTCAAAAATCTAACCTTTACGGATCGCTTCGCGATCACGTTTTTACCCTATTCTTGAAGGTATACTTGGCGCGCAAGTCGAGTCGACCAAACGCCAAAAATAGAAAAGCGGCTATTTTGGGAGGTCGCATGCTTTTGGAGGAAAAAACGAGAAAAGAAAGACAGGTGGTGCGTTTTGGGTATCATTCAACGATCTCTCTTCTACGAGTGCGAGTGAACTGAAGCTTGGGGATGGTCGGGAGGTTCGAGCTCCGTACAAAGGAGTGCGTCCATATATTTTATTGCTCCTCTGTTGTATCAAACACTATCAATACAAAGATCTCTTTCTCTGTCTTTGCTGTCTATCTCGATTATTCTGTTCCTGTGACACTAAATCTAATCTAATATAACGTAAATCTAAATCTAACGTAAATAAACCTATTTACATTAGTCTACATCTAACCTAATCTTTAACGTGTTTTGGGATAGTTTCCTACGACGTTAAAACTCTCTTCTTCTTGTGTATGTGTGTGTGTATGTGGGAGTGTGTGTGCCAATAAAAAGAGAAAAATGGTATAAGATTTCTATCACCCGAGTGGTAGATTGGTTATGCCATTTTCCTCTTGAATAACAGGTCTTGAGTTCAACTCCTCGTCGGCTAGATTTTTAGGTCTCTTAAATTAGTTTCCTACGACGTTAAATTAAACTCTCTTCTTCTCGGGTGTGTGTGTGGGTGTTTGTGCACACCAATAAAAAAAGGAGAAAAATGGTATAACTTTTCTATCACCGAAGTGTGATAGATTGGTTATGGCATTTCCCTTTAGAATAACAGGTCTTGAGTTCAACTCCTGTCGACTAGATCTTTAATGTCTCTTGGGATAGTTTCCTAGAATGTTAAGACTCTCTTCTTATTCTTCTTCTCTCTCTCTCTCTGTCTCTCTCTCTTTTCCTTTCTCAATGTGTGTGTGCATTTTTTGTTTATGCATGTGTGTGCGCGTTTTTGGTTTATGCATGCTCTCTCTCTCTTTTCCTCTCTCAATGTGTCTGTGACTTCCTTGTTTATGCATGTGTGTGTGCGTTTTTTGTTTATGCTTGTGCTCTCTCTCTCTCTCTCTCTCTCTCTCTCTCTCTCTCTCTCAAACACAATGTGTGTGTGTGTGTGTGTGTGTGTGTGTGAGAGAGAGAGAGAGAGAGGGAGAGAGAAAGAGGCAAAGGGACCATGAGAGTGAGGAGAGGGAAGGAGCATACCTGGCTCTCCTTCCTCTCCTCGTGTGTGTGTGCGTGTGTGAGAGAGAGGGAGAGAGAAAGAGGGGAAGGGAACATGACAGTGAGGAGAGGGAAGGAGTATACCTGGCTCTCCTTCCTCTCCTCATCTGTGTGTGTGTGTGTGTGTATGTGTGTGTGGGTGTGTGTGGAGAAGAAAGAGAGAGAGAGAGGGAGAGCGTTACCTTGCTTGCTTGAGCGCGCGTCGAAAACTCAGATCTGAGATCTGAGTTTTTGGACGCTCTCGGTTATGTTTTTTAGCTCTGGCGGCGTCGCTATAGGCGTCGCTATGTTACTTGTAACATAGCGACGCTCATAGCGATGCCGTGCTTTTTCATGTTTGAGCGTCGCACTACGAGCGTCGCTACTATCAAGCACCTCTTGTAGTGTTGAAAAAGAACAAAATATAACTTAAAACTCTTGTGTGTGTGTGAAGATTTGGTGTAGCTAGCCTCATTCCCAATTACACAGATGTAGTGCTCTTTCGCCCTGATAAAAACCTTAGATTAATGCTAGAATTATTTGCTACAACCATTTTATTAAAGCTTTAGAGCTTCATTTGACAAGCCTAGTTGAATATTTTAAGAGAGAAAACCCTAATTGATGGCCTCACATTCTAAAAATTGTAGTGGAAACATCACAGGACTACACTAGTATACCATAGAAGCAAGCTAGGTAACCCTTCACACAAAGAGACTGAATGAACATATATATCTCTCAATATTTATTTTTTAAGGCTCTCATAGTCATGGTACCATGAGTGATGTGGAATTTTGAGCCATGTATGACCATTTTTGAGTCATTTTTTGGCATTTTATGACTATTTTTTTGCCAATTTTAGCTAAACAATGCTCCTTTTTTAATCATAAAAAGCCCAAATGAGCTACTAAGATCGCCCCCATTAAACTTTTTTGGCAAAACAATCGTGCACACTTGAAATTTGTACAATTATAATCCAATTAATTGCACATAGGCTAATGTGATAAAACAATCCATAGTGCCACATCTAGTGCCTCGTCGCCTCAGTGAGGTATATATAAGACAATAGTCATGGGATCTGTTCTCACACATTTGACATTATGTAAATTGTTGTGTTTGGTCCCTCATATTAAAAAGCACAAAGAGAGGGGTGAAAATTCAGATTCACATTGTAAACATGTCATTTCACAACATCCATCCCCTCTAAACTTGCACATTGGTCGACATGTGCCACACATATTTAATGTCAATTTCATCATTATTTTAAAAGAAATATAATGGATTGCCCTCTCTTTCTTCATCTTTATCCATAACATGTTCATCAAAACCTTCATTTTTACTTTCTAGTAAAACAAAGGGATCTGTATTGACTCTTGTTAGAGGGTGGCCCTGATTGGACGTTTGTAGCTGCATATCTTTTTGGCACTAACACATTGCCAATACTCAGGGAAGCGACTCGGATGGGGCACGGGACTCTTTGAGGGTGTCAACCTCAAGAAGTGAACCAGTGGAATATTTCTATCTCTAACACATGCAAATCTCTCGCTCTTAGTTCTGGTAATTTACCTATTTCCTTCTCTATTTTAGCACTCAAAGGGACTCCAAATTCCACAAAACTTTAGGAGGATGTCCTGCACACTTAGGGAAACTAACCTATAGAGTTTAATCACATTTCGAGGAGGTACCAAAATCACAATTGATCATAATTGAGGTCTCAAAAACTGCAATTGAACATATCAAGAGGGCCGTCCTAGGGTTTATGAACACTCTCCTACATTAAAAACACTATTTAACGCGCTCAAATCAATAGATTTAGTCTACAACCAAGTAGTCAAAATCAGAGTAGAATCGACAATGAGCATACTCAATTAAAAGAACATCCGAACAAGGAACACATTGCAAATTTCAAACCTAAAATATCATTATCATAGCTCAAAATGTGATGATTACAAGTTGTAGAGTAGAAGTCACTCTCAACCGTAAGCTTTCAACCTTTCAAAACATGATAATGATCCCCCCTTCCCACTTTACAACTTATGCTTTATACCTAGGGCTCTCTTGGCTAGTGGCCGTTGCTAGTGGCCAACAATACAAGACTCAATTTCATTACAGACTCTATAACTTCGGTTCTCAGAGTTTTTCCATATTTAATCAAAGATCATCAAAATAATTACAAGGCTTCCAAAAAAGAATAGAAATACATCAAAATTTTAGGCTCTTAGAAGAAGGGGTGGACTTGAAGGGCACCCGTCTGGCTTGACTGCCAACATTCCCCACTTCCTCGTCTTCGTACTCCCTCGTGCAAACTGCATCTGAAGGTGAAAATGCCCTTGATGGTTAACAATTCCTTGCTTGAACAACATGTTTTGATAGCTCAACTATCAGAATTGAGTAAAAAATTCTCCACGTTGAATGTTAAGGCTATTTAGATCTTAGTGGATCTCATAGAGAGTCTGCAAGAATGTATCAGATTTGTGGGTAAAGATATAGTAGCTCAGAGTAGATGATATGTGATTCATGCTCACTAATGCTTACATGCAATGAAAAAATGATTTCACTTGCACACATGCAGAGGAAATAAAAAGATCTGGAGAAAGGCTTATCATGCACGTGTGTACAAATGCGTAGTTTTGCAAGGGAAGTACAATGCAAGGCCACCAAGTTTGGCCCAAATAGTGTTGTTTTGAAAGTTGTAGAAACAAGTATCCAATGCAAAGAAACAAGAAACATTGGCTAGGAGAGTGGCCATATAAAATTTCCCAAATCCAATGCTAGAGGTTATTAGAATTGAGTTACACTAATCTAATCCTAAAGAGTTAAAATTAATTTAGTGCTGAGAGAGAGAGAGAGAGAGAGAGAGAGAGAGAGAGAGAGAGAGAGAGAGAGAGAGAGAGAGAGAGAGAGAGAGAGAGAGAGCACTAAATCTAGTGTAAGGATCTAACCAATGTAATTAGGAGATACTAGTTACATGTTAGCTCTAATACCACATGTAATTCCTATGGTGGATAGACCAATGAGGCATTCATTATTGTGAGAGCATCAAAACCATAAGGAGGGAGTATATTAGAGATAGTGTACTGAGTACAATGAAATGAACTTGCTTGATTGGTTGTAGAAATAAAAGAGAGAGAGAGAGATAGAGAGAGAGAGAGAGATTATGAGATTTGGAGGATGGCCTTATATAGGATCAAGGTGGAGAAGTGAAATCCATGAGTGGATGAATATGCAACACAAGCGGTAATGGCAAGGGTCATGTGAGCTACCACAAGTAGCATGTCGCTATCAAGTGTGTAGGATATGTCTAGGGAATGAATAGCACGTGTGAGGCTTATAAGCTCCTTTCCAAAAGTATGACTATGCACATAAATGGTGCATGCTTGGCTTAAGTGTTTTTTCTCAATGTGAGTGTAAGCTACAATCTTACCTCAACAATTCAAAGATCTTGATATGGCTAAGATTGCATCACTCTATTGACATGGTCAAATCCCATGCATAGGGTAGAAGCATTAAACAAATGCTAGAGGAGATGGAACAACATATGAAAGTAGCTCAAAGGGAGATCAAAGTTGTACATCATTGGCATAAACTCTATGCAGATACCCAACATTTAGAGAAAAACTTCAAGGAAGGAGATGTTGTTTTCCTTTGAGTTTGACCAAAGAGAAGCTTCCTATCTCTAGGGAACTATAAAAATCTTAGTCCAAAATATTGTTGGCCATGCCCTATCATTAGAAATATCAATGATACAGGCATGACCTTCTCACTCATCTTAAAATACACAATGTATTTCATGAAAGCTTCTTAAAAGCCTATGTTCCCAACCCTAACCATGTATTGGACAACTCTGATGTGGTCCTACCTTTCCAAGGAATAGTGAAGGTTACGCTAAAGAAGATTTTGGATACCAAGGAGAAGACCCCTTATGGATAGGATAGTCAAAGAACATTGGTTCACATGTGGAGAAAGAGATCTTAATCTCCCATCCCCATTTTCCCATTAAACGGGTTGCCTTCTTGCACATGGTAGCATATTGAGAGCTCCCAAGCTTGATGAAAATCCTTCTCCACCACTCCCCCTTGCTACGTCTATTGATGAGCATCAGGCTACCTTTGGTCACCATTTCTACTTTCTCTCTCTCTTGCTAAGCATGCCTTGGTCTCAAGGATACTCAAACAATCTCTCTCTCTCTCTCTCTCTCTCTTTTTCTCTCTCTTAAACACCTCTCATCCCTAAACCCAAATTACATTATTATTGTTGGAATTAGGGTTGCAAGAAAACATATGCAGCTTGGAGAAGACGAAGGAAGCTCAAGGAACACAATAGACAGTGTATTACTTAGTGTGCAATGGAAAGGAGATAGCCCTAGAGTGATGGGCGTATATACAATGCACGGGGGGAAAAAGCTCCAAAAGAGGGAAAAAATGCCCTGGCAGTCCTAGTGTGTTCACACACATCACTACCACGTGTAATAATAACAAATCCCCCCTGGAGTGATGCGGTGAACAAGAGCTAGCACATGAGTAAAGGGAAGTGTCATGCCCTGAGGACATGATCAGTCCACAAAGGGGAGTAAGCCCAAAGCTTTGTGGAAAGCTTCAAACTTCTCATGAGACAATGCCTTTGTGAAAAGATCTGCAAGGTTGTCCTGTGTTGGCACATAAGCCAAGTTGATCTCTCTTGCTGAGAGCCTCTCCCTGACATAGTGGTAATGCACCTCAATGTGCTTTGTGCGAGCATGAAAAATTGGGCTCCTCACAACTTCCAATGTGCTCTGATTGTCAGTGTAGATAGTGTTGGAAGTGTCCTGTCCAACACCTAAATAATCCATAAGGCATCTGGGCCATACTCACTCAACCGTAGCTATGAAGACTGCCCTGTACTTAGCCTCACAACTCGAAGTGGCCACAATAGGTTGCTTCTTGCTCAACCATGATATACATGAACTGCTAAGCATGAAAAAAAAACCACTTGTGGACACTCGTGTGTCAAAACAACCAGCCCAATCTCCAAAAAAGCATGTAAGTCTTGCAGCAATGATCCCCCCTTGGGATAAAACAAGCCAAGATGTAAAGTGCCACTAAGGTAGTGGAAAATCCTCTTGACATCCTACCAATGCTTAGACCCTGAACTATTCATAAATCTGTTGACCTGTGAGACTGCAAACTGAATATCCGGCCTTGTGTTGCATACATAAATGAGGCATCCAACAGCAGTTTGGTAAAAAGTGACATGAGCAGGATCAACAGCATCATAAAGAATCAATTTCAAACCTATTTCATTGGGAGTGGCAATAGGTTTGCAATTCTCAAGTCCAAACTTACATAGAAATGTCTCTCTATAACTTTTCTGACACAAGGCAATACCACCATCACACTGCTTAAACTGTATACCCAAGTAATGATACAACAATCCCAAGTCTTTCACCTTGAAAGTAGCATTCAAATCAGCCTTAAATTCAGAAATATGTCTCTCATTTAGTCCAATGATCAACAAATCATCTACATAAAGAACCTCAATGAGAAGTACATCACCCTCACACTTTACATACAATGTGCTTTCTGTTGGACTGTTACAAAAGCCTCGTCTGACCAAATGAGTGTCCGCTTTATCATACCAAGCAGGAGGAGGTTGCTTTAACTTGCTTTAATTCATACAAAGCCTTCTTACATATGCACAGTTTTTCATCTTGTCCTTTCATGACAAAACCGCGAGGCTGCATTACATATAGTTCCGCAAATATGTCACCATTCAAGAAAGCAGTAACAATGTCTGATTGATGTACATCCTAACCAAATTGAGCTAGCAATGCACATAGAAAACGAATAGTACTCATACGACAAGTGGGAGCAAAAGTTTCTTCATAATCTATGCCTTTTTTTCTACGCATAGACTTTTGCAACAAGTCAAGCCTTATGGCGATCAATCTCACCATCCGGCTTGCATTTCAACTTGTAAACCCACTTTGTACCAATGGCTTTTTGCGAGGAGGCAAATCACATAAAGTCCATGTCTCACTTTTTATAAGTGCATCATATTTTGATTGCATGGCAACCATCCAATTTTTTGAATTTTGTGCTTCATCAAAAGAGAGAGATTCCTCAACATCATGTAATCTAGACATAGCCAAAGCATAACAATCTGATGCATAAGATGCATGGTGAGAGCCTGAACGAGTACAGCTACACAAAGTTGCAGCCATTTTACTGTCACGCAATGTATGCACCAGCCATTTTGGCATACCTACCCTGCTCATTTTCAGCCCTTTCCTCATCAAGTACATCATGTACATCTGCATCAGTAATAGACTGATTTGTAACATTTTTGAAAACCCCCATAGGCTGTATATTTTCCTCATTGGAATTTACATTCCAACTTCCACCATTGAAAAGAGTCAACAAAGTGTCATAAATGTCTTGTGAGCTTACATTACTATCTCTAGTACATGACAGCAAGGGCTGAACAGAATCTTCCACAAACATTACATCCCGTGAAACCAGAATACACTGTTTGCGGATAATACAACCTGTAACCTTTGCTTTCAACACTATAACAAAAAAAAATACATTTGACAGCCTTATCATCCGACTTTCTACACTGTGTTTGTGGCACCAAAGCATACGCCAAAAAGCCAAAAACACGCATGTGCTCACTAGAAGTCTTTCTATCATGCCATGCTTCATATGGAGTAATAGACTGCAAAGATTTCGTAGGACGCCTGTTAAGTACAACGTGCTAGGCATAAAACATGCTAGGCATGGTGAATCTTCCCAAAAGGAAGAAAAGATGAAGACTTAAGGGGAATCTAGCAAAAAGCCGTCCAAATCACGACATAAAATTGACATTGTAGATTTCTCTTTGGGTGAATGTTCTAAACCATATGATTTGGTTCAAGATATTTCTGTGCAGGGCCCAAAAATCACCTGGCCCCAGTTACTCCACCTACCACCTAGGGTGATGAGACAATGGACAAAGATGGTTAGCACTAGATGACCAAAGCCAAAGATAGCTGGGGCTATCTCTGGGAGAAATCTTGATGACATACTACCAGTGATGGATGCTTACATCAAAGGGCAACACATCTCCAATATCTACATCGATGGTGGCGCACAAATATGCATCATGAGTGAAAAAATGAAGCACCGTTTGGGTTTAGAGGTGAGTCGGCCGGCACCATGCCAAGCCAAAAATGGCAAATAATGTAAAAGTTCAATGTGTTGGTGTTATAAATGCAGTTAGGATAAAGGAATTCAACACCGAGGTAGATGTGGACATCTTTTTCATGCCACACAAAGGGGAGGGATATCCTATCATTCTAGGGAGGCCTTGGCTTATGGCTATGAGAGTTAAGCAGGACTGGGACACCGGCATAATCCAGATGAAGGATGCAAAAGGGAGGCCAATACTTTATGACATGAAGACAAGTCGGCAATGCGACATGGATTAAGAAACCTCTATGGATGAGTTTTCTAGTGGTGACTCTTCAACCACTTTAGAGGAGGAGTCAACAAGGAATGAAGGAAGTGATAGCTCCATTGAGGTAATGGGCCTCACATTCAACCACAACAAGGTGGACCCTTCAAATTTGCAACCACAGGTGAAAGTGGTGAAGAAACTTCAACTACCCCTATGGCACAAGATTGGTGGAAGACGACCAAAAGTTATATTGACGACCACTTGGCAAGTCCTTTCTAGAGAAAGACTCATGTAGAGAATGTTGAGATGTAGAGAGAAAGAGAGAGAGACGAGACAAGAGACACACCATATACGCTCCCAAAGACTGATTCATATTGAGGAAAAGATACAAATATATAGGTGAGACCAAGTTCAGTAGAGTGAGCCATATATAGCTCCAACACCCCCACTCAAACAAAGGTCTCTAGCTTTGGATGAAAAAACCCTTGGGGAGTTCAAGGGAAAAACCCAAGCCCCTATACAATGTGAAATATGAACCAGTGGTGATGATGTGAAAGTGAATTGTGCATCTATATACAAATATTCAAGTGACTTAGATATCACAAGGTGAAAATGTGGAGTGTGCATAGTGCATGGTACCTAAAAGATTACAATGTCATATGTACAAAGCTATTACAATAGAAAAGAAGCTAATCTAGAAAGAGTGAGGTCGAAGCAACTCCAAGCTCTGAGCGCAAGAGGATGAAACGTGACTCATTGAGGCCTTTGGTCAAAATGTCTGCAATCATCTGGTCACTTGGACAGTGTTCAACCATAATGGTTCCCTTGCGTACTTCATACCTGACATAATGATAATGGACAGCAATGTGCTTTGACTTATTATGTTGAACATAGTCTTTTGCAAGACTAATAGCACTTTGGTTGTCACACCGCAAGGGTGTGCTAGAAAGAGGAGAGTGACCAATATCAACCAGCATTTGTCAAAGCCAAATCAACTCACGAGCTGCAAGTGATGCCGCAACATATTCTGACTCAGTCGTAGAAACTGCAACACAACGTTGTTTCTTGCTGGTCCAAGAAACAAGACAACCATTTATAAAGAAGCAATTTCCACTAGTAGATCGCATAGATAAATGTGAGCTTGCCCAGTCTGCATCTGTGTAACCCAAAAGAGAAAGAGATTGCATAGAATCCGATGTGAGTTGTCGTCGATAGACTAAACCAAAATCTGTAGTGCCTTTCAAGTATTTCAATACACGCTTTGCAGCAGACATTTGCTTAAGAGAAGGACATGCAAGATGTTGTCCAAGATAGTTAGCAGCGAACAGAATATCAGGACGAGTGTTCATGCCAACAAACTGAAGACATCCAATCAAGTTAGCATAAGGTTGATTTGTGACAAGTTGACCGCCATTGTCAGAAGTATTCTTCGTAGAGCTCGCAAGACAAGGTGTGTTGGCTGAATGTGCAGATTCCATACCAAATTTTTGAATAGTATCTGCAATAAACTTTGACTGTCGAAGGAATAAAATACCTTTTGTACGGTTCCATTGGATTTGACTGCCAAGACAAGAGTGAATCTCTCGAAGATCCACCATATCGAATGCAGAAGACAATAAATTTTTCACTTGCTAAAGAAATCCCAAATCATTGGAAACAAGGATGGTATCATCCACATAAAGAGCAAGAATCACAAAACTGCTACCTTGGTGTTTTATGTATAAGTTGGGGTCTGACGAGCAAGAGATGAATCCTTTAGAGGTGAGAAAAAGATCAAATTTTGTATACCATGCTCGCGAAGCTTGTTTGAGACCATATAGTGCCTTATGGAGTTGAGCAACAAGGTCTTCTTTACCTGGAATAACAAACCCTTCTGGTTGTTCCATATAAATTTCCTCTTCCAAGTCACCATTAAGAAAAGCAGTTCGCACATCCATTTGATGAGCTTCTAAATCAAATTGAACAGCAAATGCCAATAAAACTCGAACACTTGTAATGCGAACAACTGGTGAAAAAGTCTCTTGATAATCAACACCAGCTACTTGGGAATAACCTTTTGCAACTAAACGCGCCTTGAACTTGTCAAAAGATCCATCTGCTTTTACTTTTGTCTTATACACCCACTTACATTTAATAGCTGTACGACCAGGAGGTAATTCAGTTAGTATCCATGTACCTTTAGAGATAAGAGAATCGTACTCTGCTTCCATAGCCTCTTGCCATTGATCCTTTTGTGGTGAAGAGATAGCTTCATCATAAGTAATGGGATCTTCGAAAGTAGAAAAAGCATTATCAGCAATATCGTCATCATAAACATGACATGAGCCATGTTCAAAATCAATAGGCAGATCAACAAAAATATCAATATCATCATTGGCGACATTCGGAATGGATGGTTGTGAAAAGGAAAGTTGCTCTATAGGAAGTGTTTCATCTTTTGAAAGAAATGGAAAAGCCTGAAGCAATGATTTAGTATCATCAGAATCATCCATGGACCATGAGCCTCCCATAAGCTGTTCGTTAAAAGTAGCATCACGATTCACAATTACTTTCTTGGAGGAAGGGTCATAGAATTCGTAGCCTTTGGAAGTGTCAGAATATCCAATAAAAATAACTTTAAGACCAGGAGCATCAAGCTTTGTTCGTGTTTCTTTGGGAACATGAATATAAGCAATACATCCAAAGGTTCGAAAATGAGATACAGAAGGAATGTCACCTGTCCATGCTGTGATGGGTATCTTACCAGAGGGTGCAGTAGTAGGAAGATGATTCTGAATAAATGTTGCTGTCAAAGTAGCTTCAGCCCAAAAAAACACGAGATAAGCCAGAATGAATCAGCATACATCTTACAGCATTGAGAATGGTGCGATTCTTTCGTTCAGGAACTCCATTCTGTTGAGGCGAATATGGAATAGTGTGTTCATGATGAATTCCAGTGTCAGCACAGTAACTCACAAACTCTCGAGAAACATATTCGCCTCCATTGTCACTACGAAGCTTCTTAAGGCGACGACCAGTTTGAAGTTCCACAGCCTTGTGGAATTGTTTGAAAACAGATAAGGCTTCAGATTTTTGACTAAGTAGAAATACAGTCGTATACCTTGAGAAATCATCAATGAAAGTAATGAAGTAGCGATATTGTGATCTCGAAGAAGGTAGAGGTCCACATATATCAGTATGAACAAGATCCAAGATGTCATGAGAATGAGTTGTATTTGAAAGAGGAAAGGGTTTGCGATTGTGTTTCCCAAGAGCACAAAATTCACAAATTCCCATATGGGGATGGGCTTTAAGATCCATGCCATGAACAAGATCACGACGTTGAAGATCAAGGAGTTTTGAGAAATCAGCATGAACAAAACGGTGATGCCATACTTTGCAATCATGATCACCTGGAGCAGTGACAATATTTGCTACAGCATCGTTGAGAGAGAGTTCAAATAAATTACCGTTTCGAGGAGCAGTGGCTATAGTCTGTCCATCTTTCTCAATTCGGCATTTGGTATAATCAAATCCAACAAACAGACCAAGATCAACAAGTCTAGCAACTGAAAGAAGATTACGTTGAAGATCTGGTACATGTAATACTCCTCGCAAAATTTGAGTGGAAGAAGATAAGGTACCAAGATATAAGTGTCCAATACCCTTTACTTGACAAGTAGTATCATCAGCAAGATAAACAACACGTTGAACTGGCAGTGGATGATAGTTATGGAGCCACTTAGACTGATATGTCATATTTCCTGTAGCACCAGAATCGACAATAAAAAGTGATCCATCACGTACATGAAGTATTCTGTCTGGAGCAACTGAACATAGGACGCAGCTTGTTTCTGGTACAATGTTGTTTCGATGTTTAGTAGCATATGCTCTATTCCGATCTGTGTCGAATCAACGCTTATAGCACATATGAGTGGGATGATCAGATCGTCTGCAATATTCACAAGAAGAAGAAGAAGAGTCTCTAGATAAACGTGGTTGTTTTGTGGTAATATTGTGTTCTTCATCATATTGACGTGCCCAACAATCATCTTCAGTATGGCCATTTCTGTTGCAGTAAGAACATTGCTTATTAGGAAATTTGAGACGAGAGAAAATATTACCGCGACGGCCACCTCTGCGGTTTCCTCGTTGAAATGGATGCCTTCGAGCATAAAAAGCACGTTCCATCTGTTGTGACTCAGTCTCCTCTTGTGAAATCATAGCTGTATCGTGACCAGCATTCCGACGTTCTTGACGTTGAGAGTATTCAATTAAAGACGTGCAAGCTTGGTCGAAATCAAGACCATCTTTATTAGAGAGAATAGTAACAATGTTATCATAAGAAGAGTCCTTCACCGTATCAAGGAGAAGTGTAATCAGTTGCTTTTGTGGAACAGGATCACCGGCAGCAGCAAGTTGATTAATAATAGATTTGAAAGACTCAATATGTCCCGTCATGGTAGTACCAACTTCATATTGTAACTTGTTAAGCAACCCTCTGAAATAAAGTATTTCTGTAACAGATTTCTTCTGAAAGTTTGCAATAAGGTACTTCCATACGTCATGGGAAGTAGGCAGTTCATACATATCAAGAAAAAGGGAATCAGTAAGAGCAGAAAGAATATATCGACGAGCTGCTTTATCACGTCGTTGCCAATCCGTATAGGCAACATTCCAATCTTCAAATATAGGTCCTTCAGTGATAAGCACGTTATCATTATCCGTATCAACAGGCTGAGGCGGACAAACACGATTTCCAAGAACAACATCGGAGAGTTCATCGCCTTCAAGATTTAACAACATCTTTGCTTTCCATCCTGGAAATCCTTGACCTTGGAAAGGAGGAACAGAACGTTGGCCAGAAGGAAAGCCGTTGACGAGAATATTCATAGCCATATCTTGTTGCGAGAAGACGTATAAGATAAGATAGCAGAATCTGCACACCATATATGGTGAAGGCCGCAATTGAGAATGAGAGAGATATGAGTACTACGTTCTGTCAACGATAAACGTAATAAGGATGCTCAAGGAACGTCCAAAGATGTGAAAGACGTCACCCAAAAAAGACAGGGTAAAGGAGACGTTAATAATAAACGAGTCCTCAAAATAGAGTGGCGTGAGACGCAAGATTGACTGCCATAATACGAATAGCAAAAAGCTAAATCTTCTCGAAAAAGTTAACGCCAAAATAAGAAAAACGATCGCGGACGCTTCACGAAGAAGTAGGACGAAGAAAGCTGCGTCAAGCTCTATTGCAGTAAAAACAGCATAACTTTCTGCTGCGAACTCCGATTGACGTAAACCTAGAACTCAAATCGAAGAGCTCGAGGAGACGAACAAGTTTTGGATGAAAAGTGCCATTGCGCTACGCTCCATTGCGCTTTTCCCGTTTCTCCAAATTTTGAGCAGAACAGCAAGAAAAATTGAGATGAAGTTCAGGGTGTCATTAACAAGAAAACGTAATCAACGAATAGATTGATTATAAATAAACGCCACATAAAACACTAATCATATTCTTCTTAACACAAAACAACCACAGTTAACAAGAATCAACGCTCAAAAATAAAATTTGTAACAATTTTGAATCTTACATGCGAATCGCATACACATACTGTTGTCACCATGAATTGAATCGGCGCGTGATCATTACCGCTCTGATACCATGTTGAGATGTAGAGAGAAAGAGAGAGAGACGAGACAAGAGACACACCATATACGCTCCCAAAGACTGATTCATATTGAGGACAAGATACAAATATATAGGTGAGACCAAGTTCAGTAGAGTGAGCCATATATAGCTCCAACAGAGAAATGCAATTGAGGTCTACTGGCACTTTAGGTTTTCCTTTCTAACTATGAACATTGTGTGTAACATTAATTTGGGAGGCTCTTTAAGTTGGGTTGTGACAAGAGTGGAAGGATTGACATCAACAACCAGTGGAATCAATCTAGGACACACCAATCAAGGAAGAATGGTTTTGCATACTAGTGGTAACATGGAGTCATTTTTCAAAATGTGGTTTGCAGTTTATCTTTTGTACATGGTGGGATCTCTTGTGCAGCAGGCATCAACCATGCAATCTATCCATGTGGGCAACAGGTCTCTATCAATTTGGCATAAAGAAGGACAACAAGCAAGATATGAGGATTATGGTTTCTTACTCCCTTTTGGCTATGTGTTTGGACAGGGAAGCCATGCATGGTCCCGCTTTGGAATACTTTCAAGGACTGATCAAGTTCTTTTTATACCTTCTATCACTTATGCAAGAGTTAATTCTTGTGCACTTTTAGGACTCAAGAGTCATTATAAGTGTGCACTTCTGAAGAGGGAATTATTGCATACAATGGATTTACGCTTAGTGTGGGACCCAGGTGGACCCCGAAAAGAACTTTGGGGAGCCTCATGCTTCCAAGGGATCCATTATTCCCTACAAGGATCTACCAGCCACCAAGGAGAAATCCTACTCTATTTCAACATGCTCAAGTACAGAGCTAGAGGCATGAATACCTCTAGCCTTAGGGGGAGGGCTAATGAGGCAAGATTTTCCATGCATGGGAACCCCCCATATATTTTTGCCCTTTTACCAAAATATTTCCTATTATGTAAGTTACTTTTGATTTTTTCTTCCTTTTTCACAAACGTTTTAGCCTTTATTAAATAAATAAAACTTATGCTAATCAATCACGATGTAGCATAAATAAGTAAGCTTTCTTTGTTGATCTCTCTTTTGACCTTAAATATTAAATATATGTATTCTAAATTACATTATATATTTTAGTATTTTCTAATATATTTTTCATATATGTATATTATTCCACCCTACCAAATATTTTATTCACTAGTTTTCATTTTCAAACCTCAACCCCACTTTCAAATTTCAATAATACCTCCATCTAGATGATTGCCAATCTTTTCAAAACTCTAGGTCATGTTTTCATACACATGAAGGAGCTTACACTTGAAGGCAAGAGAGAAGTCCACTCAAAGGGGACCACCAAAAGACCTTTGCAGCCACAAATAATACATTATTTGGCTGATTTTTTAAGGTAAAAAAGAACCCCGAATCTGAAGGAGCGTTCAACATGAAAGATGTAGCTCGCGATCTCAACTTTTAGCTCAAAGTTTTTGAGAATTTTTGGAGTTATAAACACGGAGATATGATTTTTGTTGTGGACCCCATTTTTCTCGTGTAATGGTGACACAGACCATCCCCAGTTTTCTTCCCTCTAGAATGGCTATGGTTCTAAAAGTCTTCAAGAATGATTACAAGAGACAAGAATCTTTTAATGAGGTCTTGGCAAGTCTAGAGTGATTCTATCACCATTTTTGGAGGATCCATCCTCATCAACAACTATCCACCTTTGACAATCTCTCTTATAAATTTCTTACCTCTCTCTTCTCTCCCTAATAAACTTATGTCTAGCCAAAGCTAGACTATTGTAAATATCTCCTATCCTCTATATCCTACCCACATTCTCTCATCTTCTCTCTCTATTGACTCTGGTATTTTAAATAATGAGGAGAGAAGATGGGAGCCACAGTCACATGCAACCCATTTTCCTAGTCACCAAAGTGGGACACTCACCTCAAATAGAAATATTGTTAAATCCTCCCCTCCTTCCCTATATAAGGAGGCCATGAGGGTCACACACACACACACACACACACACATACACACACACACACACACACACACACACACACACACACAGACACACACATACACATACACACACAGACACACACACACACACACCTATCCATACACACTCTTCTGCTACATGCTTGTAGCATGAACCCTAATCACATAATCACAACACCATCATCATCACCATCACCATGCACAAAAGATGAGCACCACACCTCCACACCACTTGTAATTAAGGGTTGAAGGCACAATTTCAAGAAGAAGAAGGGTGGACACACTCATGATATTCCTCGCCATCAACTCCCATCTCTCCCTTATGCCTCCTACGATCTTGTCCCCTTCTCATTTTCCTGCCATACGCTACCTATTGTATTCATCTTTTGCAAGCAATCAACACACTTCATCTTGGTGCCATACTTTGTGTCGCTTTGGATACATCTCGTTGTGAGTATGGTATATGCTTGTTCCTTGCCCTTTTTTTTTCTGCTTATGTAAAGGTGTGCGGATTCGCCACCATACACACACACACTCTCTCTCTCTCCGTCTCATATTCCTATCATCTTGCTACTTCCATCTTGAGGTGTGCAGATTCGCCACCTCTTGTATGATAAGTGAGCATACTCGCAAGTTTCCCCTACCTCATTATGTTCCTTACTAACATGCACGAGTAGCAAGCCCATTCTCACTCATTCACCACTCCTCTCACCTTATTCTCCGACCACCCCATTCCACATTTGGGCGTGGATCTTGAAATTGTTTTTCATGGCATGCTTCATTGTGTATATGTATGCTTCCTAGCCGCATATCTTGCTAGGTGGTGCCCCTATTGTGTATCCCCCATGATGAGGCCATTGTGCATAGTCTTGGTGTAGAGGCCACCGGGTCTATTTTTTCACTTCCGCATGTCAATCCCAACGAACTTGTTCTGTCGTAGGCAAAACAACATCAATGCCCTGCTTGAAACAAGAACATGTTGCATCATCTAAGCCCACATAGGGTAATTGTCCCCATCCAACTTGTCCTCAACAAAAAACATCTTGAACACATCTGTATTGTTGTTAGCCATGCAAAATGTATGTACTTGATGTGAAAACTGCCCGAAATGAGGAGAAATTGAGTGACAATAGCACATGCTATATAGCACAACTCGCAATATAGGACCTGTTATTCAGAAAACATCACTGATAAAAATTCAGTACTAAATGAAATCGCATGTGTAGACCTACCTATAGTGTTGAGATGTAGAGAGAAAGAGAGAGAAACGAGACAAGAGACACACCATATACGCTCCCAAAGACTCATTCATATTGAGGACAAGATACAAATATATAGGTGAGACCAAGTTGAGTAGAGTGAGCCATATATAGCTCCAACACCCCCACTCAAACAAAGGTCTCTAGCTTTGGATGAAAAAACCCTTGGGGAGTTCAAGGGAAAAACCCAAGCCCCTATACAATGTGAAAATATGAACCAGTGATGATGATGTGAAAGTGAATTGTGCATCTATGTACAAATATTCAAGTGACTTAGAGATCACAATGTGCAAATGTGGAGTGTGCATAGTGCATGGTACCTAAAAGATTACAATGTCATATGTACAAAGCTATTACAATAGCAAAGAAGCTAATCTAGAAAGAGTGAGGTCGAAGCAACTCCAAGCTCCGAGCGCAAGAGGATGAAACGTGACTCGTTGAGGCCTTTGGTCAAAATGTCTGCAATCATCTGATCACTTGGACAGTGTTCAACCATAATGGTTCCTTTGCGTACTTCATACCTGACATAATGATAATGGACAGCAATGTGCTTTGACTTATTATGTTGAACATAGTCTTTTGCAAGACTAATAGCACTTTGGTTGTCACACCGCAAGGGTGTGCTAGAAAGAGGAGAGTGACCAATATCAACCAGCATTTGTCAAAGCCAAATCAACTCACGAGCTGCAAGTGATGCCGCAACATATTCTGACTCAGTCGTAGAAACTGCAACACAACGTTGTTTCTTGCTGGTCCAAGAAACAAGACAACCATTTATAAAGAAGCAATTTCCACTAGTAGATCGCATAGATAAATGTGAGCTTGCCCAGTCTGCATCTGTGTAACCCAAAAGAGAAAGAGATTGCATAGAATCCGATGTGAGTTGTCGTCGATAGACTAAACCAAAATCTGTAGTGCCTTTCAAGTATTTCAACACACGCTTTGCAGCAGACCAATGATTAAGAGAAGGACATGCAAGATGTTGTCCAAGATAATTAGCAGCAAACAGAATATCAGGACGAGTGTTCATGCCAACAAACTGAAGACATCCAATCAAGTTAGCATAAGGTTGATTTGTGACAAGTTGACCGCCATTGTCAGAAGTGTTCTTCGTAGAGCTTGCAAGACAAGATGTGTTGGCTGAATGTGCAGATTCCATACCAAAGTTTTGAATAGTATCTGTAATAAACTTTGACTGTCGAAGGAATAAAATACCTTTTGTACGGTTCCATTGGATTTGAATGCCAAGACACGAGTGAATCTCTCCAAGATCCACCATATCAAATACAGAAGACAATAACTTTTTCACTTGCTGAAGAAATCCCAAATCATTGGAAACAAGGATGGTATCATCCACATAAAGAGCAAGAATCACAAAACTGCTCAGTAGAGAGAAAGAGAGAGAGACGAGACAAGAGACACACCATATACGCTCCCAAAGACTCATTCATATTGAGGACAAGATACAAATATATAGGTGAGACCAAGTTGAGTAGAGTGAGCCATATATAGCTCCAACATATAGTGGAAACGGAGGCCGAAATGAGCCCGAATCAAAAATCGGAGCAGACTAAACTCTACAAGCTATCCTGAAATTTTTGTCGACCGACGAATGCTCACCAAAGCTCACTGAAATCGGAGAAAACGAGCAGGTGTGTGCTGGAGCTGCTGACGACTAAGCTCAGGAGGACATAACCTGCTCTGATACCAATTGTTGAAATTAGGGTTGCTGGAAAACACACACAGCTTGGAGAAGATGAAGGAAGCTCAAGGCACACAATAGAGAGTGTATTACTTAGTGTGCAATGGAAAGGAGATAGTTCTAGAGTGATGGTCGTATATACAATGCACGGAGAAAAAAACCTCCTAAAGAGAGAAAAAATGCCCCGGCGGTCCTAGTATGTTCACACACATCACTACCACATGTATATGGTAGCAATTATGAGCCTAATCAACTTAAGATTCCCAATATAATTTTTCATTGTCTTCATGCTTTATAAACCTTGTTTCCTTTGTGGTCAAGGGCCACAAAATTCCTCAAGTCTCTCCTTCCCTACCAAGAAGTTTACAGCAACGCAAAGACAAGGTCGTGGGTAGGCCCAAGGATGATGGGGATGAACCATATAAATGGTAGATTCCAATGTCAAAGAAATGGCTGAAGTAGATACTTCTCCTCTTGAACCTCCTAGCAAGGATGGATCTATTGATCCTCACCTTGCATTAATGGATTATCAAATGCCTCATCATCGTGTAAGTATAACTTGTTGTTTCAGTTAGAGTTTCATTTTGATTTTACACGGCTAGAATATTGGTAAAATCTTTGTTTTGAAGCAAGATGTTAAAAGCTTGGATTGCTAAACTTTAATTAAAAAGTTGTTTTCGTACCTTGGAAACACCAAGGATAACCTTCTTGGAAGGGGGCCAAGAAGTGTTGTGTATTGCATAAGTGAAAATTTGCGTTAAAATAAAAAGAAGCACAATTCACTTTTTTGATTCATTAGGAAGAGCATGGAGTGTAGGAGGGCCTCTTTATTTTCCATGAGATTATGGAAGCGATTAACATTTTGACAAATGGGTGCTCGCCATGTGTGCATCAATGGTGGGTGTGTAAGAGAGCTGTAAGAGTGGTCAAAGGATGCACTTTCTCCTTCAAAAAAGAGGGTGAACAACTCTATGATTTTCAGTCTTCCATAACTCTTACATACGATCTAAGAGTTGAGCAGAGATTATAGATCTATGATCAACGTCCAAGCTCTTTCCATAGATGTATTACATGATATGGTTTTGTCCGCTAGATTTTAAATTTCATTTTGGGGGAAATTTTTGAATTCAAATAAATTAGTCATTTTGTCTGTTTGAATTCAAAAGCTATCCTTTGATTTCTTTCTTGATACTAGAGGTTTCACTCCCTTAAACTGCCAAATAAAGAGGCCCTCATAGACCCCATTCTCTTCCTAATATGGAAAGCGGATGGCTAAGTGGACTTGAGAACACGGGTGCTTTCCTTGATGTAAGTAAACTACTGCTGCAAGGTAGAATCCTCATAGAAGAAGACTACCTTGTATTTCCTCGTGTTTTGAATAGATTGGGGGATAGACAACCCCTTCAATGGGGATGGACTACCAAGTGGATTCTTTCTTGACTTTGGCCTATGGAGAGGTATCTTACAATTGGGCCAATGTTGAGAAGGATCTATAAAATGTTAGCCTTCAAAAACAAAAGCTCCAAGTTAAACAAAGCTACTAGCATTATAATCATGAAACCACCCAAAATGAGATGACATGACATGCTTCTTCTTTATCAATAACATTGGATAAGCTCATGGAAACAAACCAATTTGAATGAAACCTCTACTCACAAGTTAATGTTCCACCTCAAAGGTTTCAAATTGATCAAGTCACTACCCTATATTACTAGTGGATTTATTGTCTTGAAGAATGCCGATGCTACATTACTTTGACCATATATGCTACAACCTTGTAGGTAGATAAGTTGGAGATGGCGGCTAAATAATGTGAAGGTACATCCTCTCCCCAAAGAGTTGGTCTAACGGTAAGGCTTTGGCCTCTCAACCTTTGGGTTGTGAGTTCAAATCCTACGTTGGGTCGTACTCTAGAGGGACAACTTGTGCTCACTTAGTGTTCACCTTGCTAGGGCTCTTGCCCTTGGACAATTAAGTGCATCCTCCTTCTGGGATGGGTCACCCGAGAAGGAGGTTTATAGCTGGTTTCTTCATCCTTTCCAACACATGGTGCATCAATTAGTTGGCCATGGTGATGCCTACGCATGGCTCTTGCTCGATGGTACGCGGCCCTTGCCGACCATGTAACGTGGCTAATATTTGGAAGGGATAAGCACCTCCCCACGTGAGCCCTCCGCTGTGGCGGAAAAGAATAAATTAAGATACATCCTAGGAATTGAAGATAATCCTAGGGTTAAGCACCTCCCCCCGTGGGTCCTCTGGTGTGTCAGGAAAAAATAATTGACGATACATCCTAGAAATTAGATAATATGTGATTAAATTCATCAACATGAGGATAAATGGACTAAGCGAGAGTAGCAATGACACAAATAAATCCCTTTTATTTCATTCATTCCTTGCAATTACTATTCATTTACTCGTTTAAACAAAAGGTATACCTAATGGCTTCAATGGCTTGTAAACGCTAGAAGAAAGAAAATTATGAAGAAAAACACAAATGTATAAGGTGTATTCTACCATCTCTATTTATATGCACACAAGAAGTCTTTTGACTTTCCACATCCATCGTCTTTTCGTTTCTTAAACTCACCCTTCACTTATATGCACTCGAGATGTTTTGAAAGAATTTTTAATTTCCACAGATTGGGAGACCTAATGCAGCTTGTGTTGAAAAAAAGAATGAATAAAAAAGCATATCCTTTTCTCAAAACATGAATGTCATCAACATCGAACTAGAGAGACGTATGCTATGAGATTATCCAAAAAGCAACGCATGTCCAAGAACTACATCAACATCGCATATATTTATTGATGAGTTGAAAGTCCAATTTCATCATTCTACCTTGATGAGAGGAATATTTTGAACCATCTTGTCGTGTCTCAACTATCGTTACTATAACATAAATAAACCTAAATCTCATTTAATATAATGTAAATCTAAATCTAACGTAAATAAACCTAACTATAATCAAATATAATCAAAAGATGTCGTGCGCACACTCACACACCCAGACAACTCCACACAACACAAGGAATTTACTTGAATTCCTCACCTCACTCACTACCACTCAAAAGCTCCCTGAAAACTCTACCCACAAGCTCAATTCAAACTCCAAACGCCTCGACCTACAAGCCCTTGCCTGCCCGTAGACACTACAAGGTGAGTCGAGGTGATCAACACTTGAAATCATGCTTGATGGTGACCAAAATATACAAGACAAACCATCAAAAACCAAAAAATCCAGCCACAAAATTCCACTCTCAAACCATTGCAAAAGCTCTCGATCTGTTGGACTCTTTGGAGTAGTGCCAACCCTAATGGCACCGATACAGGTCCACATAGTCTTGCAGAAATCCGCACCTTCTTCCATCAATTCCTTGCACACACACATCCATGGAAATCTCAGAACTCCCATAGAATCTCCCAAGTGCAAAATTGAAGAGAGAAAGCTCTCATTCACTCCTCCACACACTCGAAAATAGGACGCGAACGCAACGGGACTGCACTAGACCACCTTTAGGAAGCCTGCTTTCTCCCACACACAGAGGGGTGAAAGTGTTGATATTTCTCTTCAAAAGTCCTCCCTCAGCCTGGATCATCACGGCACCATGAGTGATATGGAAATTTGAAGCCATTTCACACCTTTTTTGACCATTTTTTGACCTTTTTTGGCCCAGTTTTGAACCGTGGCGGGCATTTTTCGTAGGAAAAACCCCAAACGGACTCCAAAATTCACCAAATTTCGTATGCTTGATCCTCAATATCCAAATCACATCTCCACATTCCATTTTTGACCACTTCTAGGGCGATGCACATGTCACCGCAGATCAAGCGCCGCAAATAGACAGTTATCGCATGTGCTAAACTTCTCGAGCGGGATGAGAGTAGCTACACTTGTCACTTGCATTATTTACATTCTAGAAAGCTCAAACACCTTATCTAGAGCCAAAATAAGCCACCTAGAACCATATTCAAGGCCCCGATACCCTATCTAGGCATGTACGTATGCTCGACTACCGACACGCAAGCACGCATATTTACAATGTGCACACGTTGCACCTTTTTTCGAACTTGAAACCACTTTGCAAAGCTCCCAAATGCATGTATTTACATCTTTTTGTACATATGACCATGCATATAAATGATACTTTCTACACGCCAAAAGCGGTCTATCATCATTGCCCACCCTCTAGGTAGAGCATTTATGCTCAACCAAGAGACTATTTTCATGTGGAACCACATCCCTCGCAAAATATTTCTTCAATCGATACCCATTTATTCTGTAGCGCAAACGTTCACCAGATAATTTTTCCAACTCATAGGTGCCATTAGGAAATACATAGATAATCACTGGCTTTCTCTCTATTCATTCTCAACAACTCTAGAGAAAGAATTCTTTCTTGCAGCTTGTGACTATGCTCACCTTGCATTCTGCACAACAACTTCAAGGCATCCAACTGCACTTGTATGGGCATAAGAGCTTCTTTTCCATAAACAAGTTCATATGGTGTAAAATGTGTTGACACTCTATACGCAGTTCTATAAGCCCACAAACACTTTTCCAAGTCCAAGTCCCACTCTTTAGGATGCTCTCTAGCATACTTTGATAGCATCTTCACAATTTGACCATTGCAGTTCTCAACCAACCCATTGCATTGTGGATAGTAAGGAGAAGAATGCCTATGCTGAATTTTCAATTTCTCCATGAGAGCAGCAACAAGTTTTCCCCTAAATCCTGGTCCACGATCAGAAATAATAACCATAGGAGCTCCAAGCCTGCAACACACCTGTTCATATAAAAAAGAGGCCACTCTTCCTACTGTTACATCTTTTACTGCTCTTGCCTCCACCCATTTTGTCAAATATTCCACAGCCACAAGGATATACTTTTTACCATTGTTGGTCCTTGGCATTGGACCTATAGCATCTACTCCCCATTTTGCAAATGCATCAAAAGACATTATAGCTTTCTGAGGCTCAGCAAAAGCTTGCGATTTGCAAACACTTGGCATTCATGGCATGCCTTGCATCAAAAATAAGCATCTCTCATCATAGAGGGCCAACAGTAACCTGCTCTCAAAACATGAAAGACAACCTGATCCTTGCCTTGATGGCCTGTTTCTTCATGGCAGTGCTCCAAAATCAAGCCTATCTCTTCTTTGTACGGTAGTTTTCTCAAAATTCTATCCTTGCCATAAAGCATGAGACCCTCACCTACCAATGTGTAGTTTCTTGCTTTTGCAACTATTCTCTTACGCCGAACCTTTGACATGCCCTCTGGACATTGCCCTTTACCAAGAAATACTTCTACATCTTGCAATGATTCCCTTCCTGCATACAAGGCTTCCTTGACCTTTAAAAAATCTACCAAGGCATCCAACTTGTCCCTAGCCAACTCATCAGCTTCTTTATTCTTCTCCCGAGGAACATGCTTAAACTGTATCTTCTCAAACTCATGCAAAAGCTTCTTGATGCCATAGAACCACTTCTTCAAATTGTCTTTCTTAACATTCCACAAACCAAGCAACTGATTCATGACTAGCAATGCATCCCCTTTTGCAATGGCCCTCTTCAGTCCAAATTAAACACACTGCTTCAACCCAAGGAAAAGCGTGAGGTACTCGGCCTCATTGTTACTTTCAGCTTCATCAAGATCGTAAGCTCTAGAAAAGATTACATCGCCTTTTGGGTTCTTAATGACTACCCCACCACTTGCCTTTTGAAGAACTTTCCTGTATGCACCATCAAACATCATTGTATACGCATCTGTAATATCTACTTCCTCTTCATGATCATCCTTGTCAACCGTTGGGTAAGATGGAATCTCGCCCCCCTTATGTACGACTATGTGTGCCAAGTGAGCTTTAATAGAATGATCCACTTTAAACTCAAACTCATACTCTTGAAGCTCCAAAGTCCACTTTAAGATGCGCTTGCTAGGCTTCAAATGTTGTACTACATCCGGAAAAAGATTCGATGTGGTGAGCACTAGAACTTTTGGGGCAACAGATAGGTTTTAAACCTTCGACAAGCAAGAACCAAGGAGAATACCCACTGTTCCATTTCTGTGTAGGAGAACTCGCTTATATTCTTCATCTTGCTCTCAAAATAAATTGGTTTGAAGTTCCTTCCTTGCTTTTGTAAGAGAACCGACCCAAAAGCTACTGACCCCACACTAATAGATACATAGAAAATCGACTCTAAGTCGGGAGGACTCACTGTTGGTAAAGCACACAATACCTCCTCGATGCCATCAAAATCCTGTTGCATGTCTTCATTCCATTCAAACCCTTGAACTCTTTGAGTCAATTTCTAGAGAGGATACACATGAGAAGTACCTGAGCTTATGCACAAATGATGCCAACTCCTTTGTGTTGCTGGGTGGATCCATAATCAATAAAGCCTTAAATTTCTCTAGGTCAGCTTCTATTCCATTTTGGGAAACCACATGTCCTAGCAAATGGACTCTGGCATGAGAAAACTTACACTTCTTTGGGTTGAGTTGCCCACCCTCTTGTTGAAGCCTTTCAAAACTCAACCTCAGCTTCTCCAAATGTGTGACCCTTGAGCTATAACACCCAATGTCATCCATGAAAACACAAATGAACTTACCCAAGTAGGGACCAAACACTCTATTCATCCATTCTTGGAAGGTAGCATATGCATTAACCAGGCCAAAAGGCATTCTATTGTAGGCAAAACAACCCCAAGGAGTATTGAAGGTCGTCTTCAATCCATCTTCGATCGCTATCAAGATCTGAAAGTAGGCAGAAAATCCATCCATGATTGAGTAACGTTCATGACCTGCAACCTCATTGAGGATTTCATCTAGAAAGGGTAGTGGATAATGATTCCTTTTTGTGGTAGCATTCAAAGGTTTGAAACCAACACATATCCTAAATCTTTTGTTCTTCTTGGGCACAATAACAACTGGAGAGACCCATTCGGACTCCTCTACTCAAAAGATGAAATTTGCTTCCAAAAGCTTCGTCACCTCTTCATGAAGTGCCTTCTCATGAATGACCCCCAACCTCCTAAGATTTTGAACCTTTGGCTTGGCACCTTCTTTTAGATTGATTCTATGCTCGACTCCTTTAGCTCCTTGCAACTCTGTATATTCAGTGGAAAATAGATTTGGAAACTCTGTAAACATGTCTTCAGACTCCTTTTTTTCTTTTTCTATCAAGTCCTATCCTTCTCCTCCTTGACCTTCACATCATGCATTGATGCTTTCTTTTCAACACTTATCCCAAAAAGATCAGGACATAATTGCATCAAGCCTTCCTCTACACTTTCTTCTGATGATGTAGACGAAGCAACACTATCGTATGATGTGGTTTCCGTCGAATCCGTATCTTGCATCTCCACTAGGGGCTATGTACGGCTCTCGTGTGTCTTCATGTTGTAGACAATGGTCCTTCCTTTCTCTTTGTCAGGGATGGTGATCAAGCCCGTGCCCCAATCCTGCTTAGCACCAAGGGTTATAAGCCATGGCCTCCCTAAAATGATTGGATACGCATTCTCACCCGCTTGCATCATGTAGCAATCACGTAGAAACCAACCAAGCACTCAATCCCCAAGACTTTCATCTTCACATCTTCAGCTATTCCAAGACACCTTGCCTTTTTGTGGTTGGCCATTCTCATACGGATCGAAGCATTCTCTGACATCTTGACACCTACTTCTTTCATGATAGCCTCGGTCATGACACACACCTGGGCACCACCATCCACATATGCTTGCACTTCCGTCTTCTTTCCCAGTGAGGGCGAGCTTTTTGAAATGGGGCCTATAAACCCAAACCAATGGGCCTACCCTCACAAAATGTTCGTAAAGAGGTACGCACACTACTTGGGGCACCACCTTCTTTTGGGAGTGGAGAAGGAAACCAATCAAAATAACACTTGAACTCACCCACTCAAGCAACACACTTTGAAAACCCCCTTACTCTATATACACTTTGGACACTTGAACACCATCAACGATTATGCAACCCAATGCCGTGCATCAAAATGAAATATGCAATTTGTGGAATAGCATTCACCTTCTCTCCATAAGAATACCCATAATAAATCCAAACTCTTCCTCTCTCAAGCACTCATCAAAAAATCATGCGCACAAGACTTGCCTCTCAAACACACAAGAGAATCACTTACATCAAACTAACACACTTTGCATAGAGAGCTCGTCTCCATCTATGCAATGCCGTGACACAAATAAAATCACCATGAGAGGTAGCCACATGCATATGTAATGAAGCAAAAGAGAGTTGGAGTGAGAAATTTCTTTAGACCAATTGAATAAGTGTGGAGAAAACAAACCAATGGTAAATTGAGAATAGAACACTTACTTGATTTCTCTCACACCTTTTAAGGGGAGGACAGACGCTGGCTAACCATCACGAATTGCGACACTTGAAAGTTTTGAAGATGATTTCATGATCATTGACATAACCATGAGAGAGATCATGATGTATTTACAAGTTATTGAGGTGCTACAAATGATTTATTGGGTTGATGGAGTAAGAGATTGTAGAATGGAAAGAGTGGAGAATAGAGTTGCACTTTCTCCAAAGAGGAGGGTTAGGAGGGAGGATGTGAAAGAGGGAGAGTTGGGGTTTTCTCTACTATTGATCATGAAACAACATGAAGTTGAAAATATATGTGTGTCCTTGAGTCTCTCCAAGGGGGGCTATTTATAGTTGTGTAGGAGTGGGATTATGCTACACTTAATTAGAGTAAGTGATTAGACCTAATTAAGTGTCCTTTGACCACTCATTGAATATTGGACATAAAAGGGACTATTTATTCACCAAAAATATCATTTTACACCGTGAAGGCTCCATAGGGGTGCATAATGTAGGTGGGCCCCACCGTGAGGCCCTACGGGTGGCTCCTGCGGGGTATCTCAACTTGTCTGTCTTGGCATTTAGAAAGCATCTTTAGGTTGGTCCCATCACATGCAAGTGACCTTGAACACTCATTGCTCTTATAGAAGATGAGTAGGGGAAAAATAAGATCTCACCCTCTTGATTTACTTGATTTACAGTTCCCTTTTGTTGCGAATCTGACAGATTTACACTATTTTGACCATAACTTTTTACCTGTAGCTCGGAATGACATGCTTCAAGAGGAAAAATTGACCTGCTCAACATGTTTGATATGAATTTGGACTATTCTTCACGCCCATGCACCAAGGAATTCAGTTTGGAAGGTCCACAATAGGCTAGGGAACCTTTTGCTTCCAAGTCTTCTTGTATGGGCCCTTTGCTTGTATGCATCCAAGGAGAATCATGCTTTTTCAAAAGGCTATGATGCTTAAACAAATAGAGGAGGGCCCAATATTATTTGCTTGTGAAAAGAATATACAATTAGAGTCTTTTTGAAAGGAGAGAAACTATATGTATATTCTTAAGAGATATTGGGCCACCTATTTAGGGGGCATAGAAGACTTGTAGAGAGGGACCATAATCTTTGGTAAAGACAAGTGGAGAGTTGATTTCCATGGGAATTTATCTATATGGGGTGGAAGATGGATATTTTATTTTTCTACTACTAATTCACAAGAGGTAAGAAAGTTTGGGGGTATATAGTTGGTTATTGTATGCTTATTCTATTTACAAAGCAAAAAGGAAAAGGGTGGTAATATAAATATATGACTAAGGTGACATTTTTGGGAAGAGTATAATGTATGTGTCGCCACAAAGGTTAAACGAAGAGGGGGGATTTACTCTAGATAACTTAATAGCGTAGAAAAATATATACACATATGAGGAAGAGGACGTTGAGTAGGCTGACAAAGGTTGCAAGAAGATGGTCACCATTTTATGCCACTCATATTAGCCCTCCCCCAAGCTTAGAGATATTCATATCTTTAGGAGGACGTTGTTGCTTCTTTTTCTTCTTTTTTTTTTCTCTTTTTTTTGTCATTTTTCCTTTTCCATTTTTTTTTTCAATAGGAGGAGTTTCATGCACTCTTTTACTACATTAGACCTGCTTTTCATTACCTCAATCCCATAAATCGGAGATGGGAGGGTTGCCTTGGGTATGTTCAGATTCCAAGGCTGGTTCTTCTTTGCACATCAAAGCTTTAAAAATAGGTGGAGCATTTGCCAAGACGAAGGGATCCATGTGAATTTGGAGCTTAGACGATGTAGGTAGATGACTGCCTATCAACGGATTGATACGTTGAAAGTAGGGCTTTAATCTCCATCCATTGACTCTGGTCTTGTGGAGTTTTCCTGATAAATCTGCTAATCTGTAACAACCATTCCCAAACTTTGTTTTTATCATGAAAGGTCCCTCCCATCTTTGCAAAAACTTTTTGTCAAGTCGGTTATCATAGCGAAGAACCAACATACCTTCCTTCAATCCTTTCCCCTTGAGCTTCTTGTTGATTTTATCCCTTTGGCTTGTCGCTTTGGTGATGTAGTGATCAATGGACTCTTCTCTATCTATCTCAAGTCGTTGGAGATCTAAGATCCTTTCATGTAGAACCTCTTTTGGTTTTTTTGCCACTCTTGCAAGAACGCGCAAGCTTGAGAGCTCTACCTCAATGGGGAGAAGTGCCTCCTGTCCATAAACTAGATGAAAAGGGGTGAATTGGGTAGATACCTTGAAAGATGTCCTATACGCCCAAAGAGCAGCTGTCAAATGGCGATCCCAATCATTAGGCCAGTCCACAACCTGCTTAGAAATGATCTTACATATCATTCCATTCACTTTTTCCACCAATCCATTGCATTGGGGATAGGAGGGTGTGGAATGCAGGTGTTTCACTTTTAACCTCCTCAAGAGATCATTCAGAAGGTCAGCTCTAAAACCCGGGCCTCGATCTGATAAGATTTCTAGGGGTGTTCCAAACCTACTACAAATATGATCAAAAATAAACTTTGATACCTCTTCAGCTGTGATTCGGGTTGTGCTTGTTGCTTCCGCCCATCGTGTCATATAGTCAACACCCATGATGATGAAAACCTTCCCTGTAGAAGTACGAGGTAGGGGACCTATTGCATCCACACCCCACTTTTCAAAAGGGCCATAAGATATTATTGGGACTCGAGGCTCATATGTTAGTCGTCTATCCCAAGCAATTTGGCATGGCTTACATGCCTTACACCAATATTGGACATCACGATGTAAGCTCGGCCAAATAAACCCTGCTTGTAAAATCTTCCTACTTGTAATATCTTGAGAAAAGTGACCACCACAAACATCATCATGACATGAAAGAAGAATTTTCTCTATCTCTTGCACACCTGGTACTCTCCTCAAGACCAAATCTTTCCCTTTGTGATATAAATCATCCCCGATCAACTGGTAAGGTGTGGCCTTCTTAACTACTCTATGTCTTTGCACCTTGTCTAAGTGTTTGGGACACTCACCTGCTTGTAGAAAGAAGATAATGCCTTTTAGCTCCTCTTGACCTTGATATTTGGGTTCATATAGTTTCACACCTCCTACCGCCATTTGAAGCTTTTCATTTGCGAGTAAGTCTGCTTCCTTGTTATGAGTTCTCACAATGTGTTGTACCTGTGTTGCTTTAAAACCCTTCATCAAAGCTCTTACACTACTAAGCCACTCAAACAATGTACGATTCTTGCACCTCCAAGTCCCTTGGATTTGCCTGACCACTAGCAAAGAATCACCTTTTATAATAAGTCTTTGTATGCCTAATTCTTTGCATTCTTCTAACCCAAGGGTTAGAGCAGCATACTCAGCCTCATTGTTAGAGTGAACACTGGGTAGAGTGATACCTTTTCTAACCATTACCTCCTTTTGTGGGTTCAAAATGATGATTCCCCCTGCTGCTTTGTCTTGTTGGCGTTGATAAGCTCCGTCAAAGCATAAAGTATGGGCATTATCAATCTCCTTCACTTTGAACTGTTTTGAGCCTTCCTCTCTTTGTAGTCGTGATCCTTCCCTTTCTCTCACTTTGTAGGTGAGAATGTCTGCAAGTCCTGTTCTTGTGCTATCTTCTACAAGGAAAGTGTATTCAAATTCTTGGAGTTCAAGCACCCACTTTGCTATTCTAGATGAGAGGCTCATGTGTTGTACTACATATGGTAGATTGTGCTCTAAGGTGAGAAAAACAAATGGCACAGGGAGAAGATACGATCGAAACTTCCTTACTGCAAACAAGATTGCAAAGACCACTTTATCCATTTCAGTGTATCCCTTCTCGGCCGGAGTCATCACCTTGCTTGCAAAATAGATCGGCCTCATGTATGATGTTTTAGGATCTTTTTGCATCAAAACAACACCAATTGCTTCGAAACCTACACTTGGAGTGACATCGTAGGTCTCCTTTGGATCTGGTGGCATTAGGATTGGGAGAGAGCTAAGAATGCCCTTCACTTCCTCAAAACATTTTGCATGTTCCCTCCCCCATTCAAATGTAGATTGGCTTGCCAACCTATGCAAAGGGGCGATGGCTTCTGCTAGGAGATGGATGAAGCGAGACATGTACCTCACTTTGTGGTTGAAGGTCATTAGCTCCTTAGTTGTTGTTGGTGGAGATAATGACAAAAGGGCCTCTACTTTAGAGGGATCCACTTGAATTCCTTGTGAAGAAACCACATGGCCTAGCAAAACCACCTGAGATTCACCGATATGATACTTCTCTGGGTTGATTTGTCCCCCAAATTGATGGAGCCTCTTATGCCCCTCTTCAACCTTTTGGCAGTGAAGTGATCTACAACTATAAATACAGAAATCATCCATAAAGACTCTTATAGATTTTCCAAAGAATGGCTGAAATACAAATATTGTGAATCTCATGAAGGTGCTAGGAGCATTGGTGAGCCCAAAAGGCATTACTCTGAATGCAAAACATCCCCAAGGTGTGATGAAGGTGGTTTTTGGTTGGTCCTCTTCTGCTATTGTAATTTGAAAATATCCTGAATACCCATCACACACAGTGTAGCATTCGTGACCTGCTACTTCATTCAAAATTTCATCTTGGAAAGGGGGAGGGAAGTGGTCCCTCTTTGTCGCAGATTTGAGGGGCTTGTAATCCACGCAGACCCTCCACTTACCATTCTTCTTGGGAGTGACTACAATAGGTGATACCCATTCGGAGTTGGATACTGGATAGATGAAGCCAGCCTTCAAGAGTCGATTCACTTCTTGTAGGAGAGCCTTTTGTTGCACAGATCCTAGTTGCTTTAACTTTTGAGCCATGGGTTTGGTCCCTGGTTTCAATTCAATTCGATGCTCTATTACATCTACACCTCTTATTTGTGAGTAGTCAGTGATAAACAAATTGGGATACCTCCTTAACATATTGATGTAGGACCTCTTCTCCTCACAAGTAAGATCTTTTGCAAGCATCTTCTCAAATCCTTCTTCAAGGTGGTGGCATCTTTCATCCCCTCGTGTGTGATTGTCTGTTGGCTTTTCTTCTACAGGAACATCTTGAGTGTTGGCGTTGAATAAAATTCCCATTACCTCCAAAGAAGACTCCTCTTCACTAGTTGATGCACTGGTTGATGCTTCCTCATCACTTGAGTAAGGACTCTCCTCCTCGCTCTCTTCATCTGTCGTGGTTTCATAGTTGATATCTAGTTGATTTCCTTCTCGCCAGTCATACACCACCGGTTGACCCTTCTTAAGAATCAAACGACCACTTCCCCATTTTTGATCTGCATTCACAGCAATGAGCCAAGGCCTCCCTAGGATGATGGGATAGCCCTCCCCCTTAGCTGGCATGACATACATATCCACTCGTGCATCTATGTTACATACAGAGACTTTTACATTTTCAATGATCCCCAAACACTTCACACTTGAGTTGTTGGCTAGCCTAGCTTGACAATTAGAGAAATTTTTAATTTCAAGCCCTAACTTGTTCATTGATTTTTCCGTGATCACACACATTTGAGCTCCACCATCAACATATACATTAGACACCTTTTTACCCCTTATGTAAGCATCCACAATGGGTTCCACATATTTTTGTAGCTTTGAGGCCACAACCTTAATGGAAAGATTTGCTTTCTTTTTTGGAATTCTTGTACTTACCAACTTTGGCCATTGCCTTCTTACTTTGGCTGATAGGTGTAGAAGTTGAGGCCAAGAAATGTTTGGCTTTTGGGTTTGTAAATCCTCCAAGATGTTGTAGGGCTCTAGCTCCTTTCCCAATGGGAAGTCGTTGATACCAATTTCTCTTCGCCTTGATCTTTTCTTCCTGCTACTTTCAGCTTCTTCCATCTTTGACTTCTTCTTCTTGTCCCTTCTGGCTAAATTTGTTCCTTCACTTCTCATGTCTTCATCCTTATCATGTGCTCTTGTGCGTTTTTTTGCCGGCATAACATCAAAGTTTAGAGTATGCTCATCTATTACCTCTTCTAGCCTGATGATGTTGACTCCTCTTTCTTCCTCCTCATATGGGACGGGAGGTATATTTGCTGGTGGTGGTGGTCGACGAAGGATTTGTGGGCCTTGAGCTTGTTCTTGCTGCACAGTGAGAGGAGGCGGTCTGGGGGGATATATGTCTCCCGGAAGTCGCCTTGGATGTGGACAATTGTACATGCCATGGCCCATTTCATTGCAATTCCAACATCGCAACTCTTGAGCTTGTCTTCGTTGATTGCGATTCCCTTCTCTTGGTTGTCGTTGTTGAGGTAGGCCCTGTACTAGATTCAGAGTGAGGTTCTCAAGCTGTTGAGTTAGCCTTTGTAAAACCTCTTGTTGAGAGTTATCTCCTATTTGTGAAGATTGTGCAAGAGGGGCCCTAATTGGTGCTTCTATGGTTTGTGACGACTCCCTCTCACTCACTTCATTCAAACCCCTTGCTCTATGTGCTTGGAAGTGTAGTTTTCTAAACTTGATGATGGATACCTCACGTGCTTCTTCGAAGGTGGATGGGAATTTTAGCTCTACTTTAGCCTTTAAAAGTGGATACAAGCCAACCATGAATCTCTCTTTTTTTAGAAAGTTAGGTGCACCACCATGATTTTCTAATGTAGCCTCCCACCTACTCCATAGATTGACAAAGGTTGCTTCATAAGAGGGATAGTCTTCAAGTGATACTTGCTTATGTCCCATAAGACATTTCCATAGTCCTTCAGAAGTATCACCTTGCCCGAACTTGGAGAGGAAGCTTGCTCGCTGTCTCTCCCAATTGGACTTGATTTGGGGTTGCAAGGTCTCATACCATGCTTTAGCTTCTGCTTTTAGAACCAACAGGAAGGCTCGTAGCTTTACTTCCTCTTCATCTCTCCCAGATATGAGATGTGCCATCTCCAAGTTGTCAAGAAACTCTTGCGCATCTTCCCCACTTCTTGCATAGAACGTGGGAAAAGAACTTGACATTTTGTTTAGACTTTTTGAAATCTCTTTTTTTAAAAGAAACTTTTCTCTTACGCGCTGCACAAGATTATTGACACTATAAATCTGATTACATTAAAATGAAGATGTACACATCCATTGTTAATTCGTACTTTATCATAGGTAGAATAAATGGATTAATTGAAGCATTGATTTCATTGAGGCGAGTGGATCCAAATATCCTCCTTATGATAGACTGAAACCTAAACTTAGTTGCAATGATTATATGAATGGATTGCCGAGCAATAGGCCTAAAAGGTTCATTGTTTTGATCGTGACTCATGTGCTACTCCTCGTTGTTGGTTTGAAGACCTCGTTCCTTCATATGGCCCTTGAGCACCCCTTCACCACTCCTTGTTCCTGCCTTTAAAACAAAATGAGAATGTGAACATCAAAAGAAGTTTCATAATTGATGATTGGAAGTATAATTGGATTGGGTGATGCTAGTATTTCTCTAAGTCTTTCTGCACCTAACATAAAAACAATGCGTTGCTGGAAAAAGAATTTTCTATCTATGTGAACATTTACTCTAATGTGTTGTGCAAAATGAAATGGATAGATGGGAACTCCATTGTTCATTATAAAAAATTTGAAGGTAACTTGGAAATATTTTCCTCCGTGGGGGCACCACTTTATGAGGGCGAGCTTTTTGAAATGGGGCCTCTAAACCCAAACCAATGGGCCTACCCTCACAAAATGTTCGTAAAGAGGTACGCACACTACTTGGGGCACCACCTTCTTTTGGGAGTGGAGAAGGAAACCAATCAAAATATAACTTGCACTCACTCACTCAAGCAACACACTTTGAAAACCCCCTTACTCTATATACACTTTGGACACTTGACCACCATCAACGATTATGCAACCCAATGCCGTGCATCAAAATGAAATATGCAATTTGTGGAATAGCATTCACCTTCTCCCCATAAGAATACCCATAATACATCCAAACTCTTCCTCTCTCAAGCACTCATCAAAAAATCATGCGCACAAGACTTGCCTCTCAAACACACAAGAGAATCACTTACATCAAACTAACACACTTTGCATAGAGAGCTCGTCTCCATCTATGCAATGCCGTGACACAAATAAAACCACCATGAGAGGTAGCCACATGCATATGTAATGAATCAAAAGAGATTTGGAGTGAGAAATTTCTTTAGACCAATTGAATAAGTGTGGAGAAAACAAACCAATGGTAAATTGAGAATAGAACACTTACTTGATTTCTCGCACACCTTTTAAGGGGAGGACAGACGCTTGCTAACCATCACTAATTGCGACACTTGAAAGTTTTGAAGATGATTTCATGATCATTGACATAACCATGAGAGAGATCATGATGTATTTACAAGTTATTGAGGTGCTACAAATGATTTATTGGGTTGATGGAGTAAGAGATTGTAGAATGGAAAGAGTGGAGAATAGAGTTGCACTTCCTCCAAAGAGGAGGGTTAGGAGGGAGGATGTGAAAGAGGGAGAGTTGGGGTTTTCTTTACTATTGATCAAGAAACAACATGAAGTTGAAAATATATGTGTGTCCTTGAGTCTCTCCAAGGGGGGCTATTTATAGTTGTGTAGGAGTGGGATTATGCTACACTTAATTAGAGTAAGTGATTAGACCTAATTAAGTGTCCTTTGACCACTCATTGAATATTGGACATAAAAGGGACTATTTATTCACCAAAAATATCATTTTAGACCATGAAGGCTCCATAGGGGTGCATAATGTAGGTGGGCCCCACCATGAGGCCCTACGGGTGGCTCCTGCGGGGTATCTCAACTTGTCTGTCTTGGCATTTAGAAAGCATCTTTAGGTTGGTCCCATCACATGCAAGTGACCTTGAGCACTCATTGCTGTTATAGAAGATGAGTAGGGGAAAAATAAGATCTCACCCTCTTGATTTACTTGATTTACAGTTCCCTTTTGTTGCGAATCTGACAGATTTACACTATTTTGACCATAACGTTTTACCTGTAGCTCGGAATGACATGCTTCAAAAGGAAAAATTGACCTTCTCAACATGTTTGATATGAATTTGGACTATTCTTCATGCCCATGCACCAAGGAATTCGGTTTGGAAGGTCCACAATAGGCTAGGGAACCTTTTGCTTCCAAGTTTTCTTGTATGGGCCCTTTGCTTGTATGCATCCAAAGGGAATCATGCTTTTTCAAAAGGCTATGATGCTTAAACAAATAGAGGAGGGCCCAATATTATTTGCTTGTGAAAAGAATATACAATTGGAGTCTTTTTGAAAGGAGAGAAACTATATGTATATTCTTAAGAGATATTGGGCCACCTATGTAGGGGGCATAGAAGACTTGTAGAGAGGGACCATAATCTTTGGTAAAGACAAGTGGAGAGTTGATTTCCATGGGAATTTATCTATATGGGGTGGAAAATGGATATATTATTTTTCTACTTCTAATTCACAAGAGGTAAGAAAGTTTGGGGGTATATAGTTGGTTATTGTATGCTTATTCTATTTACAAAGCAAAAAGGAAAAGGGTGGTAATATAAATATATGACTAAGGTGACATTTTTGGGAAGAGTATAATGTATGTGTCGCCACAAAGGTTAAACGAAGAGGGGAAATTTACTCTAGATAACTTAATAGCGTAGAAAAATATATACACATATGAGGAAGAGGACGTTGAGTAGGCTGACAAATGTTGCAAAAAGATGGTTACCATTTTATGCCACTCACCAGCATGGCTTCAACTATTGGCACCATATCCACTGGGTGACCAACCCTTAAAGATGACACCATGCTTTGATGCTTTTCCTTCTTGGAAAGAAGTCTCGTTCTCACACACTTGGTCCATTGCCTCCTCAATTTATCATTCAAAGCCACCAATTGACCAAAAGATATATTTGCCTTTTGATTTCGTATGTCATCGACAATATCATAGTCTTCAACACCTTGGCCAAGGAGGTAGTCCTTTGGACCAATTTTCCTTCTTCGCCGCCTCTTACTACTTTCTGGTTTGTCTTCTACCTTAGCCTTTCCTTTTCTTGCTCTTGTTTCCCTCTCTTCTTCTGTCTCTTTCTCCCTATCATGCCTAGCTCTCTTATTGGCCAAAACATCCACATCTTGATGCTCAAGGGTAATGATGTTGATAGACCTACCTTCTCCATTTGCACGCAATGGTTGCAGTTGTTGTTTCGGCGGCGGTGCTTCTAGTGCTCATTCTTGATGATTCTCTTCTATTCTTCCTCGACCACGTCCATATAGGGGGTATATCCCTCCTCTCTCCCTTGGTGGTTCAGGACAATCAGGGGTGTAATGCCCCTCTTCATCACAATTGTAGCATCTACCTTGTAGCCTTCGTCCCTTGCCTCTCCCAGTTGGCCGCTCCTCTCTTTGGTTCCTATTCATTATGTTAATTCTTAATTCTTGCGACTGACCAGCAAGATCATGCAAAACCCGGGCCGTAACGAGATCTGGACCTTGAACCACTCAATCCACTCTATCATCCGTTGTCACGGGGACCATTGGTTGCACCACAACTGGATCAGTATGTCAGGCCTTGCTCCCACCTTCTCTTGATCTTCTTGCTCTTGGCCTCGGCAATTTCCACAGCTCTTTCAAATGTAGCAGGCTGATCGACCTTCTCCCTTACACTTGGATGGAGACATTCCATAAACTGACGCACTTTAAAGAAATCCCCTGGAGATACTTGGGATGACGCCTCTAATTGAACCCAAATCCCTTTGAAGTTTTGTAAAAACACTTTAAAGTTAGCATGAACATCTTGCTGCAAACCTCTCAATTTTGTTGTCGCTTCTCTTGCTGTTAGTTTCTTTCCAAACCTCTCAAAAATTGCCAGCTTCACCTGCTCCCATGTTTGCTTTTTTTCTTCCTCTAAACCTTCAAACTACTCCCGAGCTTCTCCTTTGAGCGCAAGAGGAAATACATGAAGCTTGGCTTCGTCACTCACAATGTGCATACCAAGTGTATGCCACTCGAAGTTCGCAATCCAATCCTTCACATCCTCCTTCCCTGTAAACATTGGCCGACTATATGCCATCCCTTTGAAGTCACTTCTCCCTTGCGTAAGTAATTCCACAAAAGTTGAAGTCTTGCACCTCAACCAAACCACCACTTTTCTTCAATGAAGCTCGAACTTCACAGCAAAACCGCTCCACTTGGGTGCACAACCGGCAAATTTCCGCTCCCCAGCAGGTCGCCAAAGGATGATGGAGCAAAAGATATCGTGTGCGCACTCACACACCCAGACAACTCCACACAACACAAGGAATTTACTTGAATTCCTCACCTCACTCACTACCACTCAAAAGCTCCCTAAAAACTCTACCCACAAGCTCAATTCAAACTCCAAACGCCTTGAGCTACAAGCCCTTGCCTTCCCGCAGACACTACAAGGTGAGTCGAGGTGATGAACACTTGAAATCATGCTTGATGGTGACCAAAATATACAAGAAAAACCATCAAAATCCAAAAACTCCAGCCACAAAAGTCCACTCTCAAACCATTGCAAAAGCTTCACCAAACTCCACTCTGTTGGACTCTTTGGAGTAGCGCCAACCCTAATGGCAAGATATAGGGTCACATAGTCTTGCAGAAAGCCGCACCTCTTCTTCTTGTGTGTGTGTACCAATAAAAAGAGAAGAATGGTATAACCTATCACCCAAGTGTTGTAGATTGGTTATGCCATTTTCCCTCTTCAATAGCAGATAAATAACATAAATCTAATCTAATATAACATAAAGAAACCTAAATTAATAAACCTAAATCTAATCTAACGTAAATAAACATAAATCTAATCAAACTTAAAGCTAACTAAAAATAAACATAAATCTAATCTAATTTAACTTAAATAAACCTAAATCTAATTTAACATAAGTCTACATCTAACCTAATCTTTAACGTCTTTTGGGATAGTTTCCTACGACGTTAAAACACTCTTCTTGTTGTGTGTGTGTGTGTGTGTGTGTGTGTGGGTGTGGGTGCCTGTGTGTGTGTGCCAATAAAAAGAGAAAGATGGTATAACCTTTCTATCACCCAAGTGTGGTAGATTGGTTATGCCATTTTCCTCTTGAATAACAGGTCTGGAGTTCAACTCCTCATCAGCTAGATTTTAGGTCTCTTTAATTAGTTTCCTACGACGTTAAATTAAACTCTCTTCTTCTTGGTTGTGTGTGTGGGTGTGTGTGCACGCCAATAAAAAATGAATAAAAATGGTATAACTTTTCTATCACCGAAGTGTGATAGATTGGTTATAATTATGCCATTTCCCTTATGAATAACAGGTCTTGAGGTCAACTCCTGTCGACTAGATCTTTAAGGTCTCTTGGGATAGTTTCCTAGGATGTTAAGACTCTCTTCTTATTCATATATTTAATATTTAAGGTCAAAAGAGAGATCAACAAAGAAAGCTTACTTATTTATGCTACATCGTGATTGATTAGCATAAGTCTTATTTATTTAATAAAGGCTAAAACGTTTGTGAAAAAGGAAGAAAAAATCAAAAGTAACTTATATAATAGGAAATATTTTGGTAAAAGGACAAAAATATATGGGGGGTCCCATGCATGGAAAAGCTTGCCTTAGGATATAAAGAATGCACAGGCTCATGCATTGATTGCATTGTTTGTAAAGAGCACCATTACTTCTTGCATTCGTTCAACAAAATCTGCAAAACAGGCTTGGGATAATTTGGTTGATCTTTATGCAAGTCGCAATGAGGCTAAAATTGCATTGCTGTGTAAAGAGCTAGAGTCGAAGATTATGCATGAGGAAGATGATATGGACACTTCCCTTGCTGGTGTTAAGGATATCAATGAGCAACTTATTTCTATAGGTGAAGTCATTTCATATAGTTCCCTTGTGCACGCTGTTCTTGATGCCTTGCTAGATTCTTACCAGACTTTTGCTAGTACTTGGAGACTTATGACCCAAGGAAATCCTGAAGTTGTCAAGTTTGATGCATTGTGCACATTGCTGTTGCAAGAGTTACTTTCCAGAAAGAACAGTACTAGACAACGTGCAATTGAACAAGATTTTATTGCTTTTCAAAAAAAGGGTAGTAACAACAATGCAGCCTCTTCTTATGGTTCTGCTACGAGTGGCAAAACTTATGTTCCCAATGCTTCTGCTGGCAGTACTTCATCTGGCAATTATGGTGATAAGAGCAAAAAGAAGATGCGTTGCCATTCTTGTAAAGCTAATGATCACATGATCAAGAAGTTTCCTAAGTTGAAGGCCAAAGAGGCTAAGAAGAAAGAGAGTGGTTTCACTGCAAATGCTAGTTCCACTACAAATGCAGCCATTGTTGAGTCTTCTGTGAAAGGAGACTGTGATGCTGATGTTGATGAAGAATGGGCTTTTAGTGCAGAGTGCACTTACAACCCTACTGTCCATGATGCCTGCATGTTAGCTGCTGCAGATTCACATGTGTGGTATTTAGACAGTGGTGCTACAAAGCACATTACCTCACATTGTGAATTGTTCATATCTCTCGAGTGTGTCCCTCATGGGAATTGAGTCACTTGCCTCTTATCCTGTTTAGGGATTTGGAAGATTGTGCTTACTGCTACAAATGGTAGTTCTTTCACACTTGTTGATGCACTTTAGTACCTGGGATCAAGAAGAATCTTTTGTTGTTGTCCATGATGCCTACATGTTAGTTGCTGCAGATTCACATGTGTGGTATTTCGACAGTGGTGCTACAAAGCACATTACCTCACATTGTGAATTGTTCATATCTCTCGAGTCTGTCCCTCATGGGAATTGAGTCACTTGCCTCTTATCCTGTTTAGGGAGTTGGAAGATTGTTCTTACTGCTGCAAATGGCAGTTCTTTCACACTTGTTGATGCACTTTAGTACCTGGGATCAAGAAGAATCTTTTGTCCGTATCTGCACTTGCTAGACTTGGACTTGTAGTCAAATTTGTGGATGACAGATGCACAGTTCATGATCTCAATTTTGGTGATGAAATTGTTGCATCTGGCCTTTTGTGCCGTGGGTTGCATAAGCTCACTTTGTATGACAAGTGTGGATAAAATTTTGCAAATGCAGTTGCAGATTCAAGGGCTATTTTAGATGCAAAACTTTGGCATGTACGTTTTGGGCATTTGAATTTTGCCAGTTTGCTGCATTTACAGAAATTTGATATGGTTGCTTCTTTGCCGCCTCTTGAAGCACTTGTCAAACATTTTTGTGAAGGCTCTATTTTGGGTAAAATGCAATGTTCTAAGTTTCCAAAGGATGATTCAGTTAGGGCCACATGCAGGTTTTACCTTGTGCATAGTGATGTTTGTGGGCCCATGCAAACTCTGTCCTTGGGCAATTACCTGTACTTCGTGACTTTCATTGATGATTACTCTAGGCATGCATGGGTATTTTTGCTTAAAGTGAAGTCCGAATTTTTTATGTGCTTCAAAAAATTTCTGGCTATGACTGAAAATGTCTCAAAATGTACTATGGGCACCCTCCATTTCTGATCAAGAAGGGAGTATATGTCTCATGAATTTAATGCATTTCTGGCTAGTCGTGGGATAAAACACCGATGTACAGTGCCTTATACGCCTCAGCAAAATGGTGTAGCTGAGAGAAAAAATAGGTCACTTATGGAAATGGCATGATGTATGGTCAAAAGTCAAGCTTTGCCGCATTCTTTTTGGCTTGAGGCCATCATGTGTGCCACTTATGTACTTAACAGGTGTCCTACAAAATCTTTGCAGTCTATTACTCCATATGAAGCATGGAATGATAGAAAGAATCTATTGAGCACATGCGTGTTTTTGGCTATTTGGCGTATGCTTTGGTGCCACAAACACAGTGCAGAAAGTCGGATGATAAGGCTGTCAAATGTTTTTTTTTTTGTTATAGTGTTGAAAGCAAAGGTTACAAGTTGTATTATCGGAAAACAGTGTATTCTGGTTTCACGGGATGTAATGTTTGTGGAAGATTCTGTTCACCCCTTGCTGTCATGTACTAGAGATAGTAATGTAAACTCACAAGACATTTATGACACTTTGTTGCCTCTTTTCAATGGTGGAAGTTGGAATGTAAATTCCAATGAGGCAAATATACAGCCTATGGGGGTTTTCAAAAATGTTACAGATCAGTCTATTACTGATGCAGATGTACATGATGTACTTGATGAGGAAAGGGCTGAAAATGAGGAGGGTAGGCATGCCAAAATGGCTGGTGCATACATTGCGTGACAGTAAATTTGCTGCAACTTTGTCTATTCGTACTCGTTCAGGCTCTCGCCATGCATCTTATGCATCAGATTGTTATGCTTTGGCTATGTCTAGATTACATGATGTTGAGGAACCTCTCTCTTTTGATGAAGCACAAAATTCAAAAAATTGGATGGTTGCCATGCAATCAAAATATGATGCACTTATAGAAAATGAGACATGGACTTTATATATGTGATTTGCCTCCTGGCAAAAAGCCATTGGTACAAAGTGGGTTTACAAGTTGAAATGCAAGCCGGATGGTGAGATTGATTGCCATAAGGCTTGACTTGTTGTAAAAGTCTATGCGTAGAAAAAAAGGCATAGATTATGAAGAAAATTTTGCTCCCACTTGTCGTATGACTACTGTTCGTTTTCTATGTGCATTGCTAGCTCATTTTGGTTAGGATGTACATCAATCAGACATTGTTACTGCTTTCTTGAATGGTGACATATTTGAGGAACTATATGTAATGCAGCCTCGCAGTTTTGTCATGAAAGGACAAGATGACAAACTGTGCATATGTAAGAAGGCTTTGTATGAATTAAAGCAAATTAAAGCAACCTCATCCTGCTTGGTATGAGAAAGCTAACACTCATTTGGTCAGACGAGGCTTTTGTAACAGTCCAACAGAAAGCACATTGTATGTAAAGTGTGAGGGTGATGTACTTCTCATTGAGGTTCTTTATGTAGACGATTTGTTGATCATTGGACTAAATGAGAGACATATTTCTGAATTTAAGACTGATTTGAATGCTACTTTCAAGGTGAAAGACTTCGGATTGTTGTATCATTACTTGGGTATACAGTTTAAGCACTGTGATGGTGGTATTGCCTTGTGTCTGAAAAGTTATAGAGAGACATTGCTATGTAAGTTTGGACTTGAGAATTGCAAACCTATTGCCACTCCCATTGAAATAGGTCTGAAATTGAGTCTTCATGATGCTGGTGATCCTGCTCATGTCACTTTTTACCAAACTGCTGTTGGATGCCTCATTTATGTATGCAACACGAGGCCGGATATTCAGTTTGCAGTCTCACAGGTCAACAGATTTATGAATAGCCCAGGGTCTAAGCATTGGTAGGATGTCAAGAGGATTTTCCACTACCTTAGTGGCACTTTACATCTTGGCTTGTTTTATCCCAAGGGGGGATCATTGCTGCAAGACTTACATGCTTTTTTGGAGATTGGGCTGGTTGTTTTGACCCACGAGTGTCCACAAGTGGTTTTTTTTTCATGCTTAACAGTTCATGTATATCATGGTTGAGCAAGAAGCAACCTATTGTGGCCACTTCGAGTTGTGAGGCTAAGTACAGGGCAATCTTCACAGCTACGGTTGAGTGAGTATGGCTCAGATGCCTTATGGATAATTTAGGTGTTGGACAGGACACTTCCAACACTATCTACACTGACAATCAGAGCACATTGGCAGTTGCGAGGAGCCCAATTTTTCATGCTCGCACAAAGCACATTGAGGTGCATTACCACTATGTCAGGGAGAGGCTCTCAGCAAGAGAGATCAACTTGGCTTATGTGCCAACACAGGACAACCTTGCAGATCTTTTCACAAAGGCATTGTCTCATGAGAAGTTTGAAGCTTTCCACAAAGCTTTGCTCTTACTCCCCTTTGTGGACTGATCATGTCCTCAGGGCATGACACTTCCCTTTACTCATGTGCTAGCTCTTGTTCACCGCATCACTCCAGGGGGGATTTGTTATTATATACACGTGGTAGTGATGTGTGTGAACACACTAGGACTGCCGGGGCATTTTTTCCCTCTTTAGGAGGTTTTTTCCCCCGTGCATTGTATATACACCCATCACTCTAGGGCTATCTCCTTTCCATTGCACACTAAGTAATACACTCTCTATTGGGTGCCTTGAGCTTCTTTCGTCTTCTCCAAGCTGTGTGTGTTTTCCTGCAACCCTAATTCCAACAATAATAATGTAATTTGGGTTTAGGGATGAGAGGTGTTTAAGAGAGAGAAAAAGAGAGAGAGAGAGAGAGAGAGAGAGAGAGAGAGAGATTGTTTGAGTATCCTTGAGACCAAGGTCTGCTTAGCAAGAGAGAGAGCAAGTAGAAATGGTGAGCAAAGGTAGCCTGATGCTCATCAATAGACGTAGCAAGGGGGAGTGGTGGAGAAGGATTTTCATCAAGCTTGGGAGCTCTCAATATGCTACCACGTGCAAGAAGGCAACCCGTTTAATAGGAAAATGGGGATGGGAGATTAAGATAGGGTTGGGAACATAGGCTTTTAAGAAGCTTTCATGAAATACATTGTGTATTTTAAGATGAGTGAGAAGGTCATGCCTGTATCATTGATATTTCTAATGATAGGGCATGGCCAACAATATTTTGGACTAAGATTTTTATAGTTCCCTAGAGATAGGGAGCTCCTCTTTGGTCAAACTCAAAGGAAAACAAGATCTCCTTCCTTGATGTTTTGCTCTAAATGTTGGGTATCCGCATAGAGTTTATGCCAATGATGTACAACTTTGATCTCCCTTTGAGCTACTTTCATATGTTGTTCCATCTCCTCTAGCATTTGTTTAATGCTTCTACCCTATGCATGGGATTTGACCATGTCAATAGAGTGATGCAATCTTAGCCATATCAAGATCTTTGAATTGTTGAGGTAAGATTGTAGCTTACACTCACATTGAGAACAAACACTTAAGCCAAGCATGCACCATTTATGTGCATAGTCATACTTTTGGAAAGGAACTTATAAGCCTCACACGTGCTATTCATTCCCTAGACATATCCTACACACTTGATAGCGACATGCTACTTGTGGTAGCTCACATGACCCTTGCCATTACCGCTTGTGTTGCATATTCATCCACTCATGGATTTCACTTCTCCACCTTGATCCTATATAAGGCCATCTTCCAAATCTTATAATCTCTCTCTCTCTCTCTCTCTCTCTCTCTCTCTCTCTCTCTCATTTCTACAACCAACCAAGCAAGTTCATTTCATTGTATTCAGTACACTATCTCTAATATAGTCCCTCCTTATGGTTGTGATTCTCTCACAATAATGAATGCCTCATTGGTCTATCCACCATAGGAATTACATGTGGTATTAGAGCTAACATGTAACTAGTATCTCCTAATTACATTGGTTAGATCCTTACACTAGATTTAGTGCTCTCTCTTTCTCTATCTCTCTCTCTCTCTCTCTCTCTCTCTCTCTCTCTCTCTCTCTCTCTCTCTCTCTCTCTCTCTTTCACAGCAGTAAATTAATTTTAACTCTTTAGGATTAGATTAGTGTAACTCAATTCTAATAACCTCTAGCATTGGATTTGGGAAAGTTTATATGGCCACTCTCCTAGCCAATATTTCTTGCTTGTTTGCATTGCATACTTGTTTCTACAACTTTCAAAACAACACTATTTGGGCTAAAGTTGGTGGCCTTTCATTGTACTTCCCTTGCAAAACTACACATTTGTACACACGTGCAGGATAAGCCTTTCTCCAGATCTTTCTATTTCCTCTACATGTGTGCAAGTGAAATCAGTTTTTCATTGCATGTAACCATTAGTGAGCATGAAGCACATCATCTACTCTGAGCTACTATATCTTTACCCACAAATCTGATACATTCTTGTAGACTCTCTGTGAGATCCACTAAGATCTAAATAGCCTTAACATTCAACGTGGAGAATTTTTTACTCAATTTTGATAGTTGAGCTATCAAAACATGTTGTTCAAGCAAGGAATTGTTAACCATCAAGGGCATTTTCACCTTCAGATGCAGTTTGCATGAGGGAGTACAAAGACGAGGAAGGGGGGAATGTTGGCAGTCAAGCCAAACGGGTGCCCTTCAAGTCCATCCCTTCTTCTAAGAGCCTAAAATTTTGATGTATTTCTATTCTTTTTTGGAAGCCTTGTAATTATTTTGATCATCTTTGATTAAATATGGAAAAACTCTGAGAACCGAAGTTATAGATTCTGTAATGAAATCGAGTCTTGTATGGTCGGCCACTAGCCAAGAGAGCCCTAGGTATAAAGCATAAGTTGTAAAGTGGGAAGGGGGGATCATTATCATGTTTTGAAAGGTTTAAAGCGTACGGCTGAGAGTGACTTCTACTCTACAACTTGTAATCATCACATTTTGAGCTATGATAATGATATTTCAGTTTTGAAATTTGCAATGTGTTCCTTGTTCGGATGTTCTTTCAATTGAGTATGCTCATTGTCGATTCTACTCTGATTTTGACTACTTGGTTGTAGACTAAATCTATTGATTTGAGCGGGTTAAATAGCATTTTTAATGTAGGAGAGTGTTCATAAACCCTAGGACGGCCCTCTTGATATGTTCAATTGCAGTTTTTGAGACCTCACTTATGATCAATTGTGATTTTGGTACCTCCTCAAAATGCAATTAAACTCTATAGATTAGTGTCCCTAAGTGTGCAGGACATCCTCCTAAAATTTTGTGGCATTTGGAGTCCATTTGAGTGCTAAAATAGAGAAGGACATAGGTAAATTACCAGAATTAAGAGCGAGAGATTTGCATGTGTTAGAGATAGAAATATTCCACTAGTTCACTTCGTGAGGCTGACACCCTCAAAGAGTCCAGTGCCCCATCCGAGTCGCTTCCCTGAGTATTGGCAATGTGTTAGTGCCAAAAAGATATGCAGCTACAAACGTCCAATCAGGGCCACCCGCTAACAAGAGTCAATACAGATCCCTTTGTTTTACTAGAAAGTAAAAATGAAGGTTTTGATGAACATGTTATGGATAAAGATGAAGAAAGAGAGGGAAATGCATTATATTTCTTTTAAAATAATGATGAAATTGACATTAAATATGTGTGGCACATGTCGACCAATGTGCAAGTTTAGAGGGGATGGATGTTGTGAAATGACATGTTTACAATGTGAATCTAAATTTTCACCCCTCTCTTCGTGCTTTTTAATATGAGGGACCAAACACAACAATTTACATAATGTCAAATGTGTGAGAACAGATCCCATGACTATTGTCTTATATATACCTCACTGAGGCGACGAGGCACTAGATGTGGCACTATGGATTGTTTTATCACATTAAACTATGCGCAATTAATTGGATTATAATTGTACAAATTTCAAGTGTGCACGCTTGTTTTGCCGAAAACGTTTAATGGGGGCGATCTTAGCAGTTCATTTGGGCTTTTTATGATTAAAAAAGGAGCATTGTTTAGCTAAAATTGGCAAAAAAATAGTCATAAAATGCCAAAAAATGACTCAAAAATGGTCATACATGGCTCAAAATTCCACATCACTCATGGTACCATGACTATGAGAGTCTCTTTGTGTGAAGGGTTACCTAGCTTGCTTCTATGGTATACTAGTGTAGTCCTGTGATGTTTCCACTACAATTTTTAGAATGTGAGGCTATCAATTAGGGTTTTCTCTCTTAAAATATTCAACTATGCTTGTCGAATGAAGCTCTAAAGCTTTTATAAAATGGTTGTAACAAATAATTCTAGCATTAATCTAAGGTTTTAATCAGGGCGAAAGAGCACTACATCTGTGTAATTGGGAATGAGGCTAGCTACACCAAATCTTCACACACACACAAGAGTTTTAAGTTATATTTTGTTCTTTTTCAACACTACAAGACGTGCTTAATAGTAGCGATGCTCGTAGTGCGACGCTCAAACATGAAAAAGCACGGCGTCGCTATGAGCGTCGCTATGTTACAAGTAACATAGCGACGCCGCCAGAGCTAAAAAACATAACCGAGAGCGTCCGAAAACTAAGATCTCAGATCTGAGTTTTGGACGCGCGCTCAAGCAAGCAAGGTAACGCTCTCCCTCTCTCTCTCTCTCTTTCTTCTCCACACACACCCACACACACACACACACGAGGAGAGGAAGGAGAGCCAGGTATTCTCCTTCCCTCTCCTCACTCTCATGTTCCCTTCCCCTCTTTCTTTCTCCCTCTCTCTCTCTCTCTCTCTCTCTCTCTCACACACACACACACACACACACACACACACACACGAGGAGAGGAAGGAGAGCCAAGTATGCTCCTTTCCTCTCCTCACTCTCATGGTCCCTTCCCCTCTTTCTCTCTCCCTCTCTCTCTCACACACACACACATTGTGTTTTTGAGAGAGAGAGAGAGAGAGAGAGAGAGAGAGAGAGAGCACAAGCATAAACAAAAAATGCACACACACATGCATAAACAAGGAAAGCACAGACACATTGAGAAAGGAAAAGAGAGAGAGAGAGAGAGAGAGAGAGAGAGAGAGAGAGAGAGAGAAAAGAAGAATAAGAAGAGAGTCTTAACATCCTAGGAAACTATCCCGAGAGACCTTAAAGATCTAGTCGACAGGAGTTGAACTCAAGACCTGTTATTCATAAGGGAAATGGCATAACCAATCTATCACACTTCGGTGATAGAAAAGTTATACCATTTTTCTCCTTTTTTTATTGCCGTGCACAAACACCCACACACCCACCTGAGAAGAAGAGAGTTTAATTTAACGTCGTAGGAAACTAATTAAAGAGACCTAAAAATCTAGCCGACGAGGAGTTGAACTCAAGACCTGTTATTCAAGAGGAAAATGGCATAACCAATCTACCACTCGGGTGATAGAAAGCGTATACCATTTTTCTCTTTTTATTGGCACACACACTCCCACATACACACACACATACACAAGAAGAAGAGAGTTTTAACGTCGTAGGAAACTATCCCAAAAGACGTTAAAGATTAAGTTAGATGTAGAGTTACGTTAAATTAGATTTAGGTTTATTTTTAGTTAGATTTACGTTTGATTAGATTCAATAGGTTTATTTACGTTAGATTTAGATTTACGTTATATTAGATTAGATTTAGTGTCGCAGGAACAGAATAATCGAGATAGACAGCAAAGACAGAGAAAGAGATCTTTGTATTGATAGTGTTTGATACAACAGAGGAGCAATAAAATATATCGGCGCACTCCTTTGTACGGAGCTCGAACCTCCGGACCACCCCCGAGCTTCAGTTCGCTCGCACTCGTAGAACAGAGATCGTTGAATGATCCCCAAAACGCACCACCCGTCTTTCTTTTCTCGTTTTTTCCTCCAAAAGCATGCGACCTCCCAAAATAGCCGCTTTTCTTTTTTTGGCGTTCGGTCAACTCGACTTGCGCGCCAAGTATACCTGCAAGAATAGGGTAAAAACGTGATCGCGAAGCGATCCGTAAAGGTTAGATTTTTGAAACTCCCAAACGGAGAAAAAACAGCCCAAGTCCATCTCACACAATCAAGTCTTGTTACATTTACGTTTATTAATTTAGGTCTTGTTACATTTAGAGAGAGAGAGAGAGAGAGAGAGAGAGAGAGAGAGAGAGAGAGAGAGAGATAACACGAAGAATGCCAATAGAAGATGAAATTTGTTGTCCAAATTATAAGATTTTTACCCTCATTATGAGTAGTGACGAGGATGTGGGGCCGTCCAACCGAAACACCTATCTCTCAACAAGGATCTTATGTCCTTGTATCCATTGCAAGTATGTTGTGCAACAGACAAGACGCATTTCTTTGCAGCACGTTCGTGAATTTGGCGAGTTCGATCCATCTATTATAGATCACTTTTTGCCGATTATAATTCGTGGAAGTCTAACGCTGGCCAACAGGCAGCAATCTTGCAACCCAATAGACGTGTTCGCAAGCGCTTTGGTCAAGCAGCATATGTGAGGACACAAGATGTAGCCTCTGACAGCTCCGGGGATGATCATGCAGACCACATTCCCAATGAGGCAATGTTTGAGCCCGAGATTGATGAAATGATCGAGACGATCATGGATTCAGAAAGACTTGTATATGATGATATGAAAAGTGAATCCGATATGCCATTGTATAATGGAGCACGTGTATCTAGATTGAAAGCGCTCCTGGTTCTTCTCAACATGCAGACAAAGTTTGGATGGAGTGACACTAGCGCACAACGCTTTTCAAATGATCTATTATAATTAGTTTACTTTAATAAAACTCTAAATGTATAATGATCTTATAGATTTTTACATAATTGTACCGTATGTTTATGTTGTATAGATTGCTCAAAGAGCACATACTACCAGCTGATAATGTGATGCCAGATTCCCGAGAGGAAGCAAAAAAGATTTTGCAAAACTTGGGGATGGATTACAATTCGATCCATGCTTGTCCTAATGACTGCATTCTTTTAGAGGGGAATACATAAACATGGAGAAGTGTCTGAAATGTGATTTCGAAAGATATCGAGTAGATCTCCACGGAACAAAAATTCCGCAAAACGTTTTGCGACATTTTTCTCTGCTTCCTCGCATCAATCATTTCTTCGAATGTAAGTCCATGGCCGCCCTAGCATCATGGGATGAGGAGAATAAATCTTCGGATGGTGTGCTACGGATTCCTCAGCAGCATGGTGTAAAGGTCGACATTTTAGGGTGGAACGGATCGACAAAAAACGGTTTACTCAAGATTGTGTAACCATGGCAAAATTTGAACAGTCTAGTCGACGACGGTCCTCTGACGCAGATCCTGTGGTGGTGCAACTCACTTACTTCGGCAAGCTACAAGAGATTTTGAGGATCGATTATAGAGGATTTTTTGTCGACTTGTTCGACGTGCAATGGTGCAAGATAATGATGGAGGGTCGCAACTCTACTGTGCGTAGAGAAGAGTCTGGTTTTCTTGAGGTGGATTCAACTAAGAAATGGACTGACCTAAGAGACACTTTCGTACTACCCGAGCATTGTGAATAAGTAAGTATGTAAATAGTTAACATCCCATTTTAGAATTTATGTGGTTGGAAGCTCTCATGTAAGTTATGTGGCTCTGGCAGGTGATATTTCATCCTACAAAGTCTGCATCAAAGTGGTGGTACGTCATAGAGGTAGCCCCGCGTAGTGCACGGATGTATGAAGGCTACCATGTGCCAATCACAGCGGCATCAATGGAGGAGATCAGAGAAGATGCTTAATCAGAAGCCGTGGAGGTGGTGCCAGATGAACATCAAGCTTCTACTCTCTATGGGGTACATGCAGATGATCTACAAAATGAAACAGAGGACATCTATTTAAACGGAGAGCTCTATATATATATATATATATAGGAAGTTATGTTGAGCTATGCGAGGATGAGAGAGAGATCTCTTGAATCCATAAATATTATATTTGAACAATTTTTCTCCGTTTCGTAAATTCAGAGTTATGCACTTGCCTCTTCCATCGCTCAGGTTGAATAGAAAAAGAATGCTTTCTGTTGCTGCTAGCCTTTGAACATTCCAAAGCTACAAGCACATTCAAGTTCTTGTACGATTCTCCGTTTTGAACAATTTTGCTCCGTTTTGTAAAAACTCTGGCTCTTTAAGTATTTGCGTCATTACATCATTGTATTTATATGCGTCATTGCATCATTGTATTTAATGGTCTTTGCGTCCACTCCAGGTACGTATGCTCTAGGTATGTTCTCATAAGCAGAGAGGAAGAGCACCTCCTCCTCTCTCTCTCTCTCTCTCTCTCTCTCTCTCTCTCTATCTATCTATCTATCTATCTATCTATCTACTTGTCCATGTTTTCTACTCCATTCATTCAATATTAAGCTTAAATGTTCGTGTGTTTAATGCAGGCATGGATGATGAGGAGTTTCTTTCTTCTTTGTCACCCCAGCAGAGACAGTGGTACGTGGAGCGTCATCGCTTTGGCGCACCATCGCGCGTTCCTACTCCATCCACATCTCCCTCTGTTTCGGAGTCCTCAGCGCGCTCTGAAGCTTCGGTGTCGACGAGACGATCTTCACACTCGTCTAGGCACCGACGCTCTAGTGGTGGTGGTGGCGGTGGCAGTTGTTGTGGGGGTGGCGCCACCGATGCTTCGACACTACCTCGTGTTCGATGAGGCTCTTTACCCTCCCCTTCTTTGCTCGTCCCGACACCAGCCACGGCATCGCCATCGACATCAGGATTTGCGCAGTTGACTACTGTTCCCCGTAGCTACACACCACTAGCTACTCCTCCAGGAGTCACTCCAGTGGACACTCCTAGCTTCGGGGCTCAGACTCCAGTTGACACGCCGCTAGAGACCCCTGCCGAGACACCCAGGTTCACGCGTCAGCGGCAAGAGGGCTTGCCTTACTCCGTCGACTTCAGCGGCGGCATCATCTTGGATGATGAAGGCAAGAAGGTGATTTCACGCATGCGCGGTCTTTGCTCTCAGGTGTTTAGACACTACATTCTAAACACCTGGAGTGAAGTACCGAATGAATTAAAAGATAGAGTCATCAACATGCTTAATGACGAGTTTCTTGTTCCAACACGGGATGACCGCTTCAATGAAGATGTGATGAAGGTTCGAATGCGCGAATACTGCAAGCATAACCGTTCCGAAGTGCAAAAAGCAATCAAGCATGGGTGGAGTAGACCAGATTCGCTGGCCAAAGAAAATTGGAAGCATGCGAAGAAAGAAGCGCGCGAGAATTTCGACAAGTGGAAGCAGCAAAAGGAGGCAGCCAGAGCCCGAGTAGAGGCAGGGAGCTCGCACCACTTGGGGAGCGACGGGTGGGCATCATTTGAGGCCGATTTTGCAAGTGTTTTTGCATCTATGTTTGATAGTTTAGGGTTTATGGGATTTGAAATTCTAACATAATGGATTCTTTGTATGTTTTGACAGTGGTCGTTTATAGGACGCGATCCCACACCATGCGAGCGTGAGTACGCAGGTAGGAAGGGCTTAAACGCCCTTATAGACATCTTGAGTTCTCGCGGCGGCATGGTTAGTATTAGGGTTTATTCTTTTCTATTTGTTGTATTGTTTTATAAATGTCACTATATGTTTATACTTACAAAAAGCTAGCTTAATGTTTTTTTTTGCAGAATCCAACAGATACGGCGCTGCAACGCGATGAGACGTCTGATTAGACGACGTCGGTTAGCCATAGCTAGATAGCAGTAGTTTCTTTTTGTCATAGATTATGTATCATGAGACGACTTTTATATGTCTTTTTGAAAACCATGTATATTTTTTAAATCATGACAATGGTTTGTAACTATTACATTTGCAATGATTAACAATCAAGTGATTTTGCCTATGTGTACAATTGTCATTGATTTATCTTCATCAATTCACGCTTGTCGTTTTTGTATCTTTATTTTGCAAACAATACGCACTATGGATGATGGAGTTAATGATTATATTGTCTTGTGGGTGACTATTTTGGGTCTATATTTACCTTTGCACTTTTTTTCAAATGTAAATAGACAAATGAAACATTCAATATGGTTGATGGGTGAATGCCCTACCACCAAAAAAATTTCATCTCAGGCGTCACTATGACCGTCTCTATATTAGGCTCTGCAGCGTCACTATAAGTGTCGCTATTGATGGCCCTGCAGCGTCGCTGTAGGCATTGCTATATAGCGACCCTTGTAGCGACTGTCATAGCGACGTCCCCATATTGACGCTCATAGCAACGCTGGGGGTTATAAAAACCTAGTGTATTTCCATCGCTAAAAGCGTCACAAGAGCACACAACCTCTTGTAGTGCAAAGTGAAACTTTCATGACTAGAGTTTTGGTCTTTATGAGTGTTGCTTTAGCTTCAAATATTCTATGACTTGCTTGATTTTGTTGCAAACCCTCACAGTAAGAGGCCGGAGGCTTTCTTAGCCACAATGCACATTTCTTGACAATGGTCATAAGACCATTCTATCATTACAAGGATCAAATCCAAGATTGAATTCTAGATAGTAATAGCATACTTCAATTTGAAAAAAAAAATCCTCAAAATGCTTGATCTTAGGGCCATGCTTGAAAAGGTAATGATAAGGATGAATGTGAAGCTAGGAATCTTGCTCCAAATTCCTAGTATATGGAAAGGTCTTGAGTTCCAAAATATATATCATGGTCACAATACCATGCATTCTTGCTTAGGTTTTGGATTTCGATATCTACAATTATAATTCTTTATGAATCATCAAATGCATAACCCTTCAATATCTACAATGAATTGAAATCTCTTTCTTGAAGTGAAACGTCATATATCAAATTTCTGTGTAAAATATTAGATGATGGATAGTATTCTCTCTACAAAAATATCATGTAACTCTTAGTAGATTCAGTCAAAGAAAATCTTGATTTCATATTTATCATACATCATACACAATCATGCATCGAAATATATGTGATACACATAAAGAGTAAATATGGAGATCAATCAAATTATCTACTTCTTTCAATATAATTGAAAATGATGTAAATTCAATATGCTTACTCTTGATCTAACTTGTTTCATACAAACCAAATTTCGTATGATGCATGAAAATCAAATCTAAGAATCATGCAATAAGAAATTCAACACGTATCAATATGTAAATCTAATTGAATACATTGTAATTTCAAATAATTAACTTTTGACCTAATTTCTTTTATGCAATCTGAATGATATATGATGCATAAAAATCAATTCAAACATTCATAACAAGAATCTTAATACAAATGGATTCAAAAAATATAAAACATGGCCCAGTAATGTATCTTCAGTGACCAAAAATTGACATTTTTTGGGATTGAGTTTCAAACGTGACTCCCTGCACCTGAGGATGACGATTGAGAGTTGGGCAAGGTGTTCCTCTAGATTCTCCACTGAGGTCGAACATTGAGCACCCGAATCATCTATGAAGATGCGAAGATGATCCGTAAGCAAGGACAAAAGATGAGATATATTCTACGATTGAAAGAGGGCGGACCATTTTTTTAGCCCCATGGAGTGACAAATCCGTTTTGATCAGATCATGCAGATGGATGCCTAACTGATTGTAACCCCTGAAGCCATCCATGAAACTCTACAGTACGTGCCCTGCCACATCTTCAAACGCTCAGTGAAGGGGGTGGGGAAACCATATGGGATAGTTACCTTTTCAACGCACGGTAGTTAGCACACACGTGGATTTTATTTGATTGTTTTTTAGCCGCGATGACCATGGCATGATAGCCACTCAGAGTGCTCCACTCGCACAATGATCCCTACTTCTTGCATCTTTTCTAGATCTTTCTTGAGAGCTTCGGCATACATAGGGTTGAGTTTGTAAGCCTGTCCTCTAACTGGCTTGGCCCCTTCAACGAGAGGGCTAGTATAGACACTGTTCTGGTGGGATTCCTTCCAAATCCTTGTAAGACCATGGAAAAACATCTTGAGTACATAAGTGAGACTACTTGATCGAGTAGTGTGGGATGATCCCATAACCAAGAGGCTAGGAGGATGTGCTTAGGGTCGTTAGGGTCACCTAATTTGACTTTTCTAATCGGGTTTGAAGGCGTCACTAGTAATGAGTGCATCAGAGGATGAAGACTGAGCCGCTTCTTGCAGCTTTGAAACATCATGGGCCAGAGTTAATCATGTGCTAATTATTTAGCACATTACTACATTCTACATGATCTTGGATGAAAAAACATAAAAAGAAATGAGAACTATGTTTGGTTTTTATATTCTAGCATGGTCCCAGGACCAAGCATCCCATCTATACCTTTCCTTCTAGCATTCTCTTGCATAGACATTGGTCAATTGTTGCATTCAATAGATGTCATGGTTCTTACCTTTGAATTTAACATCATCTTAAGATCATGCTCATGTTTCACATTTGATCATTTGTCCTAACATCAAGAATTGCTAGTAGATTTCATGTGACCAATCATCCTAGTTTGGAGCTATTTACTATGGTATGTAGATTAAGCAAGGTCAAACTTAGCACTTTCCTAAATTTTGCATGACCAAGAATTTGCTATTGGTATGTGCTTTTGGGACCATGATGACTTTGAATTTTAATTATGATATTGTGAACTCAAAAAGGTCTTCAAGACCTATCTTTCTTACATGGAACTAGATTGTTTGGCATGATTTTATAACTCTATCACGCTTATATACCTTGGTTTAGAGACTATTGATACCTAAGGGAGATAGGGTTTTGCAACCCTATGACAGTTATGTGGTCCTTGGGTGACACTTTATACCCTCGTCTAGAGACTATTCATACTTATTTATGCATGGAAGCATGGACATGGAAGCAAGAATCTCAGCTTCAAACTAGAATGGTAGCATGTGTTGAGCTTATATGTGAAGCTACTCTAAATATATCCCTGGGTCATATATATATATATATATATATATATATATATATATATATATATATGTATATATATATATCATCATGTGCATGTATCCTATACACTTTGCGATTGCACATTTTGCATATCATCTTTCTGCTCTTCTTTTTCTCTTTCTACTCAACATGGTATTAGAGTGTGGTTGCTTTTTCTTCATAGAAATAGGACATTTTTTGCCTCCCGTGGTTTCGCGCAGCGCATACGTAGCAAGAATCCAAAATTCAACAAAACATAAAATTGTCATAACTTTCAATTTGAAACTCCAACTTTGAAGAATCATTCTAAAGGGGTGGGGGGTTTTGGAGCTGTTCGTTATGATAGATTGGCCAGATTCTACACTAGGAGTGATTTACAATGAAATGGTAATTATTTTCAATACGTTTTCAATTGAAACCATCAATTCCTTTGTAGGCCATATAGGGTATCATCGCCGATTCATTAGGATGTATGCCAATGTTTCCCAACCCCTAACCCGCCTCACCAGTGCTGATGTACCATTTCAGTGGGAAGAAAACGTACAAGTCTAGGCTTGTGGTAAAAGGGTTTTCTCAAAAGAAAGGTATTGACTTCAATGAAATATTTTTTCATGTTGTAAAAATGAACTCAATCAGGCTTGTCTTAAGCCTTTGCTTAGCTGAAAAAGCGCCTAACTGAAGCTCCGATTTTGGTAGCCCCTTATTGGTCTCTAACTTTCCATGTATATACTGATGCTAGTTAGACAGTTATGGGTGTTGCCTCACTCAGGCTAGCAAGGAATTGAATCTCAATTGTCCCATTCACTATGCAAACAGGTTGCTCACAAAAGATGAGTGCAATTAGAGTACTACTGAGAGGGAAGGTTTGGCCATTGTTTATGCTCTTCAAAAATTTTGACACTATTTATTAGGGGTTCACTTCACAGTTATTACTGATCATCATGCTCTTCGTTACCTGCTCAATAAGCCACAAGTTGCATGTCGAGTCTGGCGATGGCTCCTTTTGTTCCAAGAGTTTGATTTTGAAGTGGTACCTTGTCCTAGCAAACTTCATGTCATGGCCGACTATCTCTCTCGCGTCCACTCAGGTGAGGAAGTTATTGGTATTGAGGATGACTTTCCAGATAGCAGTCTATTTTAGATTGATACAACTCCAAAGTGGTACGGCGATGTTCTATACTTGTTATCCACTGGCATGTTTCCAGAGAATACTTCTCCATTGTAGAAATGCAGGTTTCTGTTCAAATCTTGACCATTCACTTTGATTGGCAGTCAGCTCTATAAGGTTGGACCTAATGGTGCTCTAAGTTGGTGTGTCTCTTCCCATGAAGTGGAATCTATCTTAGAAGATCCCTATAGCGGTCCCAGTGGTGGCCATTGTCTTGTCAGGTTATAGCTCAAATAATTCTACAAAGTGTCTTATGGTGGCCCTGTGTGTTTCGGGATGCCATTGCTCATGTGAAGGTCTGTGATGTATGTCAGTGTTGTGCACCTAAACCTCGTAAGCAATCAAACTGTCCCTTATATGCATCCATGGCATGGATTCCATTTGAAAGATGGGGTCTGGAATTCGTGGGTCCAATTTCTCCGCCGACCCAACCAAGTGATTAGAACTATTTGCTTGTGGTGGTACAGCTTATGCCACTAAATGGGTAGAGGTTCTAGCAATGATTGATTTCACTAGCTCTACAATAGAAAATTCTTGTATGAGAATATATTTTGCAGGTTTGGGTGTCCTTAGAGATTACCAATGACAGGGGGGGCAGCCATTTTGTCAATGATCTGATCGCCACACTGTTAGGCAACTACAAATCCTTTCATTGCAAGTTGTGCTCTTACTATCCCAGAGAAAATGGGCAGGCAGAGAGCACCAACAAAGTTCTCATTTCTCTACTTTGCAAGGCTTGTCATTTACATCCGACGTCTTGGGCTCAAGCAATCCTCGACACTATTTGGGTGTATCACACTTCCCACAAAGCAACTAGGAACTACACTCCTTTTCAATTGTCTCTTGGGTTAGACGCAATCGCCCCTTTTGAATTCAACTCTGGCTCCGCTAGGGTGGGTAGTCTTCATGACACATCAGGGATTGCCTCTGCCAATCTGTCTCATCTCTCCATGTTGGATGAATGCCACAGGTTAGCGTTTTACGTGCTGCAAGCAGAGAAGCTTCCTCGCAAAGCATGGAATGATAGCCATCTTCGTAAGCCAAAAATAATGAAAAGATCACTAGTGCTATTGTATCAAGCTAGTCTGAAGCGGTCCGGGGTGGGCGACAAGAAGAGAAACCTCTAGACACCCTTCAAGGCTCCCGTGCTGCTCAATGGGGCTGGGGCACAACACAACACAAACCAAAACAACAAACCCACAGCCAAATCCCAACTACACAAAGGGCACCACCTAGTTTAAGAGCGAAATAGGACGCAAAAGAGGAGAATCGTTAGAGCAACCCACAAACAAGCAAGGAATTTACACTAACCCTAACACCAATGGAACACTCTCACACACTAAAACACGAGAGAGGGAGAGAGAGAGAGAGAGAGAGAGAGAGAGAGAGAGAGAGAGAGAGAGAGAGAGAGAGAGAGAGAGAGAGAGAGATAGTGCTCGGGCTGCTTTGAAATGTATCGGCAATGATCAAGCAAACACAACTATATATTTAAGAAAGAGAGAGAAAGGGAGAGGGGGTGCTTGTTGCATTAATACCTTCTTACAAATCTGTCATGACAAATCAAAGTGAGATTAGTATTTGTTCAACATAGCTTGCGTAAATTTCACCACAACATATCACAAGAAAAGCCACCCCAATCACTGTCTTAAGGCCAGGGGAGTCCTCTCCACCCTGTCGCCCTCTTACAGTATGTGGGATTTATGGCTAGATTGATGACAACACCAGAGACAAGCTATCAAGAACTTAACAAAAAACACCAAGACACTTACGCATCATTGTTGTCCATTACTTCACGTTGGAAGGGAGACAAAGTATCCAAGCTTAGTCCACATCCACCCTCCTTGATTCAACAAATGTTGGGCTTACACTAGTAGGAGAAATGATAGATTTCCTACTCTCAATTGAATGATCACTCTCTCTCTTACAATGGCATAGAGTTCCCTTGCTAATCCCCTATTACAACACATGCACGTGCATAAGACAATGAGCTTCCACTCAAGAGCTTCTTCTAGAGAGGTTGAGCTTGGCTTCTCAAGCTATAGCATAGTGCTCTTGCTTATGGCTCCTTTTTTTTGTGCTAGCTACACCCTCCTTTTATAGCAATTTTGAAGGCTAGGGTTACTCCTCTAACCATGGTTGGGTTAGATTTTCAGCAATTTATCTAATTTCTTTTGCTTGGAATTATCAAGAAGTTGGTGGGGAAAGAGAGAGGAGAGAAATGGAGGTGATAGGACTTTTCATAGTGGGCTAGTGTTAGTAGAGTTAGTATTAATTTACAAATGGAATTGGATATTTACAATGGGAGTATCCGTGTAGGATAAAAATAAGGAAGAAAAACTCTTAAGAGGTAAGAAAAGGTGGATTTCTTACAAGGTTGATGCTCCAAGTGTCTTGAGTAGGGCCAATTTTGACGCTTGTTGACGGTCCACTAGCTTTGACGGTACATTTTTTCTCCACTCTTGACCTTCCTTGAGAGACAAGGTAATTGAAGCTGAGTAATCAACCACCATGATGCTGTCTTTTAAGAGAAGAGGCTGAATTTTGTGGTTTTTTTGATAGATATGGGTAATTTGGAGGAGGAAAAATGAGACTAGGTGGTCAAATTTGGAATGGAATTGTGTGTGGGAGGTATGAGTTCACCATGGTTTCTCTTATTCTTCAAGGTTGAAGAGAAGGTGAGTAGGGTGCAAAGAGGAGTGGTGAGAGAGGTGGGGATGATGAGTGGAGAAGTGTGTGTGAAAGAGGAAAATGATAAAGTGGAAGAGAGAGTGTGGTTGCATAGCATGGGAAAACTGGGGTCCACTAATAAAAGCATAGCTCACAGCTCGTAGCTCAAAAAAATATGAAAAACTTTGAGGCAAAATTTCAACCCATGAGCTACAACTTTTGTTTGTATCACCTTTTCAAATTCGGAGAGCAAGTGAACTTTAAAAATTTAGCAAAACCGACCGTTTTTTTCCACTGCACAAGGTCCTTGTGGGGTCCTTCTTTGGATGATTCTTTTGAATACCTCCAAGAGTGAGCCCTCCACAGTGCATGTATGCATGCCACCTACCCTTGACCTTATTTGGTAGGTCTATAATTGAAGATATTGTTGAGATCATGATATAAGTGAATAGCACAACTAAGAAAATCAAATATTGAGGGGTCTAAAAAATATGTACATGTCAAATATAAATAATATAGGTGGAAAAATATAAAGGGGTCAAAATAAATCTCTCTCATTATAAGTCTACCATAAAAAGATGAATATTTTTGGTGGTCTAATTTATGAGAGTAATAGAGAATATATGTAGGAAGGAAAAAATCACAATAGTGAAAAAAATATACACATAAATAGAACTAGTTTTTTTGGATTTTTGTTGGGATGGAGTTACACCAAATATAAGAGAAGCTTACATGAAAATATTTCTATATGGAATAAAGAATATGAAAAATGGTAAGAAAAATTGTGGTAATGGTGAGGCAATGTACAGAGCATAAATATCACACACCTAGGTAGAAATATTTAAATAAATACCAAAATAATTATGAAAAAATCTTTTATTTAGGCCCTATATACAAAGAAATATTTACATACGCATGGGCCATAATATACTTATATTTTTTATTTTTATTTTATTTTTTTGGCTCAACTAGCCCAATGACTAGCTAATTGAGGGTTTTTTAAGAAGATATGGGAAAAGTCCCGTGACTCACTCACGCCTATGTACAGTGAAATGGTAGGGATAGCCACAGTGTTTGGGTGATTTTGGTAGGGTGAGGTAACTCACTGTGGCAATTACAAAGAGCCGAAAAACGGCTATCATTAGGCCTCCCCTTGGATGATGGTATATTCATGTACCATCATAGAGCATCTTTTCCAAAGAGAGTGCTTCAGAGTCCTTGACGAGATCTTTATTGTTTGGCCCCTCAGAATTTTGGCTGGAGTTACACTCATGCTTCATGTAACAATACTTACATGAGACAGTGGCCTTTTGACAGATGTTTGGTAGATCCTTTGGTAGAAGGCGACTCAAATAGGGCTTCAAGCGATACCCGTTTACTTTCCTGGAGTGCTCTTTACCATTCAAGTCCATAAGCTGATAGTAACTTGAATTGAAAGCCTTCTTGACTATGTATGGCCCTTGCCATCTAGTTTCAAACTTGGCATCAAAACGATTATCGAGTCGATTGTCATACCTTAGCACCAGATCTCCTTCATTGATGCCTTTGTCCTTTAGTTTCTTGTCAAGCTTCTCCTTCGCCTGCGTAGCTTTCCTCTTGTAGCACTCGTATGCTGCTTCTCTTTTCCACTCAAGCTCAGCTAAGGTAAGAAGTCGATCCATCCATGCTTCTTGATCATCTTGTGCTGCTTTGTCATGAAGTCGCATTGTTGGAATGTTGAGCTCAATTGGCTGTAAAGCCTCTTGACCATAGACCAAGTGAAATGGTGTGAACTCCGTGGCTTTCCTATATGTGGTTCGATACGCCCACAAGGCACCATCCAAGAAGTCATCCCACAACTTTGTCTTGTTTTCACCATCTTTCTAATGATGCCTGCAATGACACCATTAGCTTTTTCTACCAAACCATTTGATTGGGGATAGTAGGGTGTACTGTGACGATGTAGAATGTGAAGTTCTTCACAGACTTCTGTGAGCAATCCCTTTCTAAACCCTGGACCATTATCAGAAACAATCTCCAAAGGTGTGCCAAATCTACAACAAATGTGAGTGTAGACGAATTTGCTCACTGTCCTCTCATTTACCTTTGCCACACCTTGTGCTTCCACCCACCTAGTCATATAGTCTACAGCCACTAGAATGTAGAGTTTACCATTTTTTGTCCTAGGCAGAGGACCCATAGCATCAATGCCCCACTTTTCAAAGGATCCATTTGCAAGCACGATTTTCCTTGGACCATAAATCAATCTTCTATTCCCATTTACCTGACAATTGTGACAACTTTTACACCAATGTTGGACATCCACATGCAGACTTGGCCAAACATACCCCGCAAGCAAAATCTTCTTCACAGTTAATTCTTGGGAAAAATGAGCACCACATGCCTCTTCATGCAAACCTTTTAGAATGGCTGGAATTTCCGCGATAGTTGGTACTCTTCTGCACACTTTATCCTTCCCTCTTTGATAGAGGGAGCCTTCTAGGAAAAGATATGCGCTTGCCTTCTTCATGAGTCTCCTCTTCTGAGCCTTCGTGAAGTCTTGTGGAAACTCGCCCTTTAAAATGTAGCTAATAATGGGAGTCAATGACTCCAATCCCTGGTATCTCGGTTGCTTGACAATGGCTTCCACCATGATGACCTGCACTTCTTTCTCAACACATGTAACTACTTGCTGTGCAAGTAAATCGGCATCTTCATTCTGTTTCCTAGGAATATGATATAGTTGCACTTCTTCAAATTGATTAAACAATCTACGAATGGCATGCACTTTTGTCCGTAAGCTTTCATTCTTGCATGCCCAAATGCCTAAAATCTGTTTAACAATGAGAAGTGCATCTCCCTTTACCATGAGGCGTTGTATCCCTTGGCCAATCCACATCTTCAAACCATGAATTAGTGTGTCGTATTCTGCTTCATTGTTGCTAGCTGAACTTGGTAGATTGAACTTCTCTTTCATGACCACTTCTCCACTTGGGTTGAGCAACACTAGCCCTCCCCCTGCTTTTGCTGTGGCTCGACGAAAAGCTCCATCAAAGAACAAGGTAAAAGCATTAGGAATACTTTTTGGTGGTGGTAATGGTAGGGTCTTTACTTGAGGCACCTTAATCTCCTTTTCATGCACCCTATAAGTGAGAATCCCTGCCAATTGTGCACGCACACTATCTTCTACCTTGAAAGAGTATTGAAACTCTTGCAACTCCATAATCCACTTTGAGATCCTAGTACTAAGATTCATTTGAGATGACACCCAAGGGAACAAATTATCTGCAGTGAGAATTACAAAAGGTTTTGGTAGCAGGTAGGATCTAAACTTTCTCACCGCAAACATGAGAGAAAGCATCATGAGTTCTGCTTCTGTGTAGTCTCTCTCCAAAGCATTCATGACCCTACTAGCAAAGTAGATGGGTCGCATCCTTGTACTGTGGGGATCTTGTTGTAGCAACACAGCACCAATTGTTTCCCTTCCAACACTAGAGCTAACAAAGAATGTGTACTCCCAACAAGGAGGCATGAGTGTTGGTAGCTCTGACAAAATGACTTTAATGTTACAAAAATACTCTTCAAGCTCATCAGACCATGCAAATTCTACTTGTTGTGTCAACTTTTGCAAAGGATGAAGCAACTCCGAAGCTAAGTGAATAAAGCGTGACATATACTTCACTTTTTGAATGAATGATATGACCTCTTTGAGATTCTTGGGTGAGGGGAGCTCAATAAGAGCCTTTACCTTTGAAGGATCCACCTCAATGCCTTTATAGGAAACCTTGTGACCAAGCAAGATCACTTCATCCTCAGCTATGTGACACTTGTCGGGGTTGAGGTTACCTCCCATGTCATAGAGCTTCTTTAAACCTTCTTCTACCCTTTGTAGATGCAATGATTTTGAGCTATAAATGCAAAAATCATCAATAAAAACCCTAATGGACTTTCCAAAGAATGCTTGAAACACCATGTTCATGAAGAGTTGGAAAGTTGCAGGAGCATTTGTCAGGCCAAATGGCATGACTCTAAAAGCATAACAACCCCAAGGAGTGATAAAGGTTGTTTTCAATTGATCCTCCAATGCGATACCTATTTGAAAGTAACCCGAGTAGCCATCACACACAGTGTACTTCTCATGACCAGCTACTTCATTTAGTATCTCATCCTGAAATGGGAGGGGAAAGTGATCTCTTTTTGTTGCCTCATTAAGTGGACGATAATCCACACACACCCTCCACTTGCCGTTTTTCTTAGGAGTGACAACAACGGGAGAGACCCACTTTGAATTCTCCACTGGATAAATGAAACCTGCTGCTAGAAGCTTTCTTACCTCCTTGAGTAGAGCCTGCTCCTTAATGACTCCTAGCCTTCGTAGCTTTTGAGCTTTAGGTGTGGCTTCAGACTTAAACTCAATCTTGTGTTGAACAACATCTACCCCACGCACGTCGGTGTAGTCTTTAGCAAAAAGCCTAGGAAATTTCCTTAGCACACATTTGAACTCCTCTCTTTCATCCTTTGTAAGTGTTGTTGATAGCATACCTTCCAGCATCCTTTCATCTTGAACACCTTCATTCTCTTGAGGACCTACCTCCTCCAAGCCTTGACAAGAGGTCTCTTGGTTGCTTGGCTTAAACCTTACCCCCATGACTTCGATGGAAGACTCCTCTTCAGTAATGCTGCCACTACTTTCTTCTTCTGAAGTGCTATCGGTCCAACCTTCTTCCGTCTCACTTTGAGATGATTCTTCATGGAGCTCCTCTTGGCGTTGCTCCTTCATGTCAAAGACAACCTTCTTATGATTGTCATTCCTGCAAATTAATTTCCCACTCTCCCAATCCTGCAAAGCTCGCATTTTCATTAGCCATGGTCTTCCTAGGATAAATGGATAACAACTTCCCTTGGTCGACATAACAGAAAAATCCACCGCTTTCTTAATGCCAAAGGCCTCTACAAAGACATTTTTACAAATGCCTACACACCTAGTCTTGCTATTGTTTGCCATCTTGATTTTGATTTCAGGTGTCTCATGGATGTGCATGCCTAGTCTTTGCATGAGTCCCTCTGTCATGATGCAAATTTGTGCACCCCCATCCACTAGACCTTTCCTAACCAATCTTCCTTTGATGTAACAGTCTAGCACCGGTGTAATGTCCTCATTCATTTCAGCTTGTGCAATTTTTACAACAGGCACACTCTCTTTTACCTTTCTCCTAGTGCTAACTGCCCTTGTTAAATCCCTCCTTACTTGTGGACATAATGCAAGAAATTGAGGCCATGAGATATCAGGACCCTTACCTCTCATGTCTTCCAACAAGTTGTACGGAGCCATTCCATGTCCAAGAGGGAAGTCTTGGAGGTTGATGCGACGTCGAGTCCTCTTAGCTTCCTTGGTCTCCTTTGCCTTTTTGCCTTGTCCATGGTCACTCTGTGATGTGACTCCTTCTTTCTCTTTACCTTTTCCTCGGCCACGCTTAATGCCATTGGCTTCCATGTCAACCTCATTTGAATTTGTCACCTCTACCACATGCACATTTGGATCTGGCAAAGGTGGAACTCCTTCTACCCCTTGTGGAGGTGGTCTTGGTCCATTTGGCCTTTGTAGAAGCCTTGGTTGTTGACCAGCTCCTTCTCCTGCATTCATCACTGGGTAATTCAAGTTAGGTCTCCCTGGCTCTCCACGAGGCCAAGGACAATTATACATCCCATGTCCAGACTCTCCGCAATTCCAACATTGCAAGACTCTCCTAGGTGGTGGGTCTCGCTCTTCAGACTTCTTTGCTTGTCCCTTTGGACCTACAGCTTGTGCAAGGTGAATTGACAGGCTGCTTAAATATTCATTTAACTTCTCAATCACTTCAGCCGTTACCTCAGGAAGCTCCCTAGATGTTGATTCTTGTGACTTACCTTTGGGTCTAAGACCTTCTATTGGAACCTCTCCCCTTAAGCACTTGAGTTTCCTATACTTCTCAGCAGCCCTAGTTTCCGCTGCATCAAAAGTAGCAGGTGCACCCGCCTCAACTTTTACCTTAAGGTCAGGAAAGAGTTCGGCTATGAACCTCTCCTTCTTTAAAAATTCTGCACCATCACCAGGGTTAGCAACATTTCGTATCCATAGAGCCCAAAGACGTAGAAACTCTTGCTTGTACAAGTAGTAGTCATCTAAGTCTTTTTGCTTATGAGAAACAATGTCTTGCCATAGTTTTTGAGTGTTTTGGGGATCAAAGAAGTATCTCTTAAAACGATTCAAAACTTCTGTGTAATTCCCCTTAACTTCCTCAGGCAAAGAGTCAAACCAAGTACTAGCATCTTTCCTAAGAACCACCTCAAACATTTCTACACGTTCTTGATCGGTTACTATCCTCTTGATACGGCAAGACATCTTGAAATTTGCTAAAAATAATTCTGCATCCTCTCAAGGCTCTCCAAAGAAAAGAGGATATCCAGACATTTGGCATTGGCTCTCCATTATTATGAAAGATTACAACACGAGTTACAATAAGGGATACAATAGAGATTTAGAACCACTCGCCTGCAAATGAAGAAGTGAGAAAATACCACTCTAGGTTTTCTTCTTCAGCTATCCAAGCTTCAATAAGGTCTCGATTTGTTTGATCAAAACAAAAAGGTAGATTTGATGAGCTCTAAGAAGGGTTGAAATTCTTCAAAGCTAAGGCGATAAACAGAAATCTCTAGAACTTCATCTTCTGGATCCGAAAGAGCAACCACGTCCCAAGTGATAAATTGCACTTGCTCTACAATTCCCAATGCACAAGCGGTTTGTATAAAAACTAGATCTTCATGCTCGTCGAAGGCCGTGAGAAAGTAGCAATTGACTAGGAGCTCCTTTCCTTCGAGTTCCACATAGTCGGAGTGAGGCAACCTTCTCACAATTTCATAAAGAACATCCTCATCAAGTCCAATCAAGTTTGAAAGATTTAAAGACTCCACTTGTGCTACAAAATTCCTGGACAAAAACTCCTTAGGATTATGGTTAAATCATTCAAAAGCATAAAGAGATTTACAATGTCTCTATGAAAACAAAGTGTCATAGAAAGTAGAGAAGGATGAGAATTTATACAAATTTGCAATCTTCTCTATGCTCTCTTTATTAAGACAAGCTCTGAATAGCTCCCTATCTCCTTTGTTGAAAGCGAAAGGAAGACTATTAATAAGACGCAAATGAGGGAAAAATTCACCAAATGTGAGTCTATGAAGCATGAACTCTGGCCGCAAGTTTCCTGAAGAGTCTTCCTCAATGGTGAAATGCACTCGTCAAACGCCAAATTTCACTCTATTTACCAATCTTAGGGCACACACTAGTTGGATGAATGCGCGGTCTTCCTTAGTGCCCAACAACAAGAGGAAAATGGAATCCACGCGTAGGACCTTCCGTCTTAACTTCACCACCCTCTTGTTATGAGGGAGACGCCTTACTACTTGCTCCTGCAACTCAATTGGTAATAGAGCTAGATCTCTAAGGATTGAACTTTCACTGCACACACATTCTCAGTTAGAACAAATGATCGTTTTTTTGTTTCTTGTAACAACTTGGACAAAGAAAAAACAAACATACACACTATTTTTCCGGGCTGCACTTCATTTTAAAATAAAATGAACACATGTACATCAAAAGAAGTGTGATAGTTGATGAGAGGTAGAATGACAGGGTTTGGTGATGCAAGAATATCTCCTGCTCTTTGGGCACCAAACATGAACACCATTCGTTGTTGAAAATGGATCTTTCTACTAATTGCAACGTTTATTCTAATGTGTGGAGTAAAATGAAAGGGAAAAACCTTTATTCCTGGGCCATTATCCATGGCCTATGCATGTCCTAATGCTTAAAATAGCACAAAAATATATACGTCCAAGCTAATATCGTACCTAATGAGAGGCAAAATAAAAGGATTTACCGAAGTGTTTATCTCGGCTAACCTAAGAGGACCTAAAATTCTACGAATTACTCGCTGAAATTGCAACTTAGTACTAACAATTATGTGTACCTTTTGCCTTGCAATGGGAATGAAGGGATCATACAAATTCTCGTGATTCATGCAAGCTACTTGATTATGCTAAAGGTTGAGCCTTCACAAAACATACACAAGCCGTTCCTCAGTGGGGGCACCAATCTGAAGCGGTCCGGGGTGGGCGACAAGAAGAGCAACCTCTAGACACCCTTCAAGGCTCCCGTGCTGCTCAATGGGGCTGGGGCACAACACAACACAAACCAAAACAACAAACCCACAGCCAAATCCCAACTACACAAGGGGCACCACCTAGTTTAAGAGCGAACTAGGATGCAAAAGAGGAGAATCGTTAGAGCAACCCACAAATAAGCAAGGAATTTACACTAACCCTAACACCAATGGAACACTCTCACACACTAAAACACGAGAGAGAGAGAGAGAGAGAGAGAGAGAGAGAGAGAGAGAGAGAGAGAGAGAGAGAGAGAGAGAGAGAGAGAGAGAGAGAGAGAGAGAGAGAGAGAGAGATAGAGAGAGAGAGAGAGATAGTGCTCGGGCTGCTTTGAAATGTATCGGCAATGATCAAGCAAACACAACTATATATTTAAGAAAGAGAGAGAAAGGGAGAGGGGGTGCTTGTTGCATTAATACCTTCTTACAAATCTGTCATGACAAATCAAAGTGAGATTAGTATTTGTTCAACATAGCTTGCATAAATTTCACCACAACACATCACAAGAAAAGCCACCCCAATCACTGTCTTAAGGCCAGGGGAGTCCTCTCCACCCTGTCGCCCTCTTACAGTATGTGGGATTTATGGCTAGATTGATGACAACACCAGAGACAAGCTATCAAGAACTTAACAAAAAACACCAAGACACTTACGCATCATTGTTGTCCATTACTTCACGTTGGAAGGGAGACAAAGTATCCAAGCTTAGTCCAAATCCACCCTCCTTGATTCAACAAATGTTGGGCTTACACTAGTAGGAGAAATGATAGATTTCCTACTCTCAATTGAATGATCACTCTCTCTCTTACAATGGCATAGAGCTCCCTTGATAATCCCCTATTACAACACATGCACGTGCATAAGACAATGAGCTTCCACTCAAGAGCTCCTTCTAGAGAGGTTGAGCTTGGCTTCTCAAGCTATAGCATAGTGCTCTTGCTTATGGCTCCTTTTTTTTTGTGCTAGCTACACCCTCCTTTTATAGCAATTTTGAAGGCTAGGGTTACTCCTCTAACCATGGTTGGGTTAGATTTTCAGCAATTTATCTAATTTCTTTTGCTTGGAATTATCAAGAAGTTGGTGGGGAAAGAGAGAGGAGAGAAATGGAGGTGATAGGACTTTTCATAGTGGGCTAGTGTTAGTAGAGTTAGTATTAATTTACAAATGGAATTGGATATTTACAATGGGAGTATCCGTGTAGGATACAAATAAGGAAGAAAAATTCTTAAGAGGTAAGAAAAGGTGGATTTCTTACAAGGTTGATGCTCCAAGTGTCTTGAGTAGGGCCAATTTTGACGCTTGTTGACGGTCCACTAGCTTTGACGGTACATTTTTTCTCCACTCTTGACCTTCCTTGAGAGACAAGGTAATTGAAGCTGAGTAATCAACCACCATGATGCTGTCTTTTAAGAGAAGAGGCTGAATTTTGTGGTTTTTTTGATAGATATGGGTAATTTGGAGGAGGAAAAATGAGACTAGGTGGTCAAATTTGGAATGGAATTGTGTGTGGGAGGTATGAGTTCACCATGGTTTCTCTTATTCTTCAAGGTTGAGGAGAAGGTGAGTAGGGTGCAAAGAGGAGTGGTGAGAGAGGTGGGGATGATGAGTGGAGAAGTGTGTGTGAAAGAGGAAAATGATAAAGTGGAAGAGAGAGTGTGGTTGCATAGCATGGGAAAACTGGGGTCCACTAATAAAAGCATAGCTCACAGCTCGTAGCTCAAAAAAATATGAAAAACTTTGAGGCAAAATTTCAACCCATGAGCTACAACTTTTGTTTGTATCACCTTTTCAAATTCGGAGAGCAAGTGAACTTTAAAAATTTAGCAAAACCGACCGTTTTTTTCCACTGCACAAGGTCCTTGTGGGGTCCTTCTTTGGATGATTCTTTTGAATACCTCCAAGAGTGAGCCCTCCACAGTGCATGTATGCATGCCACCTACCCTTGACCTTATTTGGTAGGTCTATAATTGAAGATATTGTTGAGATCATGATATAAGTGAATAGCACAACTAAGAAAATCAAATATTGAGGGGTCTAAAAAATATGTACATGTCAAATATAAATAATATAGGTGGAAAAATATAAAGGGGTCAAAATAAATCTCTCTCATTATAAGTCTACCATAAAAAGATGAATATTTTTGGTGGTCTAATTTATGAGAGTAATAGAGAATATATGTAGGAAGGAAAAAATCACAATAGTGAAAAAAATATACACATAAATAGAACTAGTTTTTTTGGATTTTTGTTGGGATGGAGTTACACCAAATATAAGAGAAGCTTACATGAAAATATTTCTATATGGAATAAAGAATATGAAAAATGATAAGAAAAATTGTGGTAATGGTGAGGCAATGTACAGAGCATAAATATCACACACCTAGGTAGAAATATTTAAATAAATACCAAAATAATTATGAAAAAATCTTTTATTTAAGCCCTATATACAAAGAAATATTTACATATGCATGGGCCATAATATACTTATATTTTTTATTTTTATTTTATTTTTTTGGCTCAACTAGCCCAATGACTAGCTAATTGAGGGTTTTTTAAGAAGATATGGGAAAAGTTCCGTGACTCACGCACGCCTATGTACAGTGAAATGGTAGGGATAGCCACAGTGTTTGGGTGATTTTGGTAGGGTGAGGTAACTCACTGTGGCAATTACAAAGAGCCAAAAAACGGCTATCACTAGATATCAAAAAAAGAAAAGAAGTTGGTCCAGCTTGGCAAAGACCATTCATGTTACAAGAGATTTTTCCACAAGGAGTGAACAAGTTAGTGACTTTGGAAGGTGTCCCCTTGCCACCATTGGTAAATGGATCCCAAATCAAATGCTATTATCCCTCTTAGTAAGTTATCTTTAATTGTTTCACTGTTTGTAGTTGTTTTTATCTCTAGTATATGTTCCAGCATCTCCTTTCTCTCTTCTGTCACTTACCCTCTCACCAGAGTATATGTTATGATGACACCCTTGCAAACTCTCAGTCTTTGCCATGCCTATCGGTGTCCCCACATTTCCTCCTTTGGTATACTTTCTCTACCACTGTAATTGGGGTGCTTGTTTTTTCCTAAACTTCTTGTAATCGGCTCATTCTTTCCATGCGATTGGAGTACCTTGTTGTATTGCCTTGTATTGTCCCCTCTTCTCACTTTTGGCATTCAAAATGGGTTCTCTATAATCAAACTTTCTCATCAAATTGGGCTCTACGTGTAAAACACTATGGGTCAGGATTTTTCTTTCTAGAAGCACGGAGTTCCTTCTTTTTCTTCATCATCCCATCGTTTTCTAAGTGCTAATATTGGGTCACTCTATAACCCTTCTTTTCACACCATCTCACTTGATAAAATTCATTCCCAATCTCTTTGCTCTCTCTGTGTAGTACTTCAGATTGCCATGGATTAACTACGTTTCTCTCGCTTGAGTCACCCCTTAAACTACAAGTCCCTCTCAACCCCTTGCCCCTACCCACTAATGTTCGCCTCCACCTACCCACTAACCCTCACCCCTCTCTACCTTCACTCGTCCCTACCCACTAGCCCTCGCCCCTCTCTACCTTTTGTCTCCCCTACCTAGCTGCACCCTCACCCCTCTCTACCCTCCCTCGCCCCTATCTACCCTCACTCACCATTAACCAATGCCTCTCGCCCTCTGTAACCTCACTCACCCATACCTGCATGTTTCTCGCCTTGCGCACCCCCTCCTCCTCTCTGTCCTCTATGCCCCTATCTACCCACTCTGTACTCCTCGCCCGATCTACCTGCTGACCGCTCTCCCTTTTCCTTTTCAATTAAGGCCCTATCTGAACACCCTCATCGTACTCCCCTGTCCTCTTAGCTATCGCAAAATCCTAGTGCCAACAGGTACCTAAACACATTTTTTCTCATGCAGACATTGCAACTCCGGAGGACAATCTACTCCTTTCAGCTTGCACACTCACATAGTGTGATATATCATATGCTCTCATCATGATTTGCAAGGTTGTGCTTTGTGTTCCTTGAGGCCTTGATGGTGCAATGAAGATAGAGAGCTTCATGCACCACAATTATGCCCGTAACTTAGCTAAATGAAAGCATTAACTTGTCCCCGGCCTCAGTCCCAAGACCCCAAACACCTTTAAAGGTGGAGAGAGATAGCAAGGAATGAGGGTAGGGAAGATGAAGAAGAAGTGTTCTTTCAAGAAATAAATAGTGTCCTCTCATACCATTTCTCATAGATCTTAGCATAGCATAGTAGCATAGTCATGGAGATGAAGAAGATGGCTAGCATAGCATTGAAGCATGGCTCTTGGTTGGTAAAATGATGTGGTAAAATTGATAATCGATTAAAAGGAACACAAAATATAAATTGGGCAATGATAAAATGACTAGATGGAGCAATGCATGCATCCCAAGGCTGCGTAAGAAGTCCAACGGAGACGATCTAGTAGCATTGTAGGTTGTGTAGTTCCCAACATCTCTTTGTCTACGTGTGCATTATATACTTTGGATCTCCAAGGAGCAAGAATTAAGCTATGTTATAACCCCAGTAATAAATAATTTTCATGAATGCATGTAAGTTGAACTATATCTACATGTACCTAGTACAATGCCATTGAAACCTATATCTACATGTACCTAGTACAATACCATTGAAATCTGTAAAAAAGAAACATACTTTCATGTACATTGAGCCTACAGCAAGCCAGAAGTATGCTTGTTTGTTGTATCCTAGAATGCTTTCTTCTTTACAAATGTTAAGCTAACCTACTAATAGAGAGATTATATGCATCCAAGATTTACTTAGTTCGGTTGTCGCCAACGTGAATACTTCATTAAACTCAAATTAGCAAGTTTGACTTCTCAAGTTTCCTACTCGGGTGGAATGTACTGTTTCGAGGATTGCGAGCCATTTCTATCATTTTATGGTGTAGAGAAGTAAACAAAAAGCAACATATCTTTGAGGAAAGAAGAACAAAGGACTCGATTCAGGGGGGGTTTCCACTAGCTTTGACCATATATAAATTGAACAAAGGACTCAAGCCCGAGGCATAGAGGTGCATCCTCAAAACAACGAGTATAAGACGCACCCACATTACGGGCGAGGCTAGCGATGTATTCTCGTGGGTGGGAACTCTGAGACCCTGCAATCTCTTTCACGATCCTGAGGAGGTGATCGGCATCTTGGGGATAATTGAGGAGGTAGTCAAAGTGGTCCTCATCCTGGTAGATGAACGCCACAATGAAGTCTCGGGCCTTGGCCACGGCCTGCGCGCTATGATGAGAGCCACATGAGATGCTGGTGCGCGCTTTTGCATTGCTAAAGCGGCCTTGTGGCACATCAGCTGGCACTCTCCCCTCTCCCCACCATTTACGTCCTGCTACCCGTCGGGGACCCATTAACTTGTTAATATTGTTCTTGCAATAGCTACTGGCCGGGCTCTTCATAGCCGGTTTCTTCTTGGGATCATGAGATACCATTCTTAATTACCTGCACAAATTATAATCAGAGACAAGAACCAGCTTCACAGGCCTGCGTTTCCTATATTGTAGCAAGTCTCTGGCTCTCAAAACAGTGCTCCAATAGAGACATGAAAACCTTATCGTCTTCTGGACTTGGCGAGTGATCAGAGCTCCAAGACCCTGCATGAATGCGTTAGTTAGTTAGTTAGTTTGGGTACCTGCAGCGATATAAACAGAACTCTGCAATATAATAATCTTCACCGCCATGCAAAATATCGACTACCCGTGTACATACCCGATCTGTTGCAAAGCGAGAGAAAAGGCTGAAGGTGGCGCTGATCAGGAGGATTAACGCTACTTGCATTGGCTGAGGTGGCGCTGAGGAGGATTAATGCTACTGGCATCGGCTGATTTGGCAGCACCTTGTACTGCCAAGTCACCATTTTATACTGCCATGTCACCACACGGTTCCTAATCCGACTGCTAGCTGCTTAAATGCAGTCGACCCTGCCCGACTTGAAAATGAATCGCTTATATAGAGAGAGAGCTCGCCAGCTTTCCCTATTAGAAATCCGGGTCCTCTAGAGGGACCAATCTATCCCTAGGGACCAATCTATCCCTAATACTAACTTACTATTGACGCTATAAGTTGTAGTACACAAACGGGTTATTGGTAGGGTGCGTAAGGCAGCTGAAACCAAACCGTAGGCGTTATGGTACATTATACTCTGATTCACCCAACCTTGGCTTCTCATTCATCCCTTATTAATTTGTTTCACAGAATAAAAAACGTATTGCCCTCGTTCGTTGCTTGGGTATCATCGTGCATGCTATGGCTTTTCTTGTTAGTACATCTCACATGTCACCACACAGTCCTTGATCCGACCTCCTAGCTTAAATGACAGGTTGACTTCATGAAATTGCTAGAGAGTGTCTCGTGGGCTTTTCCTGAACTAGTGACCTGAGCGTGAAATACACAATAAAAATCGAGGGACCGTCTATCCCTAGAATTAACTTATTATTGACGCACCAGCCGTGGTACACAAACGGGTTATTGGTAAGGTGCATAAGGTGGCTGAAACGAGACCGTTGATGAGCGAGATCCAGAGTTTTAGTCTTGTTGGCGCATTGTACTTTTATTCACACGACCGCAGCCTCTCATTCACCCCTCATTTTCTTACATAGGAGAAATGTATTGCTCGCATTTGTCGCCTCTATTCTAGCGTGTAGGCTATGGCTTTTCTTGCTAGTACTTCTGACGCTTAGCTTTCGAATGCACCCCTTCATCGGCAAACTCTGTAGCACATCAAGTGCAATTCATTGTGCATCCTAGGGGGCCTGCTATTGGGGGTTTCACCCTATAGTGCACCTCGCTTCAGAGAAAGTATTAGACATGGGGCGCTTAATTGGTTTCCTCATATGACAATTGTACTTAGGGCCCTATGGCACTAAGACTCAAGGGTCCTCCTTTGAAGGTGTTAACAGTCAACCTGCAATTGGTGGTATTTTATCGCTATAAACTAACCTTGTCCTGTGTCCAAGTTCTATGTTTAACACATGGATGTATACGCTTCTTGTCCTCAATTACCATAGACCTACCTTACATCACCAAATTGGTTAAAGGTTTGCTATTCCTTTTGGAGTGTAGTCTCCTTAGGAACGTTTTAAGGGGATCATGAACATCAGCTAACTCCTTGATTCTTCATAACATTGTGGCCTCTTGTACATTAATTTTCTCAAGCTCTCTTGGCACCTTCTTAGCCGGGGTAATTTCTCAATCTACATCTTTGCCAGTGAGCTCATTTTTTCATTCCATGTAAGCATTGACGAGTATGTATCACATTTCATTCTCTCTGAGATTCTCTATATTTTACCCACAAATTTGATACATTCTTGCAAAATCTCTCTGAGCTCCACCTATTTCTGAAAAGCATTAACATTCAACATGGAAGCCTTTTTAATTAAGTCTAATAGTTGAGCTGTCAAAACATGCTGATCAAGCAAGGAGTTGTTAACCATCAAGGGAATTTTCACCCCACTATCTCGCCAGAACACTCAATATCAGTCAAGCATAAAGTAACAAGGTAGTGATATGAAAAATAGAGCCCACATCTAACTCAATACATTAGAGCTAGGTCACCAATTAATACTTAAAAAATACATTCTATCTAGCCTAGATAAAGGATGTGTACGAGGATGGAATGCGACCCTTGTGCAGTATGGTGAATAAAAAACCATGAATCTATTAGTGATGTACACTAATTAGCAAATTCTCTCAAGATTTGGACCTAACACAAGTATACCAAAGGTAGTATTTTCCACCATGGTGAAATCCCCTCCAAGTATGCCCTCATGTAAATGAAAATTACGCAACCAATCCCAAAGTAATGCAATCCTATGCACGACACATCATTTAGTGCATTTGCATTTTCAATATGGAGATCTCTTCATGGGTAAGAGTAGACAATACTATTCAATCACTATATCATGGACCCTCACCGTCTTCTACATAATTCATTTGAATCTCTATGTTGATAGTATGTGGATCTTTCCCTCATCTTTCCGAACATTGTGCTTCATCTAAAGTGATTATGGTCTCAATTCAAGAAGTTTTATGGCATATATCATACACTAAAGGGCTGAAGTTACCAGAATCAAAGGTTTTATTTTTGCAAGGTTTTTTAAATGTAGTAATTTTAGAGTCCTCAACCTCCTTCATCCTTTTTTTTTTCTTATTTTTCTCACTAGCATTCACATGATTTTTTTTTTGAAGGAGGCCCATAGCTAGGAAGAACACCACTTGGATGACAGAGCCCAAACTTGTCTTCCAAAACAATTGTCCATAAGTTTTGGAGCATAAGCCATCTAAAGGAGAAGCACAAGTGGCTTAATACTGTTGACGGTAGGGAACCATTATCTTACATCCACAAAAGACAAGACTAAGAGTAGCATCTCAAGAATTGAGGGATGGTTAGGCTTTCAAAAGGCCCTCAATGACCACAACCACACTAGGACCCAACCCAATTTCCCAACTTGAGATATGCGACCAATGTTCAAGCATCATGTCTCTTGATCCATTACGAGATTTCGGAGGTCTTTTGGACGGCCTTTTAGAAGAGAGAGGAAAAAGCGCTCCTCCAATGAAAGAAGAGCTTACGTTACGTAGAAAAATATATTGATATTGAGAGAAATACAAAAAAGGTGTCAGTGGTCCTTGAAAACAGACATCTTTTTATTCAATGCGAATGTCTTTTTCATGAGGTAGGCGACGCTCATTTAATATGGCTTTTGTCATAATTGAAATTTAGAAAAATCACAAAATTATCAATCGATGTTGAAATTTGAAGCTTTTGACACCGCCAATGCATCCAAAACGTCCAAAAACCTTAAAAACGTCTATCTACTTGCCTCAATCTGACACCGGAGAGGGAGAAATCGCCAAAAAACCGCTAAAAAGGGGGTTTTGGATCATGGCACCCGAGGGACCGTATGGAGAATTCTAAATGACCCTCTGTGCGCCAAGATCCAAAATCTCCGGCCCCCTGTATGCCGTGAGGCAAAATCTCATTTTTAGGGGTATTTTGACAATTTCTCTCTCTCTGGCTGTCAAATTGAGGCAAGTAGATAGACGTTCTTAAAGTTTTTGGTCATTTTGGACGCATTGGTAGTATCAAAAACTTTAAATTCTAACACCAACTGATAATTTTGTGTATTTTGTAATTTCAATGATGATGAAAGCTATATTGAATGAGCGTCGTGTACTTCATGAAAACGACACACACATTGAATGAAAAAGTGACCCTTTTCAAGGATTTTTAAAAGGTTAGGCTCACTTTTCAGAGTATTCAGTTGTCCTTTTGAATGTACACAACAAGTGCAAGTATATTTTAAGAACATTTTCTAGAGAGAGAAATAGAATTTCTTAGAAGGCCCTTCAAATGACCTCCAAAATCTCCTAATGGCTAATGTCCCGGGAGATTTTAGGTCTATTTTCTAAAGCACACAATATTTGTGTCTATTGGGTGTAAAAATTGAGGTAGCATACATGGGTTTTCCTAGGTTGACTGTAACAGGACTTGATTTTGAGGTGTTTTAGTAATAAATTTCGTTTTTCTAGGAAGTTTTGGTCGTTTTAAAGTTAGTCCATTGTGTAGAAGGATGTGTGGATTGTTTTCGTCCAATAATTTTTTTTGATCCGGAAGGCACTTTTTGGGGCATTTTTGAAGGTGTTAACGTGGGATTTTGAAAAAGTGATGTATGAAGCGATTGAAGCCTGCGTTATAAGGAACAACTTTCGTTCTTTGAGTCTTTAGAGATTTTGATGTTTTGATGCTCGTTGAGGGCTAAAGATTAAGAAAAAAGTGGGATTTGTTGTTTTTGCTTCTTTTTTGTAGAAAATGCTGTTTTGCAGGTTGATTTTCAGCAAATCAAAGCAGGCTATGGAAATTTTCCATCACATAGCCGTCGAAAAGCGCAGCGAGGGCAACAAGATTGTGTGAGACGGACTTGAGCTGTTTTGGCTCCGTTTGGGAGTTATGTTTAGTTGAAGACAACTAAAAAATTTGTGGAAAAAAAAAGGGTTTAAAAAATCTAACCTTTACGGATCGCTTCACGATCACGTTTTTACCTTGGTCTCGCAGGTATACTTGGCGCACAAGTCGAGTCGACCGAACGCCAAAAATAGAAAAGCGGCTATTTTGAGGGGTTGCATGCTTTTGGAGGAAAAATAAGAATAGAAGGACGGGTGGTGCGTTTTGGGGATCATTCACCGATCTCTCTTCTGCGAGTGCGAGTGAGACGCTGCATGCAAGCGAATTGAAGCTCGGGGGTGGTCGGGAGGTTCGAGGTCCGTACAACGAAGTGCGCCCATATATTTTGCTCCTCTGTTGTATCAAACACTATCAATACAAAGATTTCTTCCTTTCTTTTTGCTGTCTATCTCTATTATTCTGTTCCTGTGATAATTGGTATCAGAGCAAGCGGTTGATTCTGGACATGGACGGATACGAGAAGAAGATAAAGAAGCAAGAAGACCTGATTCGACGACTACGAGAAGATCTGGAAATTTCAAATCGGGAGCGTGCTGAGGCTCTGCGAGGCAAAGTAGCACGAGAACCTGATATCTATGTGCAACTTAATGGCGAACAGGAACACGGAAACCATGCTATTCCACCAGGAAACAATAATCAACGTGTCGGCGCTGGGGCACCTGGCGGTGGTGATGGTGGAGATGATCATGATGGGAACGGTGGTGATGGACGTCAAGGTCATCCACACGAAAGAGAGCGGAATGACGGCGAAGCGGAAACTAATGAAAGGAGAGGACGAAGAAGGAAACGTGATGAAGAAGATGCAGATGAAGATTTTGAAAGGGCAGCTTTGCAGCAAGTCTTCAAGAAGGCAAAGATTAACGAGTTTAATGGCATCGAGAAAACTGGCGAAGATCTCGAAGCATGGATTGAAGAGTTAGAAGACTATTTTCCATTGAAGAAGTTCTCTGAAGAAGCAAAAGCAAAGGTTGCAGTTGTTCATCTTCGACAAACCGCAAAGCTTTGGTGGAAAGCATACCTTAAACAGCAAACAAAGGTTACTCGAATCACTTGGGAGGAATTTAAAATGCAAGCGTATAAAAGGTACTGTTCTCCATACTATGAAATGGATAAAAAGATGGAGTTTTACATGTTTCAGCCGTAACCTGAGGACGAGCCAAGTCTTACTGTACATGAGTATAAGGAGAAGTTTTTGCGACTTCACAAGTATGCACCGGAAGTAGAAGGAGAGGCGTGTTGACAAACAAATTTATCGAAGGACTGCGTAAAGATCTGTATTATCAAGTAAAGGGTGCAGGGGCTACCGATTTTCTGGATGCTATTGCGAAGGCCAAAAATTATGAGAAGAAGGTGAAGTATGAGAGCCGCAACCCTACTCCAAGCAGAATTATACCTACCGGGCATAGAACGCAGAATAGGCCTTTTCAGACAAACACTGAGTTTCCTCGAAGGAATTTTACAAATAATCAGAGAAGACCACCCAATAATTTTTCAAATCAGAATCAGAATTTCAATCGAAATCAGAGTACAAATAAGAATGCTGTAAACAACCGCAATCAAAATTTGGGTCAGAATGATGCAAATCAGAATCAAAGAAGACGACAACCGCTGGGGTGGCAACATGATCGTGCTTTTCTAGAACGAGCAAGGAGATTTGGGTTATGTTTCCGTTGCGGTGAGCAAGGTCACAAGATGTTCGAATGCCCAAATAAGAAGATCGATTAGGCAGTTCTTGCACGAATGGAAGCCAATATGAATGCGATGGACACCACGATTGAGGAAGCGAGCGAGAAGGGTAAGTGCTCTGAAATTCCTATGAAATGTATGACAACGTCTGTTCATCATTTAAGGGCATCCGTTATAAGAATTCGGGTAAGATAGGAACTAAAATTGTGAATTTCCTCATTGATTCGGGTAGTACGCATTGTTTTATGTCTAACAAGCTCACGCAGACTTTGAAATTGAATTCTGATTCCCACATTAGGAGACCTGTAGAATTGGCCAATGGGAAGAAACATTATACACAGGGTCATATTCAAAACTTACCTTTTTTGCTGAACAAAGAGAAACATTCGGGAGAATTTTATGTTATTGGCATGGGTGAACAGGATGTAATTTTGGGAATGGATTGGTTGGCTGCGAATCATGCATTGATTGATTGTGAGAGGGGTGAGTTGGTTTTTAAAAACAGAGATGGTCATGCGATTAAAGCTGAGGAGAGAAATACTAAATCACTTCTGATTTCTGCCATGAAACTTTTGAGGGGGGTGAGACAAGGGTGTGAGACGTTTCTTGTGTTTGCTAACGAGATTACAGAGGATTTTGGGAATAAACAGAAAGAGGAAAATCCGGAATTTGTAGAGGATCTCTTACATGAATTTAAGGATGTGGTCCCGGGCGATCTTCCTGGTATGCCTCCGCCTAGAGCGGTAGACCACGCCATAGACAAATTTCGAGCTTCCCTGGCAAAATCCGACCATGTTCCATCTATATGTTTCCAGGCTGCGCAATCTGCAGGAATTCGTAGCACACCATCCGAAGATTTATTCTCCTCATGCCATGATGCTAGGGCGGCCATGGACATACATTCGAAGAAATGCTTGATGCGAGGAAGCAGAGGAAAATGTCGCAAAACCTTTTGTGGAGTTTTTGTCCCGTGGAGATCTACTCGATATCTTTCGGAATCACATTTCAGACACTTCTCCATGTCTATGTATTCCCCTCTGAAAAGAATACAGTCATTAGGACAAGCGTGGATAGAATTGTAATCCATCCCCAAGTTTCGCAAAATCTTTCTTGCTTCATCTCGGGAATCTGGCATCACATTGTCAGCTGGTAGTATGTGCTCTTTAAGCAATCTACACAACATAAAAATACGATACAGTCGTGTAAAAATCTATCAGATCATTATACATTTAGAGTTTTATTAAAGTAAACTAATTGTAATAGATCACCTGAAAAGCGTTGTGACACTAGTGTCACTCCATCCAAACATTGTCTGCATGTTGAGAAGAACCAGGAGTGCTTTCAATCTAGACATACCTGCTCCATTATACAATGGCGTATCGGCTTCACTTTTCATATCATCATAGATAAGCCTTTCTGAATCCATGATCGTCTCGATCATTTCATCAATCTCGGGCTCAAACATTGCCTCGTTGGGAATGTGCTCTGCATGATCATCCCCCGAGCTGTCAGAGGCTACATCTTGTGGCCTCACATATGCTGCTTGACCAAAGCGCCTGCGAACACGTCTATTGGGTTGCAAAATTGCTGCTTGTTGGCCAACGTCAGAGTTCGACGAGTTATAATTGGCAACAACTCGATCTATAATAGATGGATCGAACTCGCCAAATTCGCGAACGTGCTGCAAAGAAACACGTCTTGTCCGTCGCACGACATGCTTGCATTGATTACAAGGACATAAGACCCTCGTTGAGAGATAGGTGTTTCGGTTGGACGGTCCCACATCCTCGTCACTACTCATAATGAGGATAAATATCTTATAACGTGGACAACAAATTTAATATTCTATTGGCATTCTTAGTCTTATCTCTCTCTCTCTCTCTCTCTCTCTCTCTCTCTCTCTCTCTCTACCTCACATTCTCTAGTCATGTCCAATCCCCGCACACCTCGGTCTAGAGGTGCACGGAGATCAGAACCACCGGGTTATAATCTCGTCTTTATTGGTCAATACCTATATTTGTGGGTACAAGAAATCTACACACCCACGTCTACATGATACTGCATGTAGTGGACAAAACCCCTTTTCCTCCTCTCTAGCTGTAGCACTTCACAACATCTTAACATCTTTTCACAGTAGATCTTTTCACTGTTCGTCTAACTCTAAACCCTAAATCGTAAGTAATTCTTGCGTGGACTCTCTAATGAATCGGCGACGATACCCTATATGGCCTACAAAGGAATTGATGGTTTCAATTGAAAACGTATTGAAAATAATTACCATTTCATTGTAAATCACTCCTAGTGTAGAATCTGGCCAATCTATCATAACGAACAGCTCCAAAACCCCCCACCCCTTTAGAATGATTCTTCAAAGTTGGAGTTTCAAATTGAAAGTTATGACAATTTTATGTTTTGTTGAATTTTGGATTCTTGCTACGTATGCGCTGCGCGAAACCACGGGAGGCAAAAAATGTCCTATTTCTATGAAGAAAAAGCAACCACACTCTAATACCATGTTGAGTAGAAAGAGAAAAAGAAGAGCAGAAAGATGATATGCAAAATGTGCAATCGCAAAGTGTATAGGATACATGCACATGATGATATATATATATATAACCCAGGGATATATTTAGAGTAGCTTCACATATAAGCTCAACACATGCTACCATTCTAGTTTGAAGCTAAGATTCTTGCTTCCATGTCCATGCTTCCATGCATAAATAAGTATGAATAGTCTCTAGACGAGGGTATAAAGTGTCACCCAAGGACCACATAAGTGTCATAGGGTTGCAAAACCCTATCTCCCTTATGTATCAATAGTCTCTAAACCAAGGTATATAAGGGTGATAGAGTTATAAAATCATGCCAAACAATCTAGTTCCATATAAGAAAGATAGGTCTTGAAGACCTTTTTGAGTTCATAATATCATAATTAAAATTCAAAGTCATCATGGTCCCAAAAGCACATACCAATAGCAAATTCTTGGTCATGCAAAATTTAGGAAAGTGCTAAGTTTGACCTTGCTTAATCTACATACCACAGTAAATAGCTCCAAACTAGGATGATTGGTCACATGAAATCTACTAGCAATTCTTGATGTTAGGACAAATGATCAAATGTGAAACATGAGCATGATCTTAAGAGGATGTTAAATTCAAAGGTAAGAACCATGACATCTATTGAATGCAATAATTGACCAATGTCTATGCAAGAGAATTCTAGAAGGAAAGGTATAGATGGGATGCTTGTTCCTAGGACCATATATGCTAGAATACAAAAACCAAACATAGTTCTCATTTCTTTTTAGGTTTTTTCATCCAAGATCATGTAGAATGTAGTAATGTGCTAAATAATTAGCGCATGATTAACTCTGGCCCATGATGTTTCAAAGCTGCAAGAAGCGGCTCAGTCTTCATCCTCTGATGCACTCATTACTACTGACGCCTTCAAACCCGATTAGAAAAGTCAAATTAGGTGACCCTAACGACCCTAAGCACATCCTCCTAGCCTCTTGGTTATGGGATCATCCCACACTACTCGATCAAGTAGTCTCACTTATGTACTCAAGATGTTTTTGCATGGTCTTACAAGGATTTGGAAGGAATCCCACCAGAACTTGGTGTCCATACTAGCCCTCTCGTTGAAGGGGCCAAGCCAGTTAGAGGACAGGCTTACAAGCTCAACCCTAAGTATGCCGAATCTCTCAAGAAAGATCTTGAAAATATGCAAGAAGTAGGGATCATTGTGCCAGTGGAGCACTCTGAGTGGCTATCATGCCATGGTCATCGCGACTAAAAAACAATCAAATAAAATCCATGTGTGTGCTGACTACCGTGCGTTGAAAAGGTAACTATCCCATATGGTTTCCCCACCCCCTTCACTGAGCATTTGAAGATGTGGCAGGGCATGTACTATAGAGTTTCGTGGATGGCTTCAGGGGTTACAATCAGTTAGGCATCCATCTGCATTATCTGATCAAAACGGATTTGTCACTCCATGGGGCTAAAAAAATGGTCCGCCCTCTTTCAATCGCAGAATATATCTCATCTTTTGTCCTTGCTTACGGATCATCTTCGCATCTTCATAGATGATTCGAGTGCTCAATGTTCGACCTCAGTGGAGAATCTAGAGGAACACCTTGCCCAACTCTCAATCGTCATCCTCAGGTGCAGGGAGTTACGTTTGAAACTCAATCCCAAAAAATGTCAATTTTTGGTCACTGAAGATACATTACTGGGCCATGTTTTATATTTTTGAATCCATTTGTATTAAGATTCTTGTTATGAATGTTTGAATTGATTTTTATGCATCATATATAATTTAGATTGCATAAAAGAAATTAGGTCAAAAGTTAATTATTTGAAATTACAATGTATTCAATTAGATTTACATATTGATACGTGTTGAATTTCTTATTGCATGATTCTTAGATTTGATTTTCATGCATCATATGAAATTTGGTTTGTATGAAATAAGTTAGATCAAGAGTAAGCATATTGAATTTACATCATTTTCAATTATATTGAAAGAAGTAGATAATTTGATTGATCTCCATATTTACTCTTTATGTGTATCACATATATTTCGATGCATGATTGTGTATGATGTATGATAAATATGAAATCAAGATTTTCTTTGACTGAATCTACTAAGAGTTACATGATGTTTTTGTAGAGAGAATACTATCCATCATCTAATATTTTACACAGAAATTTGATATATGACGTTTCACTTGAAGAAAGAGATTTCAATTCATTGTAGATATTGAAGGGTTATGCATTTGATGATTCATAAAGAATTATAATTGTAGATATCGAAATCCAAAACCTAAGCAAGAATGCATGGTATTGTGACCATGATATATATTTTGGAACTCAAGACTTTTCCATGTACTAGGAATTTGGAGCAAGATTCCTAGCTTCACATTGATCCTTATCATTACCTTTTCAAGCATGGCCTTAAGATCAAGCATTTTGAGGATTTTTTTTTTCAAATTGAAGTATGCTATTACTATCTAAAATTCAATCTTGGATTTGATCCTTGTAATGATAGAATGGTCTTATGACCATTGTCAAGAAATGTGCATTGGGGCTAGGAAAGCCTCCGGCCTCTTACTGTGAGGGTTTGCAACAAAATCAAGCAAGTCATAGAAGATTTGAAGCTAAAGCAACACTCATAAAGACCAAAACTCTAGTCATGAAAGTTTCACTTTGCACTACAAGAGGTTGTGTGCTCTTGTGACGCTTTTAACGATGGAAATACACTGGGTTTTTATAACCCCCAGCGTCGCTAAGAGCGTCGATATGGGGACGTTGCTATACGCGTCGCTATGGCAGTCGCTATAAGCGTCGCTATATAGCAATGCCTACAACGACGCTGCAGGGCCATCAATAGTGACATTTATACTCACGCTGCAGAGCCTAATATAGCGACGGTCATAGTGACGCCCGAGATGAAAATTTTTTGGTGGCAGGGCATTCACCCATCAACCATATTGAATGTTTCATTTGTCTATTTACATTTGAAAAAAAGTGCAAAGGTAAATATAGACCCAAAATAGTCACCCACAAGACAATATAATCATTAACTCCATCATCCATAGTACGTATTGTTTGAAAAATAAAGATACAAAAATGACAAGCGTGAATTGATGAAGGTAAATCAATGACAATTGTACACATAGGCAAAATCACTTGATTGTTAATCATTGCAAATGTAATAGTTACAAACCATTGTCATTATTTTAAAAATATACATGGTTTTCAAAAAGACGTATAAAAGTCGTCTCATGATACATAATCTATGACAAAAAGAAACTAATGCTATCTAGCTATGGCTAACCGACGTCGTCTAATCAGACGTCTCATCGCATCGAAGCGCCGTATCTGTCGGATTCTGCAAAAAAATCAATAAGCTAGCTTTTTGTAAGTATAAACATATAGCGACGTTTATAAAACAATACAATAAATAGAAAAGAATAAACCCTAATACTAACCATGCCGCCACGAGAACTCAGGATGTCTATAAGGGCGTTTAATCCCTTCCTGCCTGCGTACTCACGGCCGTACGGTGTGGGATCGCGTCCTATAAACGACCACTGTCAAAACATACAAAGAATCCATTATGTTAGAATTTCAAATCCCATAAACCCTAAAATATCAAACATTTAAAATGGGATGTTAACTATTTACATACTTACTTGTTCACAATGCTCGGGTAGTACGAAAGTGTCTCTTAGGTCAATCCATTTCTTAGTTGAATCCACCTCAAGAAAACCAGACTCTTCTCTACGCACAGTAGCCTTGCGACCCTCCATGATTATCTTGCACCATTGCACGTCGAACAAGTCGACAAAAAATCCTCTATAATCGATCCTCAAAATCTCTTGTAGCTTGCCGAAGTAAGTGAGTTGCACCACCACAGGATCTGCATCAGAGGACCGTCGTCGACTAGACTGTTCAAATTTTGCCATGATTCCACAATCTTGAGTAAACCGTTTTTTGTCGATCCGTTCCACCCTAAAATGTCGACCTTTACACCATGCTGCTGAGGAATCCGTAGCACACCATCCGAAGATTTATTCTCCTCATCCCATGATGCTAGGGCGGCCATGGACTTACATTCGAAGAAATGATTGATGCGAGGAAGCAGAGAAAAATGTCGCAAAAGGTTTCGCGGAATTTTTTTTCTGTGGAGATCTACTCGATATCTTTCGGAATCACATTTCGGACACTTCTCCATGTTTATGTATTCCCCTCTAAAAAGAATGCAGTCATTAGGACAAGCATGGATCGAATTGTAATCCATCCCCAAGTTTCGCAAAATCTTTCTTGCTTCCTCTCGGGAATCTGGCATCACATTATCAGCTGGTAGTATGTGCTCTTTGAGCAATCTACACAACATAAAAATACGGTACAATTATGTAAAAATCTATAAGATCATTATACATTTAGAGTTTTATTAAAGTAAACTAATTATAATAGATCATTTGAAAAGCGTTGTGCGCTAGTGTCACTCCATCCAAACTTTGTTTGCATGTTGAGAAGAACCAGGAGCGCTTTCAATCTAGATACACGTGCTCCATCATACAATGGCGTATCGGCTTCACTTTTCATATCATCATATACAAGTCTTTCTGAATCCATGATCGTCTCGATCATTTCATGAATCTCGGGCTCAAACATTGCCTCGTTGGGAATGTGGTCTGCATGATCATCCCCTGAGCTGTCAGAGGCTACATCTTGTGTCCTCACATCTTGTTGCCCTCGCTGCGCTCTTTGACGGCTATGTGATGGAAAATTTCCATAGCCTGCTCTGATTTGCTGAAAATCAACCTGCAAAACAGCATTTTCTACAAAAACGATGCAAAAATAGAAAGTCCCACTTTTTTCTTAATCTGTGGCCCTCAACGAGCATCAAAACATCAAAATATCTAAAGACTCAAAGAACCAAAGTTGTTCCTTATAATGCAGGCTTCAATCACTTCATATATCACTTTTTCAAAATCCCACGTTAACACCTTCAAAAATGCCCCAGAAAGTGCCTTCCGGATCAAAAAATTTTATTGGACAAAAACAATCCACACATTCTTCTACACAGTGGACTAACTTTAAAACTACGAAAACTTCCTAGAAAAACAAAATTTATTACTAAACCACCTCAAAATCAAGTCCTGTTACAATCTCCCCTTTTCAAAATTAACTCTGTCCTCAGAGTTGGAAGGAGGGAAATTCTCTTTGCAAAACACAAAGATCAACCCATGATGCTTCCTCTACTGGATAGTTCTGCCACTTAACCAAAACTTCCACAATGTCTCTATTTCTCAAATGTTTGACACGCCTATCTAGCACTAAGTCTAGTTCTACTGTCAATGTTCCGTCATCTTTCAACTTAGAGTTGTCCTGTAAAACATGATCCACGTTACGAACATACTTTTTCAATAAACTCACATGAAATACAGGATGCACTTTGACATGAGAAGGCAATTCCAATTTGTAAGCTAATGAACCAATTCGCTTCAAAATTTTAAATGGCCCAGCAAATCGTGGAGACAATCGCTTATCCTTTCCAAGAATCAAATGAGACTTCTCGAGAATAACCTTTAAGAAAATCATATCCCCAGTTTCATACTCCACAACCCGATGTTTCTTGTCATAATACAATTTATGTCTCTTTTGGGCTTCTCTAATATTCCCCTGATTTTGGCCAACTCGTTATCCATTTTCTCAAGCATCTCACGTGACAGTTCTACCTTATTCCTCGAGCTAAGAAAATTTATAGGTGTGGGATAGTTATAGCCACTGATTCACTCTCTCCGTTTTCCCATCGGTTTGAGGATGAAAAGCAGTAGACATGTGTAACTGGGTACCTATAGAGTCAAAAGTCGCTCTCCAGAAATGAGAAGTGAACTTAGAATCTCTGTGAGACACTATGCTCTTGGGCATTCCATGCAAACGAAATATCTCTCAAACAAGCATGCAATGGTCAAAGCAGTATCAGTTATTTTCACGGGAAATAAGTGAGCCTGTTTTGTGAGTCTATCTACCACCACAAAGATCGAGTCATACCCTCCACGAGTAGTAGGAAGTCTAATGATAAAGTCCATGGATATAGACTCCCACTTCTGTAAAGGAATTTCTAAGGGTTGAAGGTCACCAGGCATCCTCTTATGTTCAATTTTAACTTGTTGACATTGAAAGCATTCACGCACATAATTCTTAACATCCAATTTCATACGTGGCCAAAAGAATGAACTTTTAATCTTTTCATATGTCTTATTCAATCCAGGATGACCAGAAAAAGGTGAGTTATGACACTCATGCAGAATTTGACTCTTAAAAGCAGAATTTGTAGGAATACACAAGCGGTCATAATAATACAGATTTCCCTTATATAAGTGATACCTGTTCTCATACATCTCACCAATATTCTCACGCAAGAATTTCAAAATAGTCATGTAAAAAGAATCATTTCGAACTTCGGCATGTATCTCATCAATCAAATTGGATCGCACAACAGTCAACAAATTACACATGGGCCTACGACTCAATGCATCTACAACTTTATTTTCTTTCCCACACAAATACTTCAAGTCAAAATCATACTCAGCCAGCAATTCTATCCATCTCCTTTGTCTGTTGTTTAACAATGGCTGAGTGAAAATATACTTCAAACTTTGATGATCAGTATGCAATTCAAATTTGACACCAAGCAAAAGATGACGCCAATGTTTCAATGCATGAACAACAACAAGCAATTCTAGATCATGTGTTGCATAGTTCAATTCATGTCATCTTAATTTCCTAGACTCATATGCAACCACTCTTCCTTCTTGTGTCAAAACACACCCTAGTTGTTCACCACTAGCATCACATGACACAACAAATGGTTTGCCCATCTCAGGAACTTTCAAAACACAATTTTCTGCTATTTTAGCCTTCAAGGTCTCAAAAGCAGTCTCACAGGTAGAAGTCCACACAAAACCCTTGTCTTTCTTGGTCAATTCGGTCAAAGGACTTGCTATCTTAGAGAAATCTTTAATGTGTGCTCTCTCATATTGTGCTAGACCCATAAAGCTTCTCACATCCCTTAATGACTTTGGTGTTAGCCACTCCACAATAGTCTTAACTTTGTCAAGGTCAATGTGAATCCCCTCTTTAGAAATCACTCTTCCCAAATACACAATCTGATCCTTTGCAAAAGAACACTTACTTGCTTTGGCATACAATTTATGTTCACGCAAAACCTCAAATGTTTTCTTTAAGTGCAATGCATGATCTTCTTCATTCTTAGAATACACAAAAATATCATCCAAGAATACCAGAATGAAGTCATCAAGATACGGGTGAAAAATATTATTCATTAAGCACATGAAAGTTGCTGGTGCGTTAGTCAAACCAAAAGCAAGAACTGTAAATTCATAATGCCCATAACGTGTACGAAAAGCAGTCTTTGGAATGTCCTCGACCTTAATGCGGATTTGATGGTAGCCAGAACGAAGGTCAACCTTTGAAAATATTGTGGCACAACTCAAATGGCTAAGCAATTCATCTATGTGAGGAAGAGGATATTTGTTCTTAATGGTCTATTTTTTTAACCCCCTGTAGTCAATGCATAACCTATATGTACCATCCTTTTTCTTTTGGAATAACACAGGACTACCCCAAGGAGATACACTAGGTTTAATGAAACCCTTTTTCAAAAGATCATCAATATTGAACCTGTATGGAGCCCTTGAATAAGGTGTTGCTCCTGGATGGATGGCGTAAATCCATTTGGTCAAAGATCAACATCTTACAGTGTATGGCCCGTTGTCATCGTCAACTACAACATTCCCCCGTGGTTGACTACGAAGAAGGGGCACCTATGGCTAAGCTTGATTCTGCGAGGGCGATATAAAGTGGGGAATATGGATGTGTATCTTCGTCCACTATTGGAAGAGCTACAACAATTGTGGATTGGCATAGAGGTGGTGGATATGAGCCGACACACAGGACGACGGAATGCTTTGATCAGAGGCATTCTAATGTGGACCATGCATGACTATCCCGGGCTAACAGAATGCTCAGGTGATCTATTGACACTCCTCACTCAGACACTGTAAATCTTGTTTTTTCCCATAGTTGATCTATTATCATGTGTATACATGCAGGGCTTCAAACAAGCGGATACAGAGCAGGTGTCACATATGGACCTAGACTGAATGCACGTAGGGCACCCTCACTGAAGAAGCAAATCTACGAAGGTCATCAAGCATATCTTCCAGAGAATCATGTGTTACGCGACGGCTTTTTGGGAAGAGAGCCACCAAGGATGTCTGCACAAGCATGGTTAGAGCAGAAGGAGATGTGCGATGACGGATTGCCTCCAGGGATGAAGAGACTATTTCTATGGTACGAGTTACCATACTGGCCCCGACTCATGATCAATCACTTGCTCGATCCAATGCACATATTCAAGAATGTGGATAATCTACTATGGGACCATCTGACCGGCAAGAAAGATACTTTGGGAGCCAGAGTTGACCTTAGAAATGTGGATCGTATGGAGCAATATTGGCCGCAAACAGCGTCTGATGGATCGATAAAACTCCCTAAAGCACCATGGATTTTCACAGGAGCCCAAGAACGCAAAGTAAAAGAGACCATTCGATCTTTGCGGACCCCCACTGGCGTAATGCACTCGCTTCGAACGTGTTTTACTAAAGAAGGAAAGCTTACCGGTTTGAAGTCACACGATTGGCATAAAATGTGTCAGGTAAGTTCATAGTGGACTTTAATATCATTGCATAAAATGTGGACTTTAATATCATTGCTGCACATACTTTACAGTTTATTTTACTGGTTGCCATTGAGGGATGTTTGTCTCTCGACATCCGTAACACAATCTACAAACTTGCAAAGCTAGTGCAATGGATCTCACAAAAGGAGATCAACGTAGACTCCATACCATTCGCCAAACTAAATGCTGCGGAGCTTGTGTGCATGTTTGAGAAACATTTTTCTACTACCATGCTAACCATTCAGGTGCATCTTCTTGTTCACATAGTTGATGAGGTGGAAATAGCTGGCACAGTTCATTCCAGATGGATGTTCTTCTTAGAACGTTTCATGAAAACGCTTAAGGGATATGTGCATCAAAAGGCACGTTCGGAGGGTAGCATGGCAGAAGGTTGGTTGGTATCAGAGTCCCTAGTGTACATTGGAGAGTGGCTAGACAGATTTGATAAAGCCCGGGACACGCTATGGCGAACCATAGATGATGAGCGCATATCTGGGATTTTCATGTGCAATCTCGGTGTTGAGAAGAAGATGACGGAAGATCTAGAGGCTAAAATCAACCGATTTTGCATGCTTCACAATCCAGTGATGCAAAAGTGGATTTCACAATATGAGGATGCAAAGCAAGAGAGACAAAGGGCACGAATCGAGTGGAGACGGGGAAGACGACCACCGATGCACTATCCAGCGGTTCTGGAGAGCCTACCAACCTTCATGAGCTTAAGATGGTTGCACAACCAATTGAAAAGCGCACAACAATGCGGTGACGAAGTGACTGAGGAAGAGTGGGAGTACTCTCGGGGTTGCACGACCAAGGTAAGTTTGCAATGTACGACTAGCAAGTGACTTTATTTATAAACGTTTGAACGGCCACTCATAATCTTTGTTCATTGTAGTATAAGTCATACACAGTAGCATGGTGTAAAGGTCGACATTTTAGGGTGGAACGAATCGACAAAAAGCGTTTTACTCAAGATTGTGGAATCATGGCAAAATTTGAACAGTCTAGTCGACGACGTTCCTCTAATGCAGATCCTGTGGTGTCGGAACTCACTTACTTCGGCACGCTGCAAGATATTTTGAGGATCGATTACAGAGGATTTTTTGTCGACTTGTTCGACGTGTAATGGTTCAAGATAATCATGGACGGTCGCAACGCTACTGTGCGTAGAGGAGAGTCTGGTTTTCTTGAGGTGGATTCTACTAAGAAATGGACTGACCTAAGAGACACTTTCGTACTACCCGAGCATTGTGAACAAGTAAGTATGTAAATTGTTAACATCCCCCTTTTACAAGTTATGTGCTTGAAAGCTCTCATGTAAGTTATGTGGCTCTGGCAAGTAATATTTCATCCTACAAAGTCTACATCAAACTGGTGGTACGTCATAGAGGTAGCCCCTTGTAGTGCAAGGACGTATGAAGGCTACCATGTGCCAATCACAACGGCATCAATGGAGGAGATCAGAGAAGATGCTCAATCAGAAGCCGCTGCGGTGGTGCCAGACGAGCATCAAGATTCTACTACTCTATATGGGGTGCATGCAGAGGAGCTACAAAATGAAACAGAGGATATGTGTTTAAACGGAGAGCTCTATATAGATATAGGAAGTTATGCTTAGTTATGCGAGGATGAGAGAGAGATCTCTTAAAGCCACAAATATTGTATTTGAACAATTTTGCTCCGTGTTGTAAAAGCTCTGGCTCTCTAAGTACCTTCCATGGTGTATAACGCTCTTTTCTACTCGCGCTCACATCTTTTGATTGAAAATTCTGAGTTTTTGACTTGCCTCTTCTATCACTCAATTCATTGCGTCATTGTATTTATATGCGTCATTACGTCATTGTATTTAATGGTCTTTGCGTCATTGTCTACTCTATTCATTCAATATTAAGTTTAAATATTCGTGTGTTTAATGCAGGTATGGATGATGAGGAGTTTCTTTCTTCTTTGTCACCGCAGTAGAGACAGTGGTACGTGGAGCGTCATCGCTCTGGCGCATCATCGCACGTTCCTACTCCATCCGCATCTCCCTCTCTTTCGGAGCATTCGGCGCGCTCCGAAGCTTCGACGTCGACGAGACGAGCTTCACACTCGTCTAGACACCGGCGCTCTAGTGGTGGCGGTGGCGGTTGTTGTGGGGATTCCGCCACCGATGCCTCCACACCGCCTCGTGTTCGACGAGGCTCTTTACCCTCCCCTTCTTTGCCCGTCCCCACACCAGCCACAGCATCGCCATCTACACCAGGTTTTGCACGGCTGACTGTTCCTAGAAGCTACACACCTCTACCTACTCCGCCAGGAGCCACCCCACTCGACACTCCTCGCTTCGGGGCCCAGACGCCGGTGGAGACACCTGACGTCTGTACCCCCATCGACACGCCGCTAGAGACCCCTGCCAGGACACCCAGGTTCACGCGTCACCGGCCAGAGGGCTTGTCTTACTCCGTCGACTTCAGCGGCGGCATCATCATGGATGATGACGGCAAGAAGGTGATCTCGCGCATGCGTGGTCTTTGCTCTCAGTTGTTTAGACACTACATACTAAACAAATGGAGTGAAGTACCAAGTGATTTAAAAAACAGAGTCATCAGCATACTTCATGATGCGTTTCCCGTTCCAACACGGGATCAGCGCTTCAATGAAGACCTGATGAAGATTCGAATGCGCGAATACTGCAAACACAAGCGTTCCGAAGTGCAAAAAGCAATCAAGAATGGGTGGAACAGGCCAGATTGGCTGGCCAAAGAAGATTGGAAGAATGCGAAGAAAGCAGCACGCGAGAATCCCGACAAGTGGAAGCAACGAAAGGATGCAGCCAGAGCGCGAGTAGAGGCAGGGAGCTCGCACCACTTGGGGAGCGATGGATGGGCATCATTTGAGGCCGATTTTGTAAGTGTTTTCGCATTGCTCTTTATGTTCAATAGTTTAGGGTTTATGAGTTTTTGAATTCTAACATAATGAAATCTTTGTATGTTTTGACAGTGGTCGATGATAGGACGTGATCCCACACCGTACGAACGCGAGTACGCAGGCAGGAAGGGCTTAAACGCCCTGATGGACATTCTCAGTTCTCGCGGCGGCATGGTTAGTATTAGGGTTTACTCTTTTCTATTTTTTGTATTGTTTTATAAATGTCGTTATATGTTTATACTTATTGAAAGCTGTCTTATTGTCTTTTTTTGCAGAATCCGACAGATACGCCGCTTGGACGCGATGAGACGTCTGACTAGACGATGTCAGTTTAGCCGTAGCTAGATAGCATTAGTTTAGGGTTTCTCATAGCTTATGTATCATGAGACGGATTTTATACGTCTTTTTGAACCATGTATATTATTACATTTGTCACCGCAGTTCCTTTTGCCAATCAATTCTTTATGCCTATGATGTTGTACAATTGTCATTATTACATTTGCCAATCAATTCATTTTGCCTATGATGTGTACAATTGTCAATTTTGCAAACAATGCGTCTTGTGGGTGACTATTTTAGGTCAATTATCTACCCTTGCACTTTTTTTAAAAAGTGAATCAAGTACAATATGGTTGATGGGTGGCAGGGCATTCAATGCCCTACCACCAAAAAACAATTCTCTCAGGCGTCACTATAACCGTCGCTATTTATGGCTCTGTAGCGTCGCTATAGTCTTCTGTGTAAGCGTCGCTATAACCGTCGCTATGAGCGTTGCTATATAGCGATGCATATAGCGACGCTCTCGTAGCGACGGTTTTAGCGACGCCGGGGGTTATAAAAACCCAGTGTATTTCCGTCGCTAACAGCGTCACAAGAGCACACAACCTCTTGTAGTGAAAAAGAGTTTCAAAAATCTAACCTTTACGGATCGCTTCGCGATCACGTTTTTACCTTGTTCTCGCAGGTATACTTGGCGCGCAAGTCGAGTCGACCGAACGCCAAAAATAGAAAAGCGGCTATTTTGAGAGGTCGCATGCTTTTGGAGGAAAAATCAGAATAGAAGGACGGGTGGTGCATCTTGGGGATCATTCACCGATCTCTCTTCTGCGAGTGCGAGTGAGAGTGCGAGTGCGAGTGTGAGTGAGACGCTGCATGCAAGCGAATTGAAGCTCGGGGGTGGTCGGGAGGTTCGAGCTCCGTACAACAGAGTGCGCCCATATATTTTGCTCCTCTATTGTATCAAACACTATCAATACAAAGATTTCTTCCTCTGTTTTTGCTGTCTATCTCTATTATTCTGTTCCTCTGACATTGACTATCAGCTATTTTATAAATGGACACATGAAGGATGGGCCATTTATGAGTTCTATCCAAAGTGAACATCTTATCATATACTCTTCTTTGATACATTTGGCACATTTATAGCTATTGTTCTAGTCTAGGGAGAGGAACTTCCAATACTCTTATGTCCACCACAGAAAAATATCTTTTTTCACAAATGCATTATGAAACTGAGTGCCTGCAGCCATACTAGCCAACTCTTGGATAGTAGGAATATTTCTAGTAAAATACGACATCCATGTACTATTTTTGAGAATATTCATTTTCATCTATGCATCTTTTTCTATTTCTCTCTTTGTCCACTTAATAAGTGGGGGTCCACTTAATAAGTATGTGACTATCACATGAGTTTAACAGAAGGAGTTATTAAATTTTGATTTTTCTCACATTTCACTAACCATAAAATGGTATTGGAAAAAAAAATTATAGGAAAATATTGTTTAATACTTGTAAAAAATTTACAAATAAACAATTTTAGAAATAGATGTTGAATGCATGTGATATACACATTATAAACATAGTGAACAATGAGGACATGGCTAGGGGTTTGTAGTAGATCATTCTTTCAATGCACATTTTCTATCCAAAGAGTTACTACGAGGATACTTTGTCCATAGAGAATATTTATGAGACATTTTGGCATCACTACAAGCATTTCTATGGTCATGTTGCATACACAACACCTTTAGCGATGCCAGAATGCGTTGATTCAACAATGTATGGGCATCACTAGTGACCTTAGGGTAAAACACTTATTAAAAAGTGAGGGACCCATCTATCCCCAATACTAACTTATTATGGGTGTGGAAGTCGTGATACACAAACAAGTTCTTGGTAGGGTGCATAAGGTAGATGAAGCAAAATCATAGAAGTATGATCCAGAGTTCGAGCCTTGTTGATGCACTATACTTTCATTCACTAGATCCCAGCTTTTCATTCACCCCTCATTTTGTTACATAGGAAAAATGTAGTTTCCTCATTGATCGTGTGCGTATTATCGTGTAGGCTATGGATTTTCTTGCTAGTACATTTGGCATGTCACCACACGGTCCTTGATCCGACCTCCTAGCTTAAATGGCATCCCTGACTTAATGGATTTCTAGAGAGGGTGTCACAAACTTTTCCTAACTTGGTGGCCTGATAGTTCACCTCACCTTTTATTTAGTATTATCCATGGGGCGAGACTTGTACTTAGGGCCCTATGAAACCAAGCATCAAGGGTCTTCCTTTTAGGCTGTTGATAGTCAATCTACAATCAGAGGTATTTTTATCGTTGTAAGTTGCAGAGCTCAAGCTTTATCTTTAACACATGGATGCATATGCTCGTGGTGCTCAATTACCATAGACCTAACTTCCATCACCAGCTTGGCTAAAAGTTTTCCATTACTTTTCAATTTGAGTCTCTTTAAGATGGTTTTAAAGGAATCTTGAACATCACCTAAATCCCTGTTTGTACTTACGACTCTATGGAACTAAATGTCAAGGGTCTTATAGCCAACCTACACTCATAAGTATTTTACAACCGTAATCTACCGTTCTCCTAATCTCGAGTTCTATCTTTAACACATGGATGCATACACTCCTAGCATTGAATCACCATAGACCTACCTTCTATCACCAGCTTAGTTTAAAGGTTTTCTAGTACTTTTGTATTTTAGTCTCCTTAAGAAGGTTTCAAAGCAATTGCATGTGAACATCAACTGACTACATGATTTGTACTTAGGGCCCTACGAGCTAAGAATCAAGGGTCATCCTTTTAAGGTGTTTACAGTCAACCATAATCAATGGTATTTTATCACCGTGACCTAACCTTGTCCTAAGCTCAAGTTCTATGTTTAACACATGAATCCGTATGCTCTTGGTGTTCAATTACCATATACCTATCTTTTGTCACCAGCTTAGTTAAAGGTTTCCTATTACTTTTCGATTTTAGTATCCTTAAGATTCAAGTTATAAAGACATTATGAACATTCAACATACTGTACACTAATCCGCTCTTGCTTTCTAGTCACCTTCTTGGCTAGGGAACTTTCCTCTACATGTGTGCAAGTGAAATCATTTTTTCATTGCATGTAAGAATTAGTGAGCATGAATCACATATCATCTACTCTGAGCTACTATATCTTTACCCACAAATCTGATACATTCTTGCAGACTCTCTATGAGATCCACCGAGATGTAAATAGCCTTAACATTCAACATGGAGAAATTTTTACTCAATTCTGATAGTTGAGCTATCAAAACATGTTGATCAAGCAAGGAATTGTTAACCATCAAGGGCATTTTCACCTTCAGATGCAATTTGCACGAAGGAGTACAAAGACGAGGAAGGGGGGAATGTTGGCAGTCAAGCTAGACGGGTGCCATTCAAGTCTATCCCTTCTTCTAAGAGCCTAAAATTTTGATGTATTTCTATTCATTTTTGGAAGCCTTGTAATTATATTGAGCATCTTTGATTAAATATGGAAAAACTATGAGAACCTAACTTATAGAGTCTGTAATGAAATTGAGTCTTGTATGGTCGGCCACTAGCCAAGAGAGCCCTAGGTATAAAGCATAAGTTGTAACGTGGGAAGGGGGGATCATTATCAAGTTTTGAAAGGTTGAAAGCGTACGGCTGAGAGTGACTTCTACTCTACAACTTGTAATCATCACATTTTTAACTATGATAATGATATTTCAGTTTTGAAATTTGCAATGTGTTCCTTGTTCGGATGCTCTTTCAATTGAGTATTCTCATTGTCGATTCTACTCTGATTTTTGACTACTTGGTTGTAGACTAAATCTATTGATTTGAGCACGTTAAATAGTGTTTTTAATGTTATGACTATAGGAGAATGTTCATAAATTCTAGGACGGCCCTCTTGATATGTTCAATTGCAGTTTTTGAGACCTCAATTATGATCAATTGTGATTTTGGTACCTCCTTGAAATGTGATTAAACTCTATAGGTTAGTGTCCCTAAGTGTGGAGGACATCCTCATAAATTTTTGTGGCATTTGGAGTCCCTTTGAGTGCTAAAATAGAGAAGGACATAGGTAAATTTTCAGAACTAAGAGATTTGCATGTGTTAGAGATAGAAATATTCCATTGGTTCACTTCTTGAGGTTGACACCCTCAAAGAGTCCTCGTGCCCCATCCGAGTCGCTTCCCTAAGTATTGGCAATGTGTTAGTGCCAAAAAGATATGCAGGTACAAACGTCCAATTAGGGCCACCCGCTAAGAAGAGGCAATACAGATCCCTTTGTTTTACTAGAAAGTAAAAATGAAGGTTTTGATGAACATGTTATGGATAAAGATGAAGAAAGAGAGGGCAATGCATTATATTTCTTTTAAAATAATGATGAAATTGACATTAAATGAAGATTGAACTTGCAAGAGATATGTGTGGCACATGTCAACCGATGTGCAAGTTTAGAGGGGATGGACGTTGTGAAATGACATGTTTACAATGTGAATCTAAAATTTCACCCCTCTCTTTGTGCTTTTTAATATGAGGGACCTAACACAACAATTTACATAATGTCAAATGTGTGAGAGCAGGTACCATGACTATTGTCTTATATATACCTCACTGAGGCGATGAGGCACTAGATGGCACTATGGATTGTTTTATCACATTAAACTATGCCCAATTAATTGGATTATAATTGTACAAATTTCAAGTGTTTCAAAGTGGCACGCTTGTTTTGCCAAAAAAGTTCAATGGGGGCGATCTTAGTTGCTCATTTGGGCTTTTTATGATTAAAAAAAAGGAGCATTGTTTAGTTTAAATTGGCAAAAAAAAAAAGCCATAAAATGCTAAAAAATGACTAAAAAATAGTCAAACATGGCTCAAAATCCACATCACTCATGGTGCCATGACTATGAGAGCCTAAAAAAATAAACATTAAGAGATATATATGTTCATTCAATATCTTTGTGTGAAGGGTTGCCTAGCTTGTTTCTATGGTATACTAGTGTAGTCCTCATGTTTCCACTACAATTTTTAGATTGTGAGGCCATCAATTAGGGTTTTCTCTCTTAAAATATTCAACTGGGCTTGTCGAATGAAGTTCTAAAGATTTTATAAAATGGTTGTAACAAATAATTCTAGCATTAATCTAAGGTTTTTAGTAGGGCGAAAGAGCACTACATCTGTGTAATTGAGAATGAGGCTAGCTACACCAAACTTCACACACACAAGAGTTTTAAGTTATATTTTGTTCTTTTTCAACACTACAAGACGTGCTTAATAGTAACGACGCTCGTAGTGCAACGCTCAAACATGAAAAAGCACGGCGTCGCTATATGCGTCGCTATGAGCGTTGCTATGATACAAGTAACATAGCGACGCTCATAGCGACGCCTATAGCGATGCATATAGCGATGCCCCCAGGGCTAAAAAAAATAACCGAGAGCGTCCGAAAACTCAGATCTCAGATCTGAGTTTTCGACGCGCGCTCAAGCAAGCAAGGTAACGCTCTCCGTCTCTCTCTCTCTTTCTTCTACACACACACACACACACACAGGAGGAGAGGAAGGAGAGCCAGTTATGCTCCTTGCCTCTCCTCACTCTCATGTTCCCTTTCCCTCTTTCTCTCTCCCTCTCTCTCTCTCACACACACACACAAGAGGAGAGGAAGGAGAGCCAGGTATGCTCCTTCCCTCTCCTCACTCTCATGGTCCCTTCCGCTCTTTGTCTCCGTCTCTCTCTTTAACACACACACACACATTGTGTTTTTTAGAGAGAGAGAGAGAGAGAGAGAGCACAAGCATAGACAAAAAACGCACACACACATGCATAAACAAAGAAATCACACACACATTGAGAGACGAAAATAGAGAGAGAGCATGCATAAACCAAAAACGCACACACACATGCATAAACAAAGAATGCACATATACATTGAGAGAGGAAAAGACAGAGAGAGAGAGAGAGAGAGAGAGAGAAAAGTAGAATATAAATTACATTATATATTTTAGTATTTTCTAATATATTTTTCATGTATGTATATTATTCCAACCTACCAAATATTTTATTCACTAGTTTTCATTTTCAAACCTCGACCCCACTTTCAAATTTCAATAATACCTCCATCTAGATGATTGCCAATCTTTTCAAAACTCTAGGTCATGTTTTCATACACATGAAGGAGCTTACACTTGAAGGCAAGAGAGAAGTCCACTCAAAGGGAACCACCAAAAGACCTTTGCAGCCACAAATAATACATTATTTGGCTGAATTTTTAAAGTAAAGAAGAACCCCAAATCTGAAGCAGCGTTCAACATGAAAGATGTAGCTCGCGATCTCAACTTTTAGCTCAAATGTTTTCAGACTTTTTGGAGTTATGAACACGGAGATATGATTTTTGTAGTGGACCCCAGTTTTCTCGTGTAATGGTGACACAGGCCATCCCCAATTTTCTTCCCTCTAGAATGGCTATGTTTCTATAAGTCTTCAAGCATGATTACAAGAGACAAGGCTCTTTTAATGAGTTCTTGGCAAGTTTAGAGTGATTCTATCACCATTTTTGGAGGATCCATCCTCATCAACAACTATCCACCTTTGACAATCTCTCTTGTAAATTTCTTACCTCTCTCTTCTCTTCCTAATAAGCTAATATCTAGCCAAAGCTAGACTATTGTAAGTATCTCCTATCCTCTACATCCTACCCACATTCTCTCATCTTCTCTCTCTATTGACTCTGGTATTTTAAATAATGAGGAGACAAGATGGGAGCCACTTTCACATGCACCCCATTTTCCTAGTCACCAAAGTGGGACACTCACCTCAAATAGAAATATTGCTAAATCCTCCCCTCCTTCCCTATATAAGGAGGCCATTAGGGCTCACACACACACACACACACACACACACACACACATACACACACACACACCTATCCATACACACTCTTGTGCTACATGCTTGTAGCATGAACCCTAATCACATAATCACAACACCATCATCATCACCATAACCATGCACAAAAGATGAGCACCACACCTCCACACCACTTGTAGTTAAGGGTTGAAGGCACAATTTCAAGAAGAAGAAGAGTGGACACACTCATGATATTCCTCGCCATCAACTCCCATCTCTCCATTATGCCTCCTACGATCTTGTCCCCTTCTCATTTTCCTGCCATACGCTACCTATTGTATTCATCTTTTGCAAGCAATCAACACACTCCATCTTGGTGCCATACTTTGTGTTGCTTTGGATACATCTCATTGTGAGTATGGTACATGCTTGTTCCTTGCCCTTTTTTTTCTAGCTTATGTAAAGGTGTGTGGATTCGCCACCATACACACACACTCTTTCTCTTCCTCTCATATTCCTATCATCTTGCTACTTCCATCTTGAGGTGTGCGGATTCGCCACCTCTTGTATGATAAGTGAGCATACTCGCAAGTTTCCCCTACCTCATTATCTTCCTTACTAACATGCACGAGTAGCAAGCCCATTCTCACTCATTCACCACTCCTCTCACCTTATTCTCCGACCACCCCATTCCACATTTGGGCGTGGATCTTGAAATTGTTTTCCATGGCATGCTTCATTGTGTATATGTATGCGTCCTAGCCGCATATCTTGCTAGGTGGTGCCCCTATTGTGTATCCCCCATGATGAGGCCATTGTGCATAGTCTTGGTGTAGAGGCCACCGGGTCTATTTTTTCACTTCCGCCTCTCATTTGGTGCCCCCAATGAGGAGGGCTCTTGAAACCTTCAGTTTACAAGGCTGACGTGTTTACTTCTCTTCATGGACGAGTGGCTTCTTGAATTCTCTAATTGGACCACTGAAGAGGAGGAGCTTCAAGCAGGTTTGACACAAGTCATCAAGACACTCTTGCCAAGGTGTTGTATTGTTAGCATAGAAGAAGTGGTAAGACCCTATTTCCCTACTCAGATTGTTTACATTTATCATCATCCCCGCAAGCGTAAAAGCAAGGCACAAGCTGCATCATGCTCACATTGTATCCAAAAAAAGCACCTTCGACATGAGTGCAACCCAAAGTGAAGAAAAGGCCATCATTTTCTCCCTCGACATCCGCACAGGTGTTCTCACAATGATAGGCTTTCAAGTAGCACCAGGCTTCTCTACATCTACGTCCCCAGCTTTGCCACCTATTCCACCTACATCCACAACAAGCCTTCACAACTTGAGGAAGCTACTACGAATGCGTGGTACCTCCCTCTCCCTTGCACCAAAAGATTGAAGGGTTTTCCAGCGCGGACAATCACCCCGTCTCCAAAAAGAAAGGGTAAATCCTCGAAAGTCTTTCGATACCTCACTCTCATCTCATGAGCAAGGAACTAGAAACAACAGCATGGATTCTACGTCGTCTACCGAGTGAAGTGGCGGAGCTTGTCATCGACAAGGTCTTTAACACAGGTTTTGCTTGGAGGAAAGACAAGACCCTCCACCTTCAAGGGGTGTTGCTTGTGAATCAAGGCTATGATGATGACTTTACAGCTTGCTATGTATCCATCCAACTTGGATTAATACAAGTGTTAAGACTCACCACCTACCTCATCACACCTGTGTATACACTAGATGGCACTCTATCTTGCAGGAAAGTGAAGTTGCTCAAAGAGAGAGAGTTCAAGCTTTTCCAAGAGCTTGCTAGAGGGGCAGTCCTAGAGCTAGAAGACAAAGACAACCTTGTCTTGTGGTACTATAAATTTCACCTCGACTACCAAGAGCTCTACACCTCCGACTATAACCTTCCACCACGAAGGAAAGAGCCTTTCCTAATTATCATGTGATGGACCCAGCGCATCAGCCTTTTGCAAGGAACCAAACTTATGGAACACAACGAATTCAATCAATCAAAGTAATCTTGGACCGCAAGATGTTTTATCAGCAGATCATTACAACCATGTTTGGTAGCGAATGACTGCAAGAGATAAACACGTGTTCTCTACCCTTTATCCTCCCTATGATTAATCATGAAGTGTCTTTTGGTGTAGTTATTTTCATCCTTGTATCGTATGTTTTCCATCTACCGAGCACCCATGTATTGAATCTCTATAAAAAAGAAAATTGAAAAAAAAATCTAAGTCGAGTTAATTTTCTCACTCTCACAATGGCAAGTGTAGCATTTCCAACATTTACTGGTAAGGTGGGTGAGGATGCTGCAGACTTTCTAGACAACTTGGAAATAGCATGTGTCATCTCTACGAGAGATGATGATGCTTCATGCTTGCGCATCTTCCCAATTCTAATGAAGGTGGAGGCAAGATCATGGTACAATGCCTTGGCACAAGAAACCAAGGAACGGTGGGACTTATTAAGAGCAGCCTTTGTCAAGCGTTTTGGAGAGGGCACAACATCAGAGAAGCTATGGCGGTTGTTGACAGAGTTGAAGCAGGGCAGTATGCTGGAATATGCATCATATGAGTCAAAGTTTGTAGATTTATGGGGGCGATGGGTTCCATCGCTAAGAGAGGATGAGGGGGCACCTGATTTCCTAAAGAAGGATCGGTTTGTGGATGGGTTATGGCCAACTCTTAAAGACAAGGTGAAGGGAAGGTTTCCTGCTATGTATGAGCTAGCAGTTGAAGTGGCCCGCCTTAAAGACAAGAAGTTGTGCCTACAAGCCAGGAATATCGATGAAGAGGAAGCCGTTAGGAACCGACCACCTCTAGCACCACCTACAACAGCCGCCCAGAGGATTCAACCACAAGAACCAATTGAAGATCAGCAAGACCTGCTCAATCGAATCACCAATCAACTTGAGAATCTCTCAGTCCATTTGATACAACAAGGGCATGCACACAATCGCAACCAAGAGCAAGGAAGAGGACAAAGAAGGCAAAACCAAGAATACCACTGCTACAATTGTGGGGAGGATGGTCATGTCATGTACTACTGTCCACACCCAAGGAGGCAGAATTTCAACAGAGGAGCCAGGCAAAACCAGGTTTCACCACCGAGAGCAAGACCACCACCACCGAGGGCACCACAACAAGCACCACCCGTGCAAATCCTACAACCACCCATTCAACCACATCCACCACCACCACAACCTCTCATTCCACCCTTACCCCCACCACCAGTTGGCAATCAAACAGTAAGCGTCATCAGTCTTGAAGGTAAAGGAAAGGAGAAAGTGGAGAAGGATATCAAGGGAGTAGCAAAAGGTAAGACCGAGTTTGAAGGAGTAGATGCCATAGGGGTAAAACGTGCTAGGCATGGTGAATCTTCCCAAAAGGAAGAAAAGATCAAGACTAAAGGGGAATCTAGCAAAAAGCCGTCCAAATCACAACGTAAAATTGACACTGTAGATTTCTCTTTGGGTGAATTTTCTAAACCATATGATTTGGTTCACGATGTTTCTATGCAGGGCCCAAAAATCACCTGGCCCCAGTTACTCCACCTAGCACCTAGGGTGAGGAGACAATGGACAAAGATGGTTAGCACTAGACGACCAAAGCCAAAGATAGCTGGGGCTATCTCTGGGAGAAATCTAGATGACATACTACCAGTGATGGATGCTTACATCAAAGGGAAACACATCTCCAATATCTACATCGATGGTGGTGCACAAATATGCGTCATGAGTGAAAAAATGATGCACCGTTTGGGTTTAGAGGTGAGTCGGCCGGCACCATGCCAAGCCAAAATGGAAAATAATGTAAAAGTTCAATGTGTTGGTGTTATAAATGCAGTTAGGATAAAGGCATTCAACACCGAGGTAGATGTGGACATCTTTGTCATGCCACACAAAGGGGAGGGCTATCCTATCATTCTAGGGAGGCCTTGGATTATGGCTATGAGAGTTAAGCAGGACTGGGACACCGGCATAATCCAGATGAAGGATGCAAAAGGGAGGCCAATACTTTATGACATGAAGACAGGTCGGCAATGCGACATGGATCTAGAAACCTCTATGGATGAGTTTTCTAGTGGTGACTCTTCAACCACTTTAGAGGAGGAGTCAACAGGGAATGAAGGAAGTGATAGCTCCATTGAGGTAATGGGCCTCACATTCAACCCCAACAAGGTGGACCCTTCAAATTTGCAACCACAGGTGAAAGTGGTGAAGACACTTCAACTACCCCTATGGCACGAGATTGGTGGAAGACGACCAAAAGTTATATTGACGACCACTTGGCAAGTCCTTTCTAGAGAAAGACTCATGCAGAGAAATGCAATTGAGTTCTACTGGCACTTTAGGTTTTCCTTTCTAACTGTGAACATTGTGTGTAACATTAATTTGGGAAGCTCTTTAAGTTGGGTTGTGACAAGAGTGGAAGGATTGACATCAACAACCAGTGGAATCAATCTAGGACACACCAATCAAGGAAGAATGGTTTTGCATACTAGTGGTAACATGGAGTCATTTTTCAAAATGTGGTTTCTTTTGTACATGGTGGGCTCTCTTGTGCAGCAGGCATCAACCATGCAATCTATCCATGTGGGCAACAGGTCTCTATCAATTTGGCATGAAGAAGGACAACAAGCAAGATATGAGGATTATGGTTTCTTACTCCCTTTTGGCTATGTGTTTGGACAAGGAAGCCATGCATGGTCCCACTTTGGAATACTTTCAAGGACTGATCAAGTTCTTTTCATACCTTCTATCACTTATGCAAGAGTTAATTCTTGTGCAGTTTGGGGACTCAAGCATCATTATAAGTGTGATCTTCTGAAGAGGACATTTTTGCATACAATGGATTTACGCTTAGTGTGGGGCCCAGGTGGACACTGAAAAGAACTTTGGGGAGCTTCATGCTTCCAAGGGATCCATTATTCCCTACAAGGAACTACCAGCCACCAAGGAGAAATCCTACTCTATTTCAACATGCTCAAGTACACAGCTAGAGACATGAATACCTCTAGCCTTAGGGGGAGGGCTAATGAGGCAAGCTTTTCCATGCATGGGAACCCCCCATATATTTTTGCCCTTTTATCAAAATATTTCCTATTATATAAGTTACTTTTGATTTTTTCTTCCTTTTTCACAAACGTTTTAGCCTTTATTAAATAAATAAAACTTATGCTAATCAATCACGATGTAGCATAAATAAGTAAGCTTTCTTTGTTGATCTCTCTTTTGACCTTAAATATTAAATATATATATTCTAAATTACATTATATATTTTAGTATTTTTTAATATATTTTTCATGTATGTATATTATTCCACCCTACCAAATATTTTATTCACTAGTTTTCTTTTTCAAACCTCAACCCCACTTTCAAATTTCAATAATACCTCCATCTAGATGATTGCCAATCTTTTCAAAACTCTAGGTCATGTTTTCATATACATGAAGGAGCTTACACTTGAAGGAAAGAGAGAAGTCCACTCAAAGGGGACCACCAAAAGACCTTTGCAGCCACAAATAATACATTATTTGGCTGAATTTTTTAAGTAAGGAAGAACCCCAAATTTGAAGCAGCGTTCAACATGAAAGATGTAGCTCGCAATCTCAACTTTTAGCTCAAATTTTTTCAGAATTTTTGGAGTTATGAACAGGGAGATATGATTTTTGTAGTGGACCCCAGTTTTCTCGTGTAATGGTGACACTGGCCATCCCCAATTTTCTTCCCTCTAGAATGGCTATGGTTCTACAAGTCTTCAAGCATGATAACAAGAGACAAGGCTCTTTTAATGAGGTCTTGGCAAGTCTAGAGTGATTCTATCACCATTTTTGGAGGATCCATCCTCATCAACAACTATCCACCTTTGACAATCTCTCTTGTAAATTTCTTACCTCTCTCTTCTCTCCCTAATAAGCTTATATCTAGCCAAAGCTAGACTATTGTAAATATCTCCTATCCTCTACATCCTACCCACATTCTCTCATCTTCTCTCTCTATTGACTCTGGTATTTTAAATAATGAGGAGACAAGATGGGAGCCACAGTCACATGCACCCCATTTTCCTAGTCACCAAAGTGGGACACTTACCTCAAATAGAAATATTGCTAAATCTTCCCCTCCTTCCCTATATAAGGAGGCTATGAGGGCTCACACACACACACACACATACACACACACACACACACCTATCCATACAAACTCTTTTTCTACATGCTTGTAGCATGAACCCTAATCACATAATCACAACACCATCACCATCACCATGCAGAAAAGATGAGCACCACGCCTCCACACCACTTGTAATTAAGGGTTGAAGGCACAATTTGAAGAAGAAGAAGGGTGGACACACTCATGATATTCCTCGCCATCAACTCCCATCTCTCCATTATGCCTCCTACGATCTTGTCCCCTTCTCATTTTCTTGCCATACGCTACCTATTGTATTCATCTTTTGCAAGCAATCAACACACTCCATCTTGGTGCCATACTTTGTGTCGCTTTGGATACATCTCATTGTGAGTATGGTATATTCTTGTTCCTTGCATGTGTAGACCTGCCTATAGTGGAAACGGACGCCGAAATGAGCCCGAATCAAAAATCGGAGCAGACTAAACTCTACAAGCTATCCTGAAATTTTTGTCGACCTGCGAACGCTCACCAAAGCTCACTGAAATCGGAGAAAACGAGCGGGCATGTGCTGGAGCTGCTGACGACTAAGCTCAGGAGGACATAACCTGCTCTGATACCAGTTGTTGGAATTAGGGTTTCTGGAAAACACACACAGCTTGGAGAAGATGAAGGAAGCTCAAGGCACACAATAGAGAGTGTATTACTTAGTGTGCAATGAAAAGGAGATAGTTCTAGAGTGATGGTCGTATATACAATGCACGGAGAAAAAAACCTCCTAAAGAGAGAAAAAATGCCCCGACGGTCCTAGTATGTTCACACACATCACTACCACATGTATATGGTAAAAATTATGAGCCTAATCAACTTAAGATTCCCAATATAATTTTTCATTGTCTTCATGCTTTATAAACCTTGTTTCCTTTGTGGTCAAGGGCCACAAAATTCCTCAAGTCTCTCCTTCACTACCAAGAAGTTTACAGCAACGCAAAGACAAGGTCGTGGGTAGGCCCAAGGATGATGGGGATGAACCATATAAATGGTAGATTCCAATGTCAAAGAAATGGCTGAAGTAGAGACTTCTCCTCTTGAACCTCCCAGCAAGGATGGATCTATTGATCCTCACCTTGCATTAATGGATTATCAAATGCCTCATCATCGTGTAAGTATAACTTGTTGTTTCAATTAGAGTTTCATTTTGATTTTACATGGCTAGAATATTGGTACAATCTTTGTTTTGAAGCAAGATGTTAAAAGCTTGGATTGCTAAACTTTTATTAAAAAGTTGTTTTCGTACCTTGGAAACACCAAGGATAACCTTCTTGGTAGGGTTCCAAGAAGGGGTTACCAATGCTAGGTTAGTACACTTAACTATGAGCAAATCCTCACCTTGCATGGTAACCAATGACGATCGAGGGATCGCACTAGGGTAGCTACATATGGATTGAACCCATATTTTAGGTAGGGATTGAACCCATATTTCAGTTAGGGATCGCACTAGGGTAACTACATATGGATTGAACCCATATTTTAGGTAGGGATTGAACCCATATTTCAGTTAGGGATCGCACTAGGGTAACTACATATGGATTGAACCCATACTTTAGGTAGGGATTGGGTTCTTGTTTGAGAATGCACAACGAAGCTAGGGGCTCATTGCGAGACTGAGTTGGAGTGCAAGAGGACGTCTCTCAACTAATGTGATCAATTGAGGGTGTGATTTTTTGTGTTGAGATTGTTACACTATGCAATTCTCTCGTGAGATACAAAATTGAAAATGATGAGTATTGGGGTTTGTTTATACTAGTAGTTGACTCATGTGTACCATCAAATTAAGGGTTTTTCTCCGTTTCTTAAGTTGTGAACATATGAGGTAATTTTTTGCTTGTGGTGAGGTATTTTAAATGTTTACATTGTAGAATGATTAAGTAACACGTAAGGCACTTGGAAATTAAGCCACCTCAAAGACCTATGTGTTGTGTATTGCATAAGTGAAAATTTGCGTTAAAATAAAAAGAAGCACAATTCACTTTTTTGATTCATTAGGAAGAGCATGGAGTGTAGGAGGGCCTCTTTATTTTCCATGAGATTATGGAATCGATTAACATTTTGACAAATGGGTGCTCTCCATGTGTGCATCAATGGTGGGTGTGTAAGAGAGTTGTAAGAGTGTTCAAAGGATGCACTTTCCCCTTCAAAAAAGAGGGTGAACAACTTTATGATTTTCAGTCTTCCATAACTCTTACATACGATCTAAGAGTTGAGTAGAGATTATAGATCTATGATCAACGTCCAAGCTCTTTCCATAGATGTATTACATGATATGGTTTTGTCCGCTAGATTTTAAATTCCATTTTGGGGGAAATTTTTGAATTCAAATAAATTAGTCATTTTGTCTGTTTGAATTCAAAAGCTATCCTTTGATTTCTTTCTTGATACTAGAGGTTTCACTCCCTTAAACTGCCAAATAAAGAGGCCCTCATAGACCCCGTTCTCTTCCTAATATGGAAAGCGGATGGCTAAGTGGACTTGAGAACACGGGTGCTTTCCTTGATGTAAGTAAACTACTGCTGCAAGGTAGAATCCTCATAGAAGAAGACTACCTTGTATTTCCTCGTGTTTTGAATAGATTGGGGGATAGACAACCCCTTCAATGGGGATGGACTACCAAGTGGATGCTTTCTTGACTTTGTCCTATGGAGAGGTATCTTACAATTGGGCCAATGTTGAGAAGGATCTATAAAATGTTAGCCTTCAAAAAAAAAAGCTCCAAGTTAAACAAAGCTACTAGCATTATAATCATGAAACCACCCAAAATGAGATGACATGACATGCTTCTTCTTTATCAATAACATTGGATAAGCTCATGGAAACAAACCAATTTGAATGAAACCTCTACTCACAAGCTAATGTTCCACCTCAAAGGCTTCAAATTGATCAAGTCGCTACCCTATATTACTAGTGGATTTATTGTCTTGAAGAATGCCGATGCTACATTACTTTGACCATATATGCTACAACCTTGTAGGTAGATAAGTTGGAGATGATGGCTAAATAATGTGAAGGTACATCCTGTCCCCAAAGAGTTGGTCTAACGGTAAGGCTTTGGCCTCTCAACCTTTGGGTTGTGAGTTCAAATCCCACGTTGGGTCGTACTCTAGAGGGACAACTTGTGCTCACTTAGTGTTCACGTTGCTAGGGCTCTTGCCCTTGGACAATTAAGTGCATCCTCCTCCTGGGATGGGTCACCTGAGAAGGAGGTTTATAGCTGGTTTCTTCATCCTTTCCAACACATGGTGCATCAATTAGTTGGCCATGGTGATGCCTACGCATGGATCTTGCTCGATGGTATGCGGCCCTTGCCGACCATGTAACGTGGCTAATATTTGGAAGGGATAAGCACCTCCCAAGGTGAGCCCTCCGGTGTGTCGGAAAAAAATAATTGAAGATACATCCTAGGAATTGAAGATAATCCTAGGGTTAAGCACCTCCCCCCGTGGGTCCTCTGGTGTGTCAGGAAAAAATAATTGACGATACATCCTAGGAATTAGATAATATGTGATTAAATTCATCAACATGAGGATAAATGGACTAAGCGAGAGTAGCAATGACACAAATAAATCCCTTTTATTTCATTCATTCCTTGCAATTACTATTCATTTACTCGTTTAAACAAAAGGTATACCTAATGGCTTCAATGGCTTGTAAACGCTAGAAGAAAGAAAATTATGAAGAAAAACAAAAATGTATAAGGTGTATTCTACCATCTCTATTTATATGCACACAAAAAGTCTTTTGACTTTCCGCATCCATAGTCTTTTCGTTTATTAAACTCACCCTTCACTTATGCACTCGAGATGTTTTTAAAGAATTTTTAATTTTCAGAGATTGGGAGACCTAATGCAACTTGTGTTGAAAAAAAGAATGAAGAAAAAAGCATATCCTTTTCTCAAAACATGAATGTCATCAACATCAAACTAGAGAGACGTATGCTATGAGATTATCCAAAAAGCAACGCATGTCCAAGAACTACATCAACATCGCATATATTTATTGATGAGTTGAAAGTCCAATTTCATCATTCTACCTTGATGAGAGGAATATTTTGAACCATCTTGTCGTGTCTCAACTATCGTTACTAACACCTTGCATAAGAGAGATTAATGAATCTCACATTTTGACTAGATCATGTGGACGTTGGCCAACGTTAGTTGCTGCCACATTGAAGCACTCGCGAGTCTCCTTACACTGAAAGACTTCTACTTGAGAACACTTTGTAGAATCATCTAAGTACAATATTTGGATGGTAAGCAACGCTTTCTCCTTATTCTTACTTAGTCTCTATCCTTGCAAAGATATTATTTGCAAGGACATTGCTTTTTTGCTTTATGTTGCCTAGCCTTCAATAGAGGAGAATCCTTCCTCGTATGCTTGCCGAACAACAATAGAAGAAACTTTATGTTTCTTTGCCTTTCATTGTAGTAGATAAAGAACCTCTTGACCCCATTGGCCATTTACAAGTCCTTTCCATCAACATCATAAATGAAAGCTTTCAAGATTGTATCTTTTGTAATAAGCAAATGAGTGAGTATAGTCTTGATATCTAGATGTAAACCTCAAAGAAAACCTTGCTTTGTGAAACCTTGCTTGATATCTAGATGTAAACCTCAAAGAAAACCTCCTTTCTTAGTAAAAGTTCCTTCTAGAACACAATCTTGAATTATGCTCCAATCTTCCTAGATGTATCCATAGTTCTCCATTCAAAGAGGGGGTGGAATTTTTCTTGTTGTGCTTATGGCGAAGTATGAGGAGAATTCCCCACCTCTTGGAGTTAGATAAAAATGTATATTAGGAGAATTAAGAGATTGAGACCCAAAAAATATTGGAATAATGGATTTTGGGATCACACCTTCATGGTGATTTACATTTTCTATGTATTGGTCATGGGCAAGTGCCCATGCGATGGTTATTTCAATGAATTGTGTGTGTGTGTGTGTGTGTGTGTGTGTGTGTGTGTGTGTGTGTGCGTGTGTGTTTTCTAAGCAACATTCTTCAAAGGAGGCACATAATTACGAGAAGATGCCGGAACATGAGTTGTAGTAGCTTTGGCGGGTTTCTTGGGCACTATCCAAGGTCAAAACCTGTTCTTTTCCCTTCTCTTTAACACTAGGTTGGTAATGGGACACTTTTATGTCCTGGGACACTTTTATGTCCTGTTAAGTGACCATTTTCCTTGAATTATGTCAAGACTTTCAAAATGGATCTTGAGGTGCTATCTATCTAGAAATTTGTCTCATGAGCTGAAAAAAACTCGACATTTTTTTGGAATATCAATTCCACCTTTAACATTGTCCTTGCACAACATTTCACAACCTAAACTGTGTGAAAAAACGGGTTCTGTTTTTGGCTTTTTTCAACTTTTTGCAACTATACCACTCTAGAATTCATGTTTGTGAGGTCTATAATGCTAGATAACTATCTTTAGTAGTCCTCAACATGTCCCGATGCTTCTAGGGAGAAATAAATATTAAAGTTGTAAGTTATGACCAAATTACAAAAAACTGTCAAATCCTGTTTTTAAGCCAATTTTAGCTCTTCTATGATTTTTTTGGTGGATTTCATGATATCCAAATGCATTTTTGATTTCCTATGTCGCATATTGTAACATAAAGCTAACATTCCTTGAGTTTTGGGGCACCTAATACCCTATTTTGCATAGTACACAACAATGGTTGATTTTTTCAATTATAGAAGAAAATGGAACATTCTAGTATATCAAGTATAGCTTTTTCAATATTGTTAGTTTCTTGTGACAACTACATGGATTTTGTAGGTAGTAACCATATCTAGTCATAAGGATCAAATTTGGCAAGATATTGAATAGTTTCTATGGGATTCTACAACTTATAATATTGAACCCAGTTTTTTCATGTTTGCTGTATTTAACACTTCATCTTTGTCCCCAAGATTCCCCTTCGTAAGAGATGTATTATTCTTTTGACATGCTCCATGGCTCCTTATGAACATAAAGGACAATAGGGAACTAAGAAGACATGCATATATTATTTGTATTGAGCGTGGCTATAGAAACTTTGATGATAGGTTTGCAGAATGGTAAAAATTGAACTTTTTTGTACCTATTTATTTTGGTAGAACAAAAAATAGTGAGTGAGAAGCAATCATATTTTCTGATCACCAACCCATTGAAGTTAAGGTTTTTGGACGTTTTGGATGCATTGGCGGTGTCAAAAGCTTCAAATTTCAACATCAATTGATAATTTTGTGATTTTTCTAAATTTCAATGATGACAAAAGCCATATTAAATGAGCGTCGCCTACCTCATGAAAAAGACATTCGCATTGAATGAAAAGATGTCTGTTTTCAAGGACCACTGACACCTTTTTTGTATTTCTCTCAATATCAATATATTTTTCTACGTAACGTAAGCTCTTCTTTCATTGGAGGAGCGCTTTTTCCTCTCTCTTCTAAAAGGCCGTCCGAAAGACCTCCGAAATCTCGTAATGGATCAAGAGACATGATGCTTGAACATTGGTCGCATATCTCAAGTTGGGAAATTGGGTTGGGTCCTAGTGTGGTTGTGGTCATTGAGGGCCTTTTGAAAGCTTAACCATTCCTCACTTCTTGAGATGCTACTCTTAGTCTTGTCTTTTGTGGATGTAAGATAATGGTTCCCTACCGTCAACAGTATTAAGCCACTTGTGCTTCTCCTTTAGATGGCTTATGCTCCAAAACTTATGGACAATTGTTTTGGAAGACAAGTTTGGGCTCTGTCATCCAAGTGGTGTTCTTCCTAGCTATGGGCCTCCTTCAAAAAAAAATCATGTGAATGCTAGTGAGAAAAATAAGAAAAAAAAAAGGACGAAGGAGGTTGAGGACTCTAAAATTACTACATTTAAAAAACCTTGCAAAAATAAAACCTTTGATTCTGGTAACTTCAGCCCTTTAGTGTATGATATATGCCATAAAACTTCTTGAATTGAGACAATAATCACTTTAGATGAAGCACAATGTTCGGAAAGATGAGGGAAAGATCCACATACTATCAACATAGAGATTCAAATGAATTATGTAGAAGACGGTGAGGGTCCATGATATAGTGATTGAATAGTATTGTCTACTCTTCCCCATGAAGAGATCTCCATATTGAAAATGCAAATGCACTAAATGATGTGTTGTGCATAGGATTGCATTACTTTGGGATTGGTTGCGTAATTTTCATTTACATGAGGGCATACTTGGAGGGGATTTCACCATGGTGGAAAATACTACCTTTGGTATCCTTGTGTTAGGTACAAATCTTGAGAGAATTTGGTAAGTGTACATCACTAATAGATGCATGGTTTTTTATTCACCATACTGCACAAGGGTCTCATTCCATCCTCGTACACATCCTTTATCTAGGCTAGATAGAATGTATTTTTTAAGTATTAATTGGTGACCTAGCTCTAATGTATTGAGTTAGATGTGGGCTCTATTTTTCATATCACTACCTTGTTACTTTATGCTTGACTGATATTGAGTGTTCTGGTGAGATAGTGGGGTGAAAATGCCCTTGATGGTTAACAACTCCTTGCTTGATCAACATGTTTTGACAGCTCAACTATCAGACTTAATTAAAAAGGTTTCCATGTTGAATGTTAATGCTTTTTAGAACTAGGTGGAGCTCAGAGAGATTTTGCAAGAATGTGGGTAAAATATAGAGAATCTCAAAGAGAATGAAATGTGATACATATTCGTCAATGCTTACATGCAATGAAAAAATGAGCTCACTGGCAAAGATGTAGATTGAGAAATTACCCCGGCTAAGAAGGTGCCAAGAGAGCTTGAGAAAATTAATGTACAAGAGGCCACAATGTTATGAAGAATCAATGAGTTAGCTGATGTTCATGATCCCCTTAAAACGTTCCTAAGGAGACTACACTCCAAAAGGAATAGCAAACCTTTAACCAATTTGGTAATGTAAGGTAGGTCTATGGTAATTGAGGACAAGAAGCGTATACATCCATGTGTTAAACATAGAACTTGGACACAGGACAAGGTTAGTTTATAGCGATAAAATACCACCAATTGCAGGTTGATTGTTAACACCTTCAAAGGAGGACCCTTGACTCTTAGTGCAAAGAAGAAAGCTTTCTAGGATACAAAAAACAAGCATACTTCTGGCTTGCTGTAGGCTCAATGTACATGAAAATATGTTTCTTTTTTACAGATTTCAATGTTATTGTACTAGGTACATGTAGATATAGGTTTCAGTGGCATTGTACTACGTACATGTAGATATAGTTTCAACTTATATGCATTCTTGCTCCTTGGAGATCCAAAGTATATAATGCACACGTAGACAAAGAGATGTTGGGAACTACACAACCTACAATGCTACTAGATCGTCTCCGTTGGACTTCTTACTCAGCCTTGGGATGCATGCATTGCTCCATCTAGTCCTTTTATCATTGCCCAATTTATATTTTGTGTTCCTTTTAATCGATTATCAATTTTACCACATCATTTTACCAGCCAAGAGCCATGCCTCAATGCTATGCTAGCCATCTTCTTCATCTCCATGACTATGCTACTATGCTATGCTAAGATCTATGAGAAATGGTATGAGAGGACACTATTTCTTTCTTTAAAGAAAACTTCTCCTTCATCTTCCCTACCCTCATTCCTTGCTATCTCTCTCCACCTTTAAAGGTGTTTGGCGTCTTGGGACTGAGGCCGGGGACAAGTTAATGCTTTCATTGAGCTAAGTTACGGGCATAATTGTGGTGCATGAAGCTCTCTATCTTCATTGCACCATCAAGGTCTCAAGGAACACAAAGCACATACTTGAAAATCATGATGAGAGCATATGATATATCACACTATGTGAGTGTGCAACCTGAAAGGAGTAGATTTTCCTCCGGAGTTGCCATGTCTGCATGAGAACAAATGTGTTTAGGTACCTCTTGGCGCTAGGATTTTGCGATAGCTAAGAGGACATGGGAGTACGATGAGGGTGTTTAGATAAGGCCTTAATTGAAAAGGAAAAGGGAGAGGGGTCAGCGGGTAGATCAGGCGAGGAGTACAGAGTGGGTAGATAGGGGCATAGAGACAGAGAGGAGGAGGGGGTGCGCAAGGCGAGAGACATGCAGGTATGGGTGAGTGAGGTTACAGAGGGCGAGAGGCATTGGTTAGTGGTGAGTGAGGGTAGATAGGGGCGAGGGAGGGTAGAGAGGGATGAGGTCTAGTGGGTAGGAGCGAGTGCATTTAGGTAGGGCCAAGGGAATGTAGAGAGGGGCGAGGGCTAGTGGGTAGGGGTGAGGGAAGGTAGAGAGGGACGAGGGCTAGTGGGTAGGGGCGAGTGCAGCTAGGTAGGGGAGAGAGAAGGTAGAGAGGGGCGAGGGCTAGTGGGTAGGGACGAGTGAAGGTAGAGAGGGGTGAGGGTTAGTGGGTAGGTGGAGGCAAACATTAGTGGGTAGGGGCAAGGGGTTGAGAGGGACTTGTAGTTTAAGGGGTGACTCAAGCGAGAGAAACGTAGTTAATCCATGGCAATCTGAAGTACTACACAGAGAGAGCAAAGAGATTGGGAATGAATTTTATCAAGAGAGATGGTGTGAAAAGAAGGGTTATAGAGTGACCCAATATTAGCACTTAGAAAACGATGGGATGATGAAGAAAAACAACGAACTCCGTGCTTCTAGAAAGAAGAAGTGAAAGAAAATTACTGCATAGAAAAAGCCTGACCCATAGTGTTTTACACTTAGAGCCCAATTTGATGAGAAAGTTTGATTATAGAGAACCCATTTTGAACACCAAAAGTGAGAAGAGGGGACAATACAAGGCAATACAACAAGGTAGTCCAATCGCATGGAAAGAATGAGCCGATTACAAGAAGTTTAGGAAAAAACAAGCACCCCAATTACAGTGGTAGAGAAAGTATACCAAAGGAGGAAATGTGGGGACACCGATAGGCATGGCAAAGACTGAGAGTTTGCAAGGGTGTCACCATAACATATACTCTGGTGAGAGGGTAAGTGACAGAAGAGAGAAAGGAGATGCTGGAACATATACTAGAGATAAAAACAACTACAAACAGTGAAACAATTATAGATATCTTACTAAGAGGGATAATAGCATTTGATTTGGGAGCCATTTACCAGTGGTGGCAAGGGGACACCTTCCAAAGTCACTAACTAGACCACTCCTTGTGGAAAAATCTCTTGTACAATGAATGGTCTTTGCCAAGCTGGACCAACTTCTTTGCTTTTTTTGATATCTAGCTTGATACAGTAGCACTAGTGATCTTTTCATTATTTTTGGCTTACGAAGATGGCGATCATTCCATGCTTTGCCAGGAAGCTTCTCTGCTTGCAGCACGTAAAACGCTAACCTGTGGCTTTCATCCAACATGGAGAGATGAGACAGATTGGCAGAGGCAATCCCTGATGTGTCATGGAGACTACCCACCCTAGCGGAGCCGGATTTGAATTCAAAAGGGGCCATTGCTTCTAACGCAAAAGACAATTGAAAAGGACTGTAGTTCCTAGTTGCTTTGTGGGAAGTGTGATACACCGAAATAGTGTCGAGGATTGCTTGAGCCCAAGACGTCGGATGCAAATGACAAGCCTTGCAAAGTAGAGAAATGAGAACTTTGTTGGTGCTCTCTGCCTGCCCATTTTCTCTGGGATAGTAAGAGCACAACTTGCAATGAAAGGATTTGTAGTTGCCTAGCAGTGTGGCGATCAGATCATTGACAAAATGGTTGCCCCCCCTGTCATTGGTAATCTCTAAGGACACCCAAACCTGCAAAATATATTCTCATACAAGAATTTTCTATTGTAGAGCTAGTGAAATCAATCATTGCTAGAACCTCTACCCATTTAGTGGCATAAGTTGTACCACCACAAGCAAATAGTTCTAATCACCTGGTTGGGTCGGCGGAGAAATTGGACCCACGAATTCCAGACCCCATCTTTCAAATGGAAGCCATGCCATGGATACATATAAGGGACGGTTTGATTGCTTACGAGGTTTAGGTGCACAACACTGACATACATCACAGACCTTCACATGAGCAATGGCATCCCGAAACACACAGGGCCACCATAAGACACTTTGTAGAATTATTTGAGCTATAACCTGACAAGACAATGGCCACCACTGGGACCGCTATAGGGATCTTCTAAGATAGATTCCACTTCATGGGAAGAGACACACCAACTTAGAACACCATTAGGTCCAACCTTATAGAGCTGACTGCCAATCAAAGTGAATGGTCAAGATTTGAACAGAAACCTGCATTTCTACAATGGAGAAGTATTCTCTGGAAACATGACAGTGGATAACAAGTATAGAACATCGCCGTACCACTTTGGAGTTGTATCAATATAAAATATACTGCTATCTGGAAAGTCATCCTCAATACCAATAACTTCCTCACCTAAGTGGACGCGAGAGAGATAGTCGGCCATGACATGAAGTTTGCTAGGACAAGGTACCACTTCAAAATCAAACTCTTGGAACAGAAGGAGCCATCGCCAGACTCGGCGTGCAACTTGTGGCTTATTGAGCAGGTAACGAAGAGCATGATGATCAGTAATAACTGTGAAGTGAACCCCTAATAAATAGTGTCATTCTTGCTACGTATGCGCTGCGCGAAACCACGGGAGGAAAAAAATGTCCTATTTCTATGAAGAAAAAGCAACCACACTCTAATAGCATGTTGAGTAGAAAGAGAAAAAGAAGAGCAGAAAGATGATATGCAAAATGTGCAATCGCAAAGTGTATAGGATACATGCACATGATGATATATATATATACATATATATATATATGACCCAGGGATATATTTAGAGTAGCTTCACATATAAGCTCAACACATGCTACCATTCTAGTTTGAAGCTGAGATTCTTGCTTCCATGCATAAATAAGTATGAATAGTCTCTAGACGAGGGTATAAAGTGTCACCCAAGGACCACATAAGTGTCATAGGGTTGCAAAACCCTATCTCCCTTATGTATCAATAGTCTCTAAACCAAGGTATATAAGGGTGATAGAGTTATAAAATCATGCCAAACAATCTAGTTCCATGTAAGAAAGATAGGTCTTGAAGACCTTTTTGAGTTCACAATATCATAATTAAAATTCAAAGTCATCATGGTCCCAAAAGCACATACCAATAGAAAATTCTTGGTCGTGCAAAATTTAGGAAAGTGCTAAGTTTGACCTTGCTTAATCTACATACCACAGTAAATAGCTCCAAACTAGGATGATTGATCACATGAAATCTACTAGCAATTCTTGATGTTAGGACAAATGATCAAATGTGAAACATGAGAATGATCTTAAGATGATGTTAAATTCAAAGGTAAGAACCATGACATCTATTGAATGCAACAATTGACCAATGTCTATGCAAGAGAATGCTAGAAGGAAAGGTATAGATGGGATGCTTGGTCCCGGGACCGTGCTAGAATACAAAAACTAAACATAGTTCTCATTTCTTTTTAGGTTTTGTCATCCAAGATCATGTAGAATGTAGTAATGTGCTAAATAATTAGCGCATGATTAACTCTGGCCCATGATGTTTCAAAGCCAATTAGAAAAGTCAAATTAGGTGACCCTAACGACCCTAAGCACATCCTCCTAGCCTCTTGGTTATGGGATCATCCCACACTACTCGATCAAGTAGTCTCACTTATGTACTCAAGATGTTTTTGCATGGTCTTACAAGGATTTGGAAGGAATCCCACCAGAACTGGGTGTCCATACTAGCCCTCTCGTTGAAGGGGCCAAGCCAGTTAGAGGACAGGCTTACAAACTCAACCCTAAGTATGCCGAAGCTCTCAAGAAAGATCTAGAAAAGATGCAAGAAGTAGGGATCATTGTGCGAGTGGAGCACTCTGAGTGGCTATCATGCCATGGTCATCGCGGCTAAAAAAAATTCAAATAAAATCCATGTGTGTGCTCACTACCGTGCGTTGAAAAGGTAACTATCCCATATGGTTTCCCCACCCCCTTCACTGAGCGTTTGAAGATGTGGCAGGGCACGTACTGTAGAGTTTCATGGATGGATTCAGGGGTTACAATCAGTTAGGCATCCATCTGCATGATCTGATCAGAACGGATTTGTCACTCCATGGGGCTAAAAAAATGGTCCGCCCTCCTTGAATCGCATAATATATCTCATCTTTTGTCCTTGCTTACGGATCATCTTCGCATCTTCTGATTCGGGTGCTCAATGTTCGACCTCAGTGGAGAATCTAGAGGAACACCTTGCCCAACTCTCAATCGTCATCCTCAGGTGCAGGGAGTTACGTTTGAAACTCAATCCCAAAAAATGTCAATTTTTGGTCACTGAAGATACATTACTGGGCCATGTTTTATATTTTTGAATCCATTTGTATTAAGATTCTTGTTATGAATGTTTGAATTGATTTTTATGCATCATATATAATTCAGATTGCATAAAAGAAATTAGGTCAAAAGTTAATTATTTGAAATTACAATGTATTCAATTAGATTTACATATTGATACGTGTTGAATTTCTTATTGCATGATTCTTATATTTGATTTTCATGCATCATACGAAATTTGCTTTGTATGAAATAAGTTAGATCAAGAGTAAGCATATTGAATTTACATCATTTTCAATTATATTGAAAGAAGTAGATAATTTGAATGATCTCCATATTTACTCTTTATGTGTATCACATATATTTCGATGCATGATTGTGTATGATGTATGATAAATATGAAATCAAGATTTTCTTTGACTGAATCTACTAAGAGTTACATGATGTTTTTGTAGAGAGAATACTATCCATCATCTAATATTTTACACAGAAATTTGATATATGACGTTTCACTTGAAGAAAGAGATTTCAATTCATTGTAGATATTGAAGGGTTATGCATTTGATGATTCATAAAGAATTATAATTGTAGATATCGAAATCCAAAACCTAAGCAAGAATGCATGGTATTGTGACCATGATATATATTTTGGAACTCAAGACTTTTCCATATACTAGGAATTTGGAGCAAGATTCCTAGCTTCACATTGATCCTTATCATTACCTTTTCAAGCATGGCCTTAAGATCAAGCATTTTGAGGATTTTTTTTTTCAAATTGAAGCATGCTATTACTATCTAAAATTCAATCTTGGATTTGATCCTTGTAATGATAGAATGCTCTTATGACCATTGTCAAGAAATGTGCATTGTGGCTAGGAAAGCCTCCGGCCTCTTACTGTGAGGGTTTGCAACAAAATCAAGCATGTCATAGAAGATTTGAAGCTAAAGCAACACTCATAAAGACCAAAAATCTAGTCATGAAAGTTTCACTTTGCACTACAAGAGGTTGTGTGCTCTTGTGACGCTTTTAGCGATGGAAATACACTGGGTTTTTATAACCCCCAGCGTCACTAAGAGCGTCGCTATGAGCGTCGATATGGGGACGTTGCTATACGCGTCGCTATGGAAGTCGCTATAAGCGTCGCTATATAGCAATACTTACAGCGACGCTGCAGGGCCATCAATAGCGACACTTATAGTGACGCTATAGAGCCTAATATAGCGACGGTCATAGTGACGCCCGAGATGAAAATTTTTTGGTGGTAGGGCATTCACCCATCAACCATATTGAATGTTTCATTTGTCTATTTACATTTGAAAAAAAGTGCAAAGGTAGATATAGACCCAAAATAGTCACCCACAAGACAATGCAATCATTAACTCCATCATCCATAGTACGTATTGTTTGAAAAATAAAGATACAAAAATGACAAGCGTGAATTGATGAAGGTAAATCAATGACAATTGTACACATAGGCAAAATCACTTGATTGTTAATCATTGCAAATGTAATAGTTACAAACCATTGTCATTATTTAAAAAATATACATGGTTTTCAAAAAGACGTATAAAAGTCGTCTCATGATACATAATCTATGACAAAAAGAAACTAATGCTATCTAGCTATGGCTAACCGACGTCGTCTAATCAGACGTCTCATCGCGTTGAAGCGCCGTATCTGTCGGATTCTGAAAAAAAAAACAATAAGCTAGCTTTTTGTAAGTATAAACATATAGCGACGTTTATAAAACAATACAATAAATAGAAAAGAATAAACCCTTATACTAACCATGCCGCCGCGAGAACTCAGGATGTCTATAAGGGCGTTTAATCCCTTCCTGCCTGCGTACTCACGCTCGTACGGTGTGGGATCGCGTCCTATAAACGACCACTGTCAAAACATACAAAGAATCCATTATGTTAGAATTTCAAATCCCATAAACCCTAAACTATCAAACATAGATGCAAAAACACTTACAAAATCGGCCTCAAATGATGCCCACCCGCCGCTCCCCAAGTGGTGCGACCTCCCTGCCTCTACTCGGGCTCTGGCTGCCTCCTTTTGTTGCTTCCACTTGTCAAAATTCTCACGCGCTTCTTTCTTCGCATGCTTCCAATTTTCTTTGGCCAGCGAATCTGGTCTACTCCACCCATGCTTGATTGCTTTTTGCACTTCAGAACGATTATGCTTGCAGTTTTCGCGCATTCGAACCTTCATCACATCTTCATTGAAGCGGTCATCCCATGTTGGAACAGGAAACTCGTCATGAAGCATGCTGATGACTCTATCTTTTAATTCATTTGGTACTTCACTCTAGGTTTTTAGTATGTAGTGTGTAAACACCTGAGAGCAAAGACCGCGCATGCGTGAAATCACCTTCTTGCCTTCATCATCCAAGATAATGACGCCGCTGAAGTCGACGGAGTAAGGCAAGCCCTCTTGCCGCTGACGCGTGAACCTGGGTGTCTTGCTAGGGGTCTCTAGCGGCGTGTCAACTGGAGTCTGAGCCCCAAAGCTAGGAGTGTCCACTGGAGTGACTCCTGGAGGAGTAGCTAGTGGTGTGTAGCTACGGGGAACGGTAGTCAACTGCGCAAATCCTGATGTCGATGGCGATGTCGTGGCTGGTGTCGGGACGGGCAAAGAAGGGGAGGATAAAGAGCCTCATCGAACACGAGGCACTGTCGAAGCATCGGTGGCGCAACCCCCACAACAACCGCCATCGCCACCACTAGAGCGCCGGTGCCTAGACGAGTGTAAAGATCGTCTCGTCGACACCAAAGCTTCAGAGCGCGCTGAGGACTCTGTAACAGAGGGAGATGCGGATGGAGTAGGAACGCGCGATGGTGCACCAAAGCGATGACGCTCCACGGACCACTGTCTCTGCTGGGGTGACAAAGAAGAAAGAAACTCCTCATCATCCATGCCTGCATTAAACACACGAACATTTAAGCTTAATATTGAATGAATGGAGTAGAAAACATGGACAAGTAGATAGATAGATAGATAGATAGATAGATAGATAGATAGATAGATAGAGAGAGAGAGAGAGAGAGGAGGAGGTTCTTGTCCTCTCTGCTTATGAGAACATACCTAGAGCATAGGTACCTGGAGTGGACGCAAAGACCATTAAATGCAATGACGCAATGACGCAAATACTTAAAGAGCCAGAGTTTTTACAAAACGGAGCAAAATTTTTCAAAACGGAGAATCGTACAAGAACTTGAATGTGCTTGTAGCTTTGGAATGTTCAACGGCTAGCAGCAACAGAAAGCGTTCTTCTTCTATTCAACCTGAGTGATGGAAGAAGCAAGTGCATAACTCTGAATTTACGAAACGGAGCAAAATTGTTCAAATGTAAATTTATGGATTCAAGAGATCTCTCTCTCATCCTCGCATAGCTCAGCATAACTTCCTATATATATAAAGAGCTCTCCGTTTAAATAGATGTCCTCTGTTTCATTTTGTAGATCATCTGCATGTACCCCATAGAGAGTAGAAGCTTGATGTTCATCTGGCATCCACGGCTTCTGATTAAGCATCTTCTCCGATCTCCTCCATTGATGCCGGTGTGATTGGCACATGGTAGCCTTCATACGTCCGTGCACTACAAGAGGCTACCTCTATGACGTACCGCCAGTTTGATGCAGACTTTGTAGGATGAAATATCACCTGCCAGAGCCACATAACTTACATGAGAGCTTCCAATCACATAAATTCTAAAATGGGATGTTAACTATTTACATACTTACTTGTTCACAATGCTCGGGTAGTACGAAAGTGTCTCTTAGGTCAGTCCATTTCTTAGTTGAATCCACCTCAAGAAAACCAGACTCTTCTCTACGCACAGTAGCGTTGCAACCCTCCATGATTATCTTGCACCATTGCACGTCGAACAAGTCGACAAAAAATCCTCTATAATCGATCCTCAAAATCTCTTGTAGCTTGCCGAAGTAAGTGAGTTGCACCACCACAGGATCTGCATCAGAGGACCGTCGTCGACTAGACTGTTCAAATTTTGCCATGATTCCACAATCTTGAGTAAACCGTTTTTTGTCGATCCATTCCACCCTAAAATGTTGACCTTTACACCATGCTGCTGAGGAATCCGTAGCACACCATCCGAAGATTTATTCTCCTCATCCCATGATGCTAGGGCGGCCATGGACTTACATTCGAAGAAATGATTGATGCAAGGAAGTAGAGAAAAATGTCACAAAACATTTTGCGGAATTTTTGTTCCATGGAGATCTACTCGATATCTTTCGGAATCACATTTCGGACACTTCTCCATGTTTATGTATTCCCCTCTGAAAAGAATGCAGTCATTAGGACAAGCATGGATCGAATTGTAATCCATCACCAAGTTTCGCAAAATCTTTCTTGCTTCCTCTCGGTAATCTGGCATCACATTATCAGCTAGCAGTATGTGCTCTTTGAGCAATCTACACAACATAAAAATACCGTACAATTATGTAAAAATCTATAAGATCATTATACATTTAGAGTTTTATTAAAGTAAACTAATTATAATAGATCATTTGAAAAGCGTTGTGCGCTAGTGTCACTCCATCCAAACTTTGTCTGCATGTTGAGAAGAACCAGGAGCGCTTTCAATCTAGATACACGTGCTCCATTATACAATGGCGTATCGGCTTCACTTTTCATATCATCATATACAAGTCTTTCTGAATCCATGATCGTCTCGATCATTTCATCAATCTCGGGCTCAAACATTGCCTCGTTGGGAATGTGGTCTGCATGATCATCCCCCGAGCTGTCAGAGGCTACATCTTGTGTCCTCACATCTGGTTGCCCTCGCTGCGCTCTTTGACGGCTATGTGATGGAAAATTTCCATAGCCTGCTCTGATTTGCTGAAAATCAACCTGCAAAACAACATTTTCTACAAAAACGATGCAAAAATAGAAAATCCCACTTTTTTCTTAATCTTTGGCCCTCAAGGAGCATCAAAACATCAAAATATCTAAAGACTCAAAGAACCAAAGTTGTTCCTTATAATGCAGGCTTCAATCGCTTCATATATCACTTTTTCAAAATCCCACGTTAACACCTTCAAAAATGCCCCAGAAAGTGCCTTCCGGATCAAAAAATTTTATTGGACGAAAACAATCCACACATTCTTCTACACAGTGGACTAACTTTAAAACGACGAAAACTTCCTAGAAAAACAAAATTTATTACTAAAACACCTCAAAATCAAGTCCTGGTACAATCTCCCCTTTTCAAAATTAACTATGTCCTCAAAGTTGGAAGGAGGGAAATTCGCTTTGAAAAACACTAAGATCAACCCATGATGTATCCTCTACTGGATAGTTCTGCCACTTAACCAAAACTTCCACAATGTCTCTATTTCTCAAATGTTTGACACGCCTATCTAGCACTAAGTCTGGTTCTACTGTCAATGTTCCGTCATCTTTCAACTTAGAGTTGTCCTGTAAAACATGATGCACGTTAGGAACATACTTTTTCAATAAACTCTGCAATACAGGATGCACTTTGACATGAGAAGGCAATTCCAATTTGTAAGCTAATGAACCAATTCACTTCAAAATTTTAAATGGCCCAGTAAATCGTGGAGACAATCGCTTATCCTTTCCAAGAATCAAATGAGACTTCTTGAGAATAACCTTTAAGAAAACCATATCCCCAGTTTCATACTCCACAACCCGATGTTTCTTGTCATAATACAATTTATGTCTCTTTTGGGCTTCTCTAATATTCCCCTGATTTTGGCCAACTCGTTATCCATTTTCTCAAGCATCTTACGTGACAGTTCTACCTTATTCCTCGAGCTAAGAAATTTTATAGGTGTGGGACGGTTATAGCCACCGATTCACTCTCTCCGTTTCCCCATCGGTTTGAGGATGAAAAGCAGTAGACATGTGTAACTGGGTACCTATAGAGTCAAAAGTCGCTCTCCAGAAATGAGAAGTGAACTTAGAATCTCTGTCAGACACTATGCTCTTGGGCATGCCATGCAAACGAAATATCTCTCAAACAAGCGTGCAATGGTCAAAGCAGTATCAGTTATTTTCACGGGAAATAAGTGAGCCTGTTTTGTGAGTCTATCTACCACCACAAAGATCGAGTCATACCCTCCACGAGTAGTAGGAAGTCTAATGATAAAGTCCATGGATATAGACTCCCACTTCTGTAAAGGAATGTCTAAGGGTTGAAGGTCACCAAGCATCCACTTATGTTCAATTTTAACTTGTTGACATTGAAAGCATTCACGCACATAATTCTTAACATCCAATTTCATACGTGGCCAAAAGAATGAACTTTTAATCTTTTCATATGTCTTATTCAATCCAGGATGACCAGAAAAAGGTGAGTTATGACACTCATGCAGAATTTGCAGGAATACACAAGCGGTCATAATAATACAGATTTCCCTTATATAAGTGATACCTGTTCTCATACATCTCACCAATATTCTCACGCAAGAATTTCAAAATAGGCATGTAAAAAGAATCATTTCGAACTTCGGCATGTATCTCATCAATCAAATTGGATCGCACAATAGTCAACAAATTACACATGGGCCTACGACTCAATGCATCTGCAACTTTATTTTCTTTCCCACACAAATACTTCAAGTCAAAATCATACTCAGCCAGCAATTCTATCCATCTCCTTTGTCTGTTGTTTAACAATGGTTGAGTGAAAATATACTTCAAACTTTGATGATCAGTACGCAATTCAAATTTGACACCAAGCAAAAGATGACGCCAATGTTTCAATGCATGAACAACAGCAAGCAATTCTAGATCATGTGTTGCATAGTTCAATTCATGTCGTCTTAATTTCCTAGAATCATATGCAACCACTCTTCCTTCTTGTGTCAAAATACACCCTAGTTGTTCACCACTAGCATCACATGACACAACAAATGGTTTGCCCATCTCAGGAACTTTCAAAACACAATTTTTTGCTATTTTAGCCTTCAAGGTCTCAAAAGCAATCTCACAGGTAGAAGTCCACACAAAACCCTTGTCTTTCTTGGTCAATTCGGTCAAAGGACTTGCTATCTTAGAGAAATCTTTAATGTGTGCTCTCTCATATTGTGCTAGACCCATAAAGCTTCTCACATCCCTTAATGACTTTGGTGTTAGCCACTCCACAATAGTCTTAACTTTGTCAAGGTCAATGTGAATCCCCTCTTTAGAAATCACTCTTCCCAAATACACAATCTGATCCTTTGCAAAAGAACACTTACTTGCTTTGGCATACAATTTATGTTCACGCAAAACCTCAAATGCTTTCTTTAAGTGCAATGCATGATCTTCTTCATTCTTAGAATACACAAAAATATCATCCAAGAATACCAAAATGAATTCATCAAGATACGGGTGAAAAACATTATTCATTAAGCACATGAAATTTGCTGGTGCGTTAGTCAAACCAAAAGCAAGAACTGTAAATTCATAATGCCCATAACGTGTACGAAAAACAGTCTTTGGAATGTCCTCGACCTTAATGCGGATTTGATGGTAGCCAGAACGAAGGTCAACCTTTGAAAATATTGTGGCACCACTCAAATGGCTAAGCAATTCATCTATGTGAGGAAGATGATATTTGTTCTTAATGGTCTATTTGTTTAACCCCCTGTAGTCAATGCATAACCTATATGTACCATCCTTTTTCTTTTGGAATAACACATGACTACCCCAAGGAGATACACTAGGTTTAATGAAACCCTTTTTCAAAAGATCATCAAGTTGTATCTTTAGCTCTTTAAGCTCATCAATATTGAACTGTATGGAGCCCTTGAATAAGGTGTTGCTCCTGGATATAGATCTATGGCGTGGTCTACCACTCTAGGCGGAGGCATACAAGAAAGATCGTCCGGGAACACATCCTTAAATTCATGTAAGAGATCCTCTACAAATTCTGGATTTTCCTCTTTCTGTTTATTCCCAGAATCCTCTGTAATCTCGTTAGCAAATACAAGAAACGTCTCACACCTTTGTCTCACCCCCCTCAAAAGTTTCATGGCAGAAATTAGAAGTGATTTAGTATTTCTCTCCTCAGCTTTAATCGCATGACCATCTCTGTTTTAAAAAGCCAACTCACCCCTCTCACAATCAATCAATGCATGATTCGCAGCCAACCAATCCATTCCCAAAATTACATCCCGTTCACCCATGCCAATAACATAAAATTCTCCCGAATGTTTCTCTTTGTTCAGCAAAAAAGGTAAGTTTTGAATATGACCCTGTGTATAATGTTTCTTCCCATTGGCCAATTCTACAGGTCTCCTAATATGGGAATCAGAATTCAATTTCAAAGTCTGCGTGAGCTTGTTAGACATAAAACAATGCGTACTACCCGAATCAATGAGGAAATTCACAATTTCAGTTCCTATCTTACCTCGAATTCTTATAACGGATGCCCTTAAATGATGAACAGACGTTGTCATACATTTCATAGGAATTTTAGAGCACTTACCTTCCTCGCTTGCTTCCTCAATCGTGGTGTCCATCGCATTCATATTGGCTTCCATTCGTGCAAGAACTGCCTGATCGATCTCCTTATTTGGGCATTCGAACGTCTTGTGACCTTGCTCACCGCAACGGAAACATAACCCAAATCTCCTTGCTCGTTCTAGAAAAGCACGATCATGTTGCCACCCCAGCGGTTGTCGTCTTCTTTGATTCTGATTTGCATCATTCTGACCCAAATTTTGATTGCGGTTGTTTACAGCATTCTTATTTATACTCTAATTTCGATTGAAATTCTGATTCTGATTTGAAAAATTATTGGGTGGTCTTCTCTGATTATTTGTAAAATTCCTTCGGGGAAACTCAGTGTTTGTCTGAAAAGGCCTATTCTACGTTCTATGCCCGGTAGGTATAATTCTGCTTGGAGTAGGGTTGCGGCTCTCATACTTCACCTTCTTCTCATAATTTTTGGCCTTCGCAATAGCATCCAGAAAATCGGTAGCCCTTGCACCCTTTACTTGATAATACAGATCTTTACGCAGTCCTTCGATAAATTTGTTTGTCAACGCCTCTCCTTCTACTTCCGGTGCATACTTGTGAAGTCGCAAAAACTTCTCCTTATACTCATGTACAATAAGACTTGGCTCGTCCTCAAGTTACTGCTGAAACTTGTAAAACTCCATCTTTTTATCCATTTCATAGTGTGGAGAACAGTACCTTTTATACGCTTGCGTTTTAAATTCCTCCCAAGTGATTAGAGTAACCTTTGTTCGTTGTTTAAGGTACGCTTTCCACCAAAGCTTTGCGGTTTGTCGAAGATGAACAACTCCAACCTTTGCTTTTTCTTCTTCAGAGAACTTCTTCAATGCAAAATAATCTTCTAACTCTTCAATCCATGCTTCGAGATCTTCGCCTGTTTTCTCGATGCCATTAAACTCGTTAATCTTTGCCTTCTTGAAGACTTGCTGCAAAGCTGCCCTTTCAAAATCTTCATCTGCATCTTCTTCATCACGTTTCCTTCGTCGTCCTCTCCTTTCATTAGTTTCCGCTTCGCCGTCATTCCGCTCTCTTTTGTGTGGACGACCTCGACGTCCATCACCACCGTTCCCATCATCATCATCACCACTATCACCACCGCCAGGTGCCCCAGCGCCGACACGTTGATTATTGTTTCCTGGTGGAATAGCATGGTTTTCGTGCTCCTGTTCGCCATTAAGTTCCACATAGATATCAGGTTCTCGTGCTGCTTTGCCTCGCAGAGCCTCAGCACGCTCCCGATTTGAAATTTCCAGATCTTCTCGTAGTCGTCGAATTAGGTCTTCTTACTCCTTTATCTTCTTCTCGTATCCGTCCATGTCCAGAATCAACCGCTTGCTCTGATACCAATTATCAAAGGAACAGAATAATAGAGATAGACAACAAAAACAGAGGAAGAAATCTTTGTATTGATAGTGTTTGATACAATAGAGGAGCAAAATATATGGGCGCACTTCGTTGTACGGAGCTCGAACCTCCCGACCACCCCCGAGCTTCAATTCGTTTGCATGCAGCGTCTCACTCGCACTCGCACTCGCACTCGCAGAAGAGAGATCGGTGAATGATCCCCAAAATGCACCACCCGTCCTTCTATTCTTATTTTTCCTCCAAAAGCATGCGACCTCTCAAAATAGCCGCTTAACTTTTTTTGGCGTTCGGTCGACTCGACTTGCGCGCCAAGTATACCTGCGAGAACAAGGTAAAAACGTGATCGTGAAGCGATCCGTAAAGGTTAGATTTTTTAAGCTCTTTTTTTTTCCACAAATTTTTCAGCTGTCTTCAACTAAACATAACTCCCAAACGGAGCCAAAACAGCTCGAGTCCGTCTCACACAATCTTGTTGCCCTAGCTACGCTTTTCGACGGCTATGTGATAGAAAATTTTCATAGCCTGCTTTGATTTGCCGAAAATCAACTTGCAAAACAGCATTTTCTACAAAAACGATGCAAAAACAGCAAATCCCACTTTTTTCTTAATCTTTGGCCCTCAACGAGCATCAAAACATCAAAATCTCTAAAGACTCAAAGAACGAAAGTTGTTCCTTATAACGCAGGCTTCAATCGCTTCATACATCACTTTTTCAAAATCCCACGTTAACACCTTCAAAAATGCCCCAAAAAGTGCGTTCCGGATCAAAAAATTTTATTGGCCGAAAACAATCTACACATCCTTCTACACAATGGACTAACTTTAAAACGACCAAAACTTCCTAGAAAAACAAAATTTATTACTTAAACACCTCAAAATCAAGTCCTGTTACAGTCAACCTAGGAAAACCCATGTATGCTACCTCAATTTTTACACCCAATAGACACAAATATTGTGTGCTTTAGAAAATAGACCTAAAGTCTCCCGGGACATTAGCCATTAGGAGATTTCGGAGGTCATTTGAAGGGCCTTTTAAGAAATTCTATTTCTCTCTCTAGAAAATGTTCTTAAAATATACTTGCACTTGTTGTGTACATTCAAAAGGACAACTGAATACTCTGAAAAGTGAGCCTAACCTTTTAAAAATCCTTGAAAAGGGTCACTTTTTCATTCAATGTGTGCGTCGTTTTCATGAAGTACACGGCGCTCATTCAATATAGCTTTCATCATCATTGAAATTACAAAATACACAAAATTATCAGTTGGTGTTAGAATTTAAAGTTTTTGATACTACCAATGCGTCCAAAATGACCAAAAACTTTAAGAACGTCTATCTACTTGCCTCAATCTGACAGCCAGAGAGGGAGAAATTGTCAAAATACCCCTAAAAATGAGGTTTTGCCTCACGGCATGCGGGGGGCCGGAGATTTTGGATCTTGGCGTACAGAGGGTCATTTAGAATTCTCCATACGGTCCCTCGGGCGCCATGATCCAAAACCCTCTTTTTAGCGGTTTTTTGGCGATTTCTCCCTCTCCGATGTAGAAGACGGGGAGGGTCCATGATATAGTGATTGAATAGTATTGTCTACTCTTCCCCATGAAGAGATCTCCATATTGAAAATGCAAATGCACTAAATGATGTGTCGTGCATAGGATTGCATTACTTTGGGATTGGTTGCGTAATTTTCATTTACATGAGGGCATACTTGGAGGGGATTTCACCATGGTGGAAAATACTACCTTTGGTATACTTGTGTTAGGTCCAAATCTTGAGAGAATTTGGTAAGTGTACATCACTAATAGATGCATGGTTTTTTATTCACCATACTCCACAAGGGTCGCATTCCATCCTCGTACACATCCTTTATCTAGGCTAGATAGAATGTATTTTTTAAGTATTAATTGGTGACCTAGCTCTAATGTATTGAGTTAGATGTGGGCTCTATTTTTCATATCACTACCTTGTTACTTTATGCTTGACTGATATTGAGTGTTCTGGCGAGATAGTGGGGTGAAAATTCCCTTGATGGTTAACAACTCCTTGCTTGATCAGCATGTTTTGACAGCTCAACTATCAGACTTAATTAAAAAGGTTTCCATGTTGAATGTTAATGCTTTTTAGAAATAGGTGGAGCTCAGAGAGATTTTGCAAGAATGTATCAAATTTGTGGGTAAAATATAGAGAATCTCAGAGAGAATGAAATGTGATACATACTCGTCAATGCTTACATGCAATGAAAAAATGAGCTCACTGGCAAAGATGTAGATTGAGAAATTACCCCGGCTAAGAAGGTGCCAAGAGAGCTTGAGAAAATTAATTTACAAGAGGCCATAATGTTATGAAGAATCAAGGATCCCCTTAAAACGTTCCTAAGGAGACTACACTCCAAAAGGAATAGCAAACCTTTAACCAATTTGGTGATGTAAGGTAGGTCTATGGTAATTGAGGACAAGAAGCGTATACATCCATGTGTTAAACATAGAACTTGGACACAGGACAAGGTTAGTTTATAGCGATAAAATACCACCAATTGCAGGTTGACTGTTAACACCATCAAAGGACACCCTTGACTCTTAGTGCCATAGGGCCCTGTGTACAATTGTCATATGAGGAAACCAATTAAGCGCCCCATGTCTAATACTTTCTCTGAAGCGAGGTGCACTATAGGGTCAAACCCCCAATAGCAGGCCCCCTAGGATGCACAATGAATTGCACTTGATGTGCTACAGAGTTTGCCGATGAAGGGGTGCATTCGAAAGCTAAGCGTCAGAAGTACTAGCAAGAAAAGCCATAGCCTGCACGCTGGAATAGAGGCGACGAATGCGAGCAATACATTTCTCCTATATAAGAAAATGAGGGGTGAATGAGAGGCTGCGGTCGTGTGAATAAAAGTACAATGCGCCAACAAGACTAAAACTCTGGATCTCGCTCATCAACGGTTTCGTTTCAGCCACCTTATGCACCTTACCGATAACCCGTTTGTGTACCACGGCTGGCGCGTCAATAATAAGTTAATTCTAGGGATAGACGGTCCCTCGATTTTTATTGTGTATTTCACGCTCGGGTCACTAGTTGAGGAAAAGCCCACGAGACACTCTCTAGCAATTTCATGAAGTCAACCTGTCATTTAAGCTAGGAGGTCGGATCAAGGACTGTGTGGTGACATGTGAGATCTACTAACAAGAAAAGCCATAGCATGCACGATGATACCCAAGCAACGAACGAGGGCAATATGTTTTTTATTTTGTGAAACAAATTAATAGCGGATGAATGAGAAGCCAAGGTTGGGTGAATCAGAGTATAATGTACCAGTAACGCCTACGGTTTGGTTTCAGCTGCCTTACGCACCCTACCAATAACCCGTTTGTGTACTACAACTTATAGCGATTCATTTTCAAGTCGGGCAGGGTCGACTGCATTTAAGCAGCTAGCAGTCGGATTAGGAACCGTGTGGTGACATGGCAGTATAAAATGTTGACTTGGGAGTACAAGGTGCTCCAAATCAGCCAATGCCAGTAGCGTTAATCCTCCTCAGCGCCACCTCAGCCAATGCAAGTAGCGTTAATCCTCCTGATCAGCGCCACCTTCAGCCTTCTCTCTCGCTCTGCAACCGATCGGGTACGTACACGGGCAGTCGATATTTTGCATGGCGGTGAAGATTATTATATTGCAGAGTTCTGTTTATATCGCTGCAGGTACCCAAACTAACTAACTAACTAACGCATTCATGCAGGGTCTTGGAGCTCTGATCACTGGCCAAGTCCGGAAGACGATAAGGTTTTCGTGTCTCTATTGGAGCACTGTTTTGAGAGCTAGAGACTTGCTACAATATAGGAAACGCAGGCCCGTGAAGCTGGTTCTTGTCTCTGATTATAATTTGTGCAGGTAATTAAGAATGGTATCTCATGATCCCAAGACGAAACCGGCTATGAAGAGCCCGGCCAGTAGCTGTTGCAAGAACAATATTAACAAGTTAATGGGTCCCCGACGGGTAGCAGGACGTAAATGGTGGGGAGAGGTGAGAGTGCCAGCTGATGTGCCACAAGGCCACTTCAGCAATGCAAAACCGCGCACCAGCATCTCATGTGGCTCTCATCATAGCGCGCAGGCCGTGGCCAAGGCCCGAGACTTCATTGTGGCGTTCATCTACCAGGATGAGGACCACTTTGACTACCTCCTCAATTATCCCCAAGATGCCGATCACCTCCGCAGGATCGTGAAAGAGATTGCAGGGTCTCAGAGTTCCCACCAACGAGAATACATCGCCAGCCTCGCCCGTAATGTGGGTGCGTCTTATGACCACCAGCTTCATCCTCATGAGCTTGAGCAAGAGCGGGATGCAGAAGACGCAGAAGCAGAGCCAGAGTTGCAGGTGAAACCGGAGCCGAAGCCAAGACAGCTAGATCTAGAGCTGAGGTTGGGGAGTTGCATGTACAGTAAACCATTTGATCCACTAGAGCGAGAGGTGCAGCTGAAACCGAAACCAAAGCGAGAGCAAGAGCTTGTGGCGGGGCTAGATCTAGAGCTGAGATTGGGAACAAATTTAAGGTCAAATTAGACGTTTACAGAATGAAGCAAACGTTCAAATTCTGCATTTTCGTGAGTAAGGTACTTAGTTTTGAAAGCCGTGAGGACTTATTATTATCCTATTTTCTTAACCTGGAAGATTCGCCCTTATTCTGTAGTGCTGTTTAACTATATGCATCAATCGGTAAGGTCAACCCAGCTCAACTTTAAGTGACCTCCTCTTTCTTTCAATCTCAGCTCATGGTGTCATTGTTGAATCTGACATTTATTGCGCTCTTAGTGTAGCAAGCAGTACTTCATGCGAGCTTACTCACTCTGCTTTTGATAACATTGTTTTTCTCAAAATTGTGCTTATTACAAATCGAATATGGAGTAACCTCTTTTAATGACCTCAGATCAAAAGTACATCAAGTTTGTTCATCGCCAATGATAGCGAAAGCTTACTTCTGATGTTCTTTATACACTCGATCACATGATCTTGACTCGTTGTTTTGAGGATGCACCTCTATGCATCGCTTGAGTCCTTTGTTCAATTTATATATGGTCAAAGCTAGTGGAAACCCCCCTGAATCGAGTCCTTTGTTCTTCTTTCCTCAAAGATATGTTGCTTTTTGTTTACTTCTCTACACCATAAAATGATAGAAATGGCTCGCAATCCTCGAAACAGTACATTCCACCCGAGTAGGAAACTTGAGAAGTCAAACTTGCTAATTTGAGTTTAATGAAGTATTCACGTTGGCGACAACCGAACTAAGTAAATCTTGGATGCATATAATCTCTCTATTAGTAGGTTAGCCTAACATTTGTAAAGAAGAAAGCTTTCTAGGATACAACAAACAAGCATACTTCTGGCTCGTTGTAGGCTCAATGTACATGAAAATATGTTTCTTTTTTACAGATTTCAATGGTATTGTACTAGGTACATGTAGATATAGGTTTCAATGGCATTGTACTAGGTACATGTAGATATAGTTTCAACTTACATGCATTCATGAAACTTATTTATTACTGGGGTTATAGCATAACTTAGGCAGAGGCAATCCCTGATGTGTCATGGAGACTACCCACCCTAGCGGAGCCGGAGTTGAATTCAAAAGGGGCGATTGCTTCTAACCCAAAAGACAATTGAAAAGGAATGTAGTTCCTAGTTGCTTTGTGGGAAGTGTGATACGCCCAAATAGTGTCGAGGATTGCTTGAGCCCAAGACGTCGGATGCAAATGACAAGCCTTGCAAAGTAGAGAAATGAGAACTTTGTTGGTGCTCTCTGCCTGCCCATTTGCTCTGGGATAGTAAGAGCACAACTTGCAATGAAAGGATTTGTAGTTGCCTAGCAGTGTGGCGATAAGATCATTGACAAAATGGTTGCCCCCCCTGTCATTGGTAATCTCTAAGGACACCCAAACCTGCAAAATATATTCTCATACAAGAATTTTCTATTGTAGAGCTAGTGAAATCAATCATTGCTAGAACCTCTACCCATTTAGTGGCATAAGTTGTACCACCACAAGCAAATAGTTCTAATCACCTGGTTGGGTCGGCGGAGAAATTGGACCCACGAATTCCAGAACCCATCTTTCAAATGGAAGCCATGCCATGGATACATATAAGGGACGGTTTGATTGCTTACGAGGTTTAGGTGCACAACACTGACATACATCACAGACCTTCACATGAGCAATGGCATCCCGAAACACACAGGGCCACCATAAGACACTTTGTAGAATTATTTGAGCTATAACCTGACAAGACAATGGCCACCACTGGGACCGCTATAGGGATCTTCTAAGATAGATTCCACTTCATGGGAAGAGACACACCAACTTAGAACACCATTAGGTCCAACCTTATAGAGCTGACTGCCAATCAAAGTGAATGGTCAAGATTTGAACAGAAACCTGCATTTCTACAATGGAGAATCATTCTCTGGAAACATGCCAGTGGATAACAAGTATAGAACATCGTCGTACCACTTTGGCGTTGTATCAATCTAAAATATACTGCTATCTGGAAAGTCATCCTCAATACCAATAACTTCCTCACCTGAGTGGATGCGAGAGAGATAGTCGGCCATGACATGAGGTTTGCTATGACAAGGTACCACTTCAAAATCAAACTCTTGGAACAAAAGGAGCCATCGCGAGACTCGGCGTGCAACTTGTGGCTTATTGAGCAGGTAACGAAGAGCATGATGATCAGTAATAACTGTGAAGTGAACCCCTAATAAATAGTGTCAAAATTTTTGAAGAGCATAAATAATGGCCAAAACTTCCCTCTAAGTAGTACTCTAATTGCACTCATCTTTTGTGAGCAACCTGTTTGCGTAGTGAATGGGACAATTGAGATTCAATTCCTTGCTAGCCTGAGTGAGGCCAACACCCATAGTCGTCTAACTAGCATCAGTATATACATGGAAAGTTAGAGACCAATAAGAGGCTACCAAAATCGGAGCTTCAGTTAGGCGCTTTTTTAGCTAAGCAAAGGCTTAAGACAAGCCTGATTGAGTTCATTTTTACAACATGACAAAATATTTCATTGAAGTCAATACCTTTCTTTTGAGAAAACCCTTTTACCACAAGCCTAGACTTGTACCTTTTCTTCCCACTGAAATGGTACATCAGCACTGGTCAGGCGGGTCAGGGGTTGGGCAACATTGGCATACATCCTAATGAATCGGCGATGATACCCTATATGGCCTACAAAGGAATTGATGGTTTCAATTGAAAACGTATTGAAAATAATTACCATTTCATTGTAAATCACTCCTAGTGTAGAATCTGGCCAATCTATCATAACGAACAGCTCCAAAACTCCCCACACCTTTAGAATGATTCTTCAAAGTTGGAGTTTCAAATTGAAAGTTATGACAATTTTATGTTTTGTTGAATTTTGGATTCTTGCTACGTATGCGCTGCAAGAAACCACGGGAGGCAAAAAATGTCCTATTTCTATGAATTAAAAGCAACCACACTCTAATACCATGTTGAGTAGAAAGAGAAAAAGAAGAGCAGAAAGATGATATGCAAAATGTGCAATCGCAAAGTGTATAGGATACATGCACATGATGATATATATATATATATCCCAGGGATATATTTAGAATAGCTTCACATATAAGCTCAACACATGCTACCATTCTAGTTTGAAGCTGAGATTCTTGCTTCCATGTCCATGCTTCCATGCATAAACAAGTATGAATAGTCTCTAGACGAGGGTATAAAGTGTCACCCAAGGACCACATAAGTGTCATAGGGTTGCAAAACCCTATCTCCCTAGTTATGTATCAATAGTCTCTAAACCAAGGTATATAAGGGTGATAGAGTTATAAAATCATGCCAAACAATCTAGTTCCATGTAAGAAAGATAGGTCTTGAAGACCTTTTTGAGTTCATAATATCATAATTAAAATTCAAAGTCATCATGGTCCCAAAAGCACATACCAATAGCAAATTCTTGGTCATGCAAAATTTAGGAAAGTGCTAAGTTTGACCTTGCTTAATCTACATACCACAGTAAATAGCTCCAAACTAGGATGATTGGTCACATGAAATCTACTAGCAATTCTTGATGTTAGGACAAATGATCAAATGTGAAACATGAGCATGATCTTAAGAGGATGTTAAATTCAAAGGTAAGAACCATGACATCTATTGAATGCAACAATTGACCAATGTCTATGCAAGAGAATGCTAGAAGGAAAGGTATAGATGGGATGCTTGGTCCTGGGACCATATATGCTAGAATACAAAAACCAAACATAGTTCTCATTTCTTTTTAGGTTTTTTCATCCAAGATCATGTAGAATGTAGTAATGTGCTAAATAATTAGTGTTGAGAGAAGGAGAGAACACAGAAGTAGAACCCCAAAGTGTGTAGAATACACACATGAGATGATGTATATATAGAGGGGACCTGGGTGCCATATATAGAGAAGCCATATATTGAGTAGCTTTACATATAAGCTCAACACCCCCGCTCAAATAAGGGTCCCTAACTGTGGATGAAAAAACCCTTGGGGGATCAAGGGAAAAACCCACAGCTCTATATACACCCACCGTTATATTATAAAAATCATTAAATATACAAATGTTTACAAGGAGCTACATCACTCCTTTTACAATGAATGTTTTATGAGGAGTTACATTACTCCTATCCTATCAAATACAATAATGAATACAAAGGTTCAATAAAGAGGTATAAAAGCTATCGATTAGCTTGTAATCAAAAGTGTCTCCGTGAATCTGCTGTGTAGCTTGTCATCAATATCTCATCACCAAACATGTCTTCATGTTGTCATCAATATGGCATCACCAAACATATCTTCCTAAATCTTTTATTGTCACCAAGTTTGTCTTCATAAAATCAATTCTTTGATCAATCCTACATAGATCATAGACTCCAAAAAGAACGTCATGAAAATTATTAGCATCGTTAATGAAATAATTACGTTCACAATGCCATAAGAGATGGTTCGCGACGCCACTCTTTTGACGACATATATACGCACGACAACATATGGTACATAAAGTATAAACGTAAAAGTACAAAATGTGTGATTACGTGATACAAATGATATGTGTATATACTACATAAAACAACATTTATCAATGTAGTGATCAATGAATACCATCAAAGTATTAACAAAATATCATCATTATATCAATAAAAATGAATAAATGACCATGGTATCAACGAAAAGCATCATGATATCAAAGTATTAACTAAATATCATCATTATATCAATAAAAATGAATAAATGACCATGGTATCAACGAAAAGCATCATGATATCAAAGTATTAACAAAATATCATCATTATATCAATAAAAATGAATAAATGACCATGGTATCAACGAAAAGCATCATGATATCACCGAGAATAATCATTGTATCAACCAAACAACATCATGGCATCACCGAGAATAACCATGGTATCAACGAAACATCATCATGGCATCACCGAGAATAACCATGGTATCAACGAAACAACATCATGGTATCACCGAGAATAACCATGGTATCAACAAAACATCATCATGGTATCAACAAAAATCACCATGGAATCAACGAAACAACATCATGGCATTGTTGAGAGACAAGGAGAGAACACAGAAGTAGAACCCCTAAGTGTGTAGAATACACACATGAGATGATGTATATATAGAGGGGACCTGGGTGCCATATATAGAGAAGCCATATATTGAGTAGCTTCACATATAAGCTCAACACCCCCACTCAAATAAGGGTCCCTAACTGTGGATGAAAAAACCCTTGGGGGATCAAGGGAAAAATCCACAGCTCTATATACACCCACCGTTATATTATAAAAATCATTGAATATACAAATGTTTACGAGGAGCTATATCACTCCTTTTACAATGAATGTTTTATGAGGAGTTACATTACTCCTATCCTATCAATACAATAATGAATACAAAGGTTCAATAAAGAGGTGTAAAAGCTATCGATTATCTTCTAATCAAAAGTGTCTCCGTGAATCTGCTGTGTAGCTTGTCATCAATATCGCATCACCAAACATGCTTCATGTTGTCATCAATATGGCATCACCAAACATATCTTCATAAATCTTTTATTGTCACCAAGTTTGTCTTCATAAAATCAATTCTTTGATCAATCCTACATAGATCATAGACTCCAAAAAGAACATGTCATGAAAATTATTAGCATCGTTAATGAAATAATTACGTTCACAATGCCATAAGAGATGGTTCACGACGCCACTCTTTTGACGACATATATACGCACGACAACATAGGGTACATAAAGTATAAACATAAAAGTACAAAATGTGTGATTACGTGATACAAATGATATGTGTATATACTACATAAAACAACATTTATCAATGTAGTGATCAATGAATACCATCAAAGTATTAACAAAATATCATCATTATATCAATAAAAATGAATAAATGATCATGGTATCAACGAAAAGCATCATGACATCACCGAGAATAATCATTGCATCAACAAAATAACATCATGGCATCACCGAGAATAACCATGGTATCAACGAAACATCATCATGGCATCACCGAGAATAACCATGGTATCAACGAAACAACATCATGGTATCACCGAGAATAACCATGGTATCAACAAAACATCATCATGGTATCAACAAAAATCACCATGGAATCAACGAAATATCATCATGGAATCACCGAGAATAACCATGGTATCAACGAAATATCATCATGGCACCACCGAGAATAACCATGGTATCAATGACATATCATCATGGTATCAACGAAAATCACCATGACCAAAGTATTAACAAAACATCATCATGGTACCATCAAAATCACTATGGTATCAATGAGAAATTATCAATAAAACGACATAAACTATATCTCTAAAAGAATAATTATACGAGAATCAATGAACGAGTATATCATATAACAAAACATCATGTACCAACAGTAGCTCGATAGAATTTGGACGATAATCAACGGCTCGATTGAATCGGAACGATGTGTAACTGGCTTCTGCAGCAAAGTTACGTCAGTAACAAATATATGATTGATGAAGAAAAATATAATTGAGAAGTTTTTAATTATGAGAAAATTCAAAAGCAAAAAGTAAAATTTTGATTTTCAAACATATTCGCAGTCCGAGACGATAACCCAAAATCGGTGCAGAATTTAGAGAAACTTTCTTCTGCAAAGTTATAGACCACATCGATTCCAATCTCCATCGCGGGTAGTTCCTTCTGCAAAGTTGTAGAACACATCGATTCCGTTCTCTCACGCGGGTAGTTTCTGCAAAATCGTTTTCAATAAGCAGAAAAATAAAAAACAAAAAACGGAAATTGCTTTTCAGGTATGTACGCAGTCCGCGAACGATAACTCAAAATCGGTGCAGAATTTGAAAACACTTCCTTCTGCAAAGTTGTAGACCACATTGATTCCGGTCTCTTTAGCGGGTAGTTTCTGTAAAATCGTTTCTAATTAGCAAAAAAATCAAAAACAAAAAGCAGAAGTTGCTTTTCAGGTATGTACGCAGTCCGCGAACGATAACTCAAAATCGGTGCAGAATTTGAAGAAACTTTCTTATGCAAAGTTGTAGACCACATCGATTCCGGTCTGTCTCGCTGGGATAGTTTCTGCAAATTCGTTTCCAATTAGCAGAAAAATCAAAAACAAAACGCAAAATCTGTTTTTCAGGTATGTACGCAGTCCGTGAACGTTAACTCAAAATCGGTGCAGAATTTGAAGAAATTTTCTTCTGCAAAGTTGTAGACCACATTGATTCCGGTCTCTTACGTGAGCAGTTTCTGCAAAATCGTTTCCAATTAGCAGAAAAATCAAAAACAAAACGCAAAAGCTGTTTTTCAGGTATGTACGCAGTCCGTGAACAATAACTCAAAATCGGTGCAGAATTTGAAGAAACTTCCTTCTGCAAAGTTGTAGACCACATCGATTTCGATCCCTCTAGTGAGTAGTTTCTGCAAAATCAATTTTGATCAGGAGAAAAATTGAAAACAAAAACGTACTTCTCTGATACCATGTTGAGAGAGAAGGAGAGAACACAGAAGTAGAACCCCAAAGTGTGTAGAATACACACATGAGATGATGTATATATAGAGGGGACCTGGGTGCCATATATAGAGAAGCCACATATTGAGTAGCTTCACATATAAGCTCAACAGGCATCACCGAGAATAACCATGGTATCAACGAAACATCATCATGGCATCACCGGGAATAACCATGGTATCAATGAAATATCATCATGGCACCACCGAGAATAACCATGATATCATTGACATATCATCATGGTATCAACGAAAATCACCATGACCAAAGTATTAACAAAACATCATCATGGTACCATCAAAATCACTATGGTATCAATGAGAAATTATCAATAAAACGACGTAAACTATATCTCTAAAAGAATAATTATACGAGAATCAATGAACGAGTATATCATATAACAAAAGATCATGTACCAACAGTAGCTCGATAGAATTTGGACGATCATCAACGGCTCGACTAAATCGGAATGATGTGTAACTGGCTTCTGCAGCAAAGTTACGTCAGTAACAAATATATGATTGATGAAGAAAAATATAATTGAGAAGTTTTCAATTATGAGAAAAATCAAAAGCAAAAAGTAAAATTTTGATTTTCAAACATATTCGCAGTCCGAGACGATAACCCAAAATCGGTGCAGAATTTAGAGAAACTTTCTTCTGCAAAGTTATAGACCACATCGATTCCGGTCTCGCATAGCGGGTAGTTTCTTCTGCAAAGTTGTAGAACACATCGATTCCGGTCTCTCACGCGGGTAGTTTCTGCAAAATCGTTTTCAATAAGCAGAAAAATAAAAAACAAAAAATAGAAATTGCTTTTTATGTATGTACGCAGTCCGCGAACGATAACTCAAAATCAGTGCAGATTTTGAAAACACTTCTTTCTGCAAAGTTGTAGACCACATCGATTGCGGTCTCCATCGCGGGTAGTTTCTGCAAAATCCTTTTCAATTAGCAAAAAAATCAAAAACAAAAAGCAAAAGTTGCTTTTCAGGTATGTACGCAGTCCGCGAACGATAGCTCAAAATCAATGCAGAATTTGAAAACACTTTCTTCTGCAAAGTTGTAGACCACATTGCTTCCGGTCTCTTCAGCGAGTAGTTTCTGCAAAATCGTTTCCAATTAGGAGAAAAATCAAAAACAAAACGCGGAAGCTGTTTTTCAGGTATGTACGCAGTCCGTGAAGAATAACTCAAAATCGGTGCAGAATTTGAAGAAACTTCCTTCTGCAAAGTTGTAGACCACATCGATTCCAATCCCTGTAACGGGTAGTTTCTACAAAATCAATTTTGATCAGGAGAAAAATCGAAAACAAAAACATAGTGCTCTGATACCATGTTGAGAGAAGGAGAGAACACAGAAGTAGAACCCCAAAGTGTGTAGAATACACACATGAGATGATGTATATATAGAGGGGACCTGGGTGCCATATATAGAGAAGCCATATATTGAGTAGCTTCACATATAAGCTCAATGTTGAGCTTATATGTGAAGCTCAACAATTAGCGCATGATTAACTCTGGCCCATGATGTTTCAAAGCTGCAAGAAGCGGCTCAGTCTTCATCCTCTGATGCACTCATTACTAGTGACGCCTTCAAACCCGATTAGAAAAGTCAAATTAGGTGACCCTAACGACCCTAAGCACATCCTCCTAGCCTCTTGGTTATGGGATCATACCACACTACTCAATCAAGTAGTCTCACTTATGTACTCAAGGTGTTTTTGCATGGTCTTACAAGGATTTGGAAGGAATCCCACCAGAACTGGGTGTCCATACTAGCCCTCTTGTTGAAGGGGCCAAGCCAGTTAGAGGACAGGCTTACAAACTCAACCCTAAGTATGCCGAAGCTCTCAATAAAGATCTAGAAAAGATGCAAGAAGTAGGGATCATTGTGCGAGTGGAGCACTCTGAGTGGCTATCATGCCATGGTCATCGCGGCTAAAAAAAAATCACATAAAATCCACGTGTGTGCTCACTACCGTGCGTTGAAAAGGTAACTATCCCATATGGTTTCCCCACCCCCTTCACTGAGCATTTCAAGATGTGGCAGGGCACGTACTGTAGAGTTTCATGGATGGCTTCAGGGGTTACAATCAGTTAGGCATCCATCTGCATGATCTGATCAAAACGGATTTGTCACTCCATGGGGCTAAAAAAATGGTCCGCCCTCTTTCAATCACAGAATATATCTCATCTTTTGTCCTTGCTTATGGATCATCTTCGCATCTTCATAGATGATTCGGGTGCTCAATGTTCGACCTCAGTGGAGAATCTAGAGGAACACCTTGCCCAATTCTCAATCGTCATCCTCACGTGCAGGGAGTCATGTTTGAAACTCAATCCCAAAAAGTGTCAATTTTTGGTCACTGAAGATACATTACTGGGCCATGTTTTATATTTTTGAATCCATTTGTATTAAGATTCTTGTTATGAATGTTTGAATTGATTTTTACGCATCATATATAATTCAGATTGCATAAAAGAAATTAGGTCAAAAGTTAATTATTTTAAATTACAATGTATTCAATTAGATTTACATATTGATACGTGTTGAATTTCTTATTGCATGATTCTTAGATTTTATTTTCATGCATCATACGAAATTTGGTTTGTATGAAATAAGTTAGATCAAGAGTAAGCATATTGAATTTACATCATTTTCAATTATATTGAAAGAAGTAGATAATTTGATTGATCTCCATATTTACTCTTTATGTGTATCACATATATTTCGATGCATGATTGTGTATGATGTATGATAAATATGAAATCAAGATTTTCTTTGTCTGAATCTACTAAGAGTTACATGATGTTTTTGTAGAGAGAATACTATCCATCATCTAATATTTTACACAGAAATTTGATATATGACGTTTCACTTGAAGAAAGAGATTTCAATTCATTGTAGATATTGAAGGGTTATGCATTTGATGATTCATAAAGAATTATAATTGTAGATATCGAAATCCAAAACCTAAGCAAGAATGCATGGTATTGTGACCATGATATATATACTAGGAGTTTGGAGCAAGATTCCTAGCTTCACATTCATCCTTATCATTACCTTTTCAAGCATGGCCCTAAGATAAAGTATTTTGAGGATTTTTTTTTTTCAAATTGAAGTATGCTATTACTATCTAGAATTCAATCTTGGATTTGATCCTTGTAATGATAGAATGGTCTTATGACCATTGTCAAGAAATGTGCATTGTGGCTAGGAAAGCCTCCGGCCTCTTACTGTGAGGGTTTGCAACAAAATCAAGCAAGTCATAGAAGATTTGAAGCTAAAGCAACACTCATAACGAGCAAAACTCTAGTCATGAAAGTTTCACTTTGCACTACAAGAGGTTGTGTGCTCTTGTGACGCTTTTAGCGATGGAAATACACTGGGTTTTTATAACCCCCAACGTCGCTAAAAGCGTCAATATGGGGACGTCGCTATGGCAGTCGCTATAAGCGTCACTATGACAATCGCTATAAGCGTCGCTATATAGCAATGCCTACAGCGACGCTGCAGGGCCATCAATAGCGACACTTATAGTGACGCTGCAGAGCCTAATATAGAGACGGTCATAGTGACGCCCGAGATGAAAATTTTTTGGTGGTAGGGCATTCACCCATCAACCATATTGAATGTTTCATTTGTCTATTTGCATTTGAAAAAAAGTGCAAAGGTAAATATAGACCCAAAATAGTCACCCACAAGACAATATAATCATTAACTCCATCATCCATAGTACGTATTGTTTGCAAAATAAAGATACAAAAATGACAAGCGTGAATTGATGAAGGTAAATCAATGACAATTGTACACATAGGCAAAATCACTTGATTGTTAATCATTGCAAATGTAATAGTTACAAACCATTGTCATTATTTAAAAAATATACATGGTTTTCAAAAAGATGTATAAAAGTCGTCTCATGATACATAATCTATGACAAAAAGAAACTAATGCTATCTAGCTATGGCTAACCGACGTCGTCTAATCAGACGTCTCATCGCGTCGAAGCGTCGCATCTGTCGGATTCTGCAAAAGAAAACAATAAGCTAGCTTTTTGTAAGTATAAACATATAGCGACGTTTATAAAACAATACAATAAATAGAAAAGAATAAACCCTAATACTAACCATGCCGCCGCGAGAACTCAGGATGTCTATAAGGGCGTTTAAGCCCTTCCTGCCTACGTACTCACGCTCCTACGGTGTGGGATCGCGTCCTATAAACGACCACTGTCAAAACATACAAAGAATCCATTATGTTAGAATTTCAAATCCCATAAACCCTAAACTATCAAACATAGATGCAAAAACACTTACAAAATCGGCCTCAAATGACGCCCACCCGCCGCTCCCCAAGTGGTGCGAGCTTCCTGCCTCTACTCGGGCTCTGGCAGCCTCCTTTTGTTGCTTCCACTTGTCGAAATTCTCGTGTGCTTCTTTCTTCGCATGCTTCCAATTTTCTTTGGCCAGCGAATCTGGTCTACTCCACCCATGCTTGATTGCTTTTTGCACTTTGAAGCGGTTATGCTTGCAGTTTTCGCGCATTCGAACCTTCATCACATCTTCATTGAAGCGATCATCCCGTGTTGGAACAGGAAACTCGTCATGAAGCATGCTGATGACTCTATCTTTTAATTCATTCGGTACTTCACTCCAGGTGTTTAGTATGTAGTGTGTAAACACCTGAGAGCAAAGACCCCGCATGCGTGAAATCACCTTCTTGCCTTCATCATCCAAGATGATGCCTCCGCTGAAGTCGACGGAGTAAGGCAAGCCCTATTGCCGCTGACGCGTGAACCTGGGTGTCTCGGTAGGGGTCTCTAGCGGCGTGTCAACTGGAGTCTGAGCCCCGAAGCTAGGAGTGTCCACTGGAGTGACTCCTGGAGGAGTAGCTAGTGGTGTGTAGCTACGGGGAACGGTAATCAATTGTGCAAATCCTGATGTCGATGGCGATGCCATGGCTTGTGTCGGGACGGGTAAAGAAGGGGAGGGTAAAGAGCCTCATCGAACACGAGGCAGTGTCGAAGCATCGGTGGCACCACCCCCACAACAACCGCCACCGCCACCACTAGAGCGTCGGTGCCTAGACGAGTGTGAAGATCATCTCGTCAACACCGAAGCTTCAGAGCGTGCCGAGGACTCCGAAACAGAGGGAGATGCGGATGGAGTAGGAACGCGCGATGGTGCGCCAAAGCGATGACGCTCCACGTACCACTATCTCTACTGGGGTGACAAAGAAGAAAGAAACTCCTCATCATCCATGCCTTCATTAAACACACGAACATTTAAGCTTAATATTGAATGAATGGAGTAGAAAACATGGACAAGTAGATAGATAGATACATAGATAGATAGATAGATAGATAGAGAGAGAGAGGAGGAGGTGCGCTTCCTCTCTGCTTATGAGAACATACCTAGAGCATACGTACCTGGAGTGGACGCAAAGACCATTAAATACAATGACGCATATAAATACAATGACGTAATGATGCAAATACTTAAAGAGGCAGAGTTTTTACAAAACGGAGCAAAATTGTTCAAAACGGAGAATCGTACAAGAACTTGAATGTGCTTGTAGCTTTGGAATGTTCAAAGGCTAGCAGCAACAGAAAGCATTCTTCTTCTATTCAACCTGAGTGATGGAAGAGGCAAGTGCATAACTCTGAATTTACAAAACGGAGCAAAATTGTTCAAATATAATATTTATGGATTCAAGAGATCTCTCTCTCATCCTCGCATAGCTCAGCATAACTTCCTATATATATATAGAGCTCTCCGTTTAAATAGATGTCCTCTGTTTCATTTTGTAGATCATCTGCATGTACCCCATAGAGAGTAGAAGCTTGATGTTCATATGGCACCACCTCCACGGCTTTTGATTAAGCATCTTCTCCGATCTCCTCCATTGATGCCGCTGTGATTGGCACATGGTAGCCTTCATACGTCCGTGCACTATGAGGGGCTACCTCTATGACGTACCACCAGTTTGATGCAGACTTTGTAGCATGAAATATCACCTGCCAGAGCCACATAACTTACATGAGAGCTTCCAACCACATAAATTCTAAAATGGGATGTTAACTATTTACATACTTACTTGTTCACAATGCTCGAGTAGTACGAAAGTGTCTCTTAGGTCAGTTCATTTCTTAGTTGAATCCACCTCAAGAAAACCAGACTCTTCTCTACGCACAGTAGCGTTGCGACCCTCCATGATTATCTTGCACCATTGCACGTCGAACAAGTCGACAAAAAATCCTCTATAATCGATCCTCAAAATCTCTTGTAGCTTGCCGAAGTAAGTGAGTTGCACCACCACAGGATCTGCATCAGAGGAATCGTCGTCGACTAGACTGTTCAAATTTTGCCATGATTCCACAATCTTGAGTAAACCGTTTTTTGTCGATCCGTTCCACCCTAAAATGTCGACCTTTACACCATGCTGCTGAGGAATCCGTAGCACACCATCCGAAGATTTATTCTCCTCATCCCATGATGCTAGGGCGGCCATGGACTTACATTCAAAGAAATGATTGATGCGAGGATGCAGAGAAAAATGTCGCAAAATGTTTTGCGGAATTTTTGTTCCGTGGAGATCTACTCGATATCTTTCGGAATCACATTTCGGACACTTCTCCATGTTTATGTATTCCCCTCTGAAAAGAATGCAGTCATTAGGACAAGCATGGATCGAATTGTAATCCATCCCTAAGTTTCGCAAAATCTTTCTTGCTTCCTCTCGGGAATCTGGCATCACATTATCAGCTGGTAGTATGTGCTCTTTGAGCAATCTACACAACATAAAAATACGGTACAATTATGTAAAAATCTATAAGATCATTATACATTTAGAGTTTTATTAAAGTAAACTAATTATAATAGATCATTTGAAAAGCGTTGTGCGCTAGTGTCACTCCATCCAAACTTTGTCTGCATGTTGAGAAGAACCAGGAGCGCTTTCAATCTAGATACACGTGCTCCATTATACAATGGCGTATCGGCTTCACTTTTCATATCATCATATGCAAGTCTTTCTAAATCCATGATCGTCTCGATCATTCCATCAATCTTGGGCTCAAACATTGCCTTGTTGGGAATGTGGTCTGCATGATCATCCCCCGAGCTGTCAGAGGCTACATCTTGTGTCCTCACATATGCTGCTTGACCAAAGCGCCTGGGAATACGTCTATTGGGTTGCAAGATTGCTGCCTGTTGGCCAGCGTTAGAGTTCGACGAGTTATAATCGGCCAAAAGTGATCTATAATAGATGGATCGAACTCGCCAAATTCACAAACGTGCTGCAAAGAAATGCGTCTTGTCTGTTGCACAACATACTTGCAATGGATACAAGGACAGAAGATCCTTGTTGAGAGATAGGTGTTTCGGTTGGACGGCCCCACATCCTCGTCACTACTCATAATGAGGGTAAAAATCTTATAATTTGGACAACAAATTTCATCTTCTATTGGCATTCTTCGTGTTATCTCTCTCTCTCTCTCTCTCTCTCTCTCTCTCTCTCTCTCTCTCTCTCTCTCTCTCTTTGTTCACACTATAAACTACCTCACATTCTCTAGTCATGTCCAATCCCCGCAGACCTCAGTCTAGAGGTGCACGAAGATCAGAACCACCGGGTTATAATATCGTCTTTATTGGTCAATGCCTATATTTGTGGGTACAAGAAATCTACACACCTAAATCTACATGATACTGCATGTAGTGGACAAAACCCCTTTGCCTCTTCTCTAGCTGTAGTATTTCACAGCATCTTAACATCTTTTCACAGTAGATCTTTGTTTGTAGCATGCAGGTACACCATTCTTGCAATGTAGCTGATGTCTGCTAAAGGCACTTAATTCTTACTCTAGATTTGACGGGATGTGGTGTGTGTGTGTGTGTGACCCTTGGAATCGTCATCTTGCATCACTAATTTCTGTGTAGGCTCAATTTGCTCTTCCACTAGCTGAACATGACAGATTATTGTATGGTAGCAGCAGTCGAACATGCAGGTGGAATTGCTAGTCCACATGGACTGTGGAGGCTGTGAGCGCAGGAAATTTTCTCGCCACTTCTTCTAACTTTATCTTAAATGATAAAAAGAAGAAAATGGTATAACCTTTCTATCACCCAAGTGTGGTAGATTGGTTATGCCAATTCCCTCTTCAATAACATGTAAATAACCTAAATCTAATCTAATATAACGTAAATCTAAATCAAATGTAAATGAACCTAAATCTAATCAAACGTAAATCTAACTAAAAATAAACATAAATCTAATCTAATTTAACTTAAATAAACCTGAATCTAATTTAACGTAAGTCTACATCTAACCTAATCTTTAACGTCTTTTGGGATAGTTTCCTACAGCGTTAAAACTCTCTTCTTCTTGTGTGTGTGTGTTTGTGTGTGTGTGTGTGCACGCTAATAAAAAGAGAAAAATGGTATAACCTTTCTATCACCCAAGTGTGGTAGATTGGTCATGCCATTTTCCCTCTTCAATAACAGATAAATAACCTAAATCTAATCTAATATAACATAAATAAACCTAAATGTAACAGGACTTGATTTTGAGGTGTTTTAGCAATAAATTTTGTTTTTCTAGGAAGTTTTGGTCGTTTTAAAGTTAGTCCACTGTGTAGAAGGATGTGTGGATTGTTTTCGTCCAATAAAATGTTTTGATCCGGAAGGCACTTTCTGGGGCATTTTTGAAGGTGTTAACGTGGGATTTTGCAAAAGTGATGTATGAAGCGATTGAAGCCTGTGTTATAAGGAACAACTTTGGTTCTCTGAGTCTTTAGAGATTTTGATGTTTTGATGATCGTTGAGGGCCAAAGATTAAGAAAAAAGTGGGATTTGCTGTTTTTGCATCGTTTTTGTAGAAAATGTTTTTTTGCAGGTTGATTTTTAGCAAATCAGAGCAGGCTATGGAAATTTTCCATCACATAGCCGTCGAAGAGCGCAACGAGGGCAACAAGATTGTGTGAGACGGACTTGGGCTGTTTTTGCTCCGTTTGGGAGTTTCAAAAATCTGACCTTTACGGATCGCTTCGCGATCACGTTTTTACCCTATTCTTGCAGGTATACTTGGCGCGCAAGTCGAGTTGACCGAACGCTAAAAATAGAAAAGCGGCTATTTTGGGAGGTCGCATGCTTTTGGAGGAAAAAACGAGAAAAGAAAGACGGGTGGTGCGTTTTGGGGATCATTCAACGATCTCTGTTCTACGAGTGCGAGTGCGAGTGCGAGCGAACTGAACCTCGGGGGTGGTCGGGAGGTTCGAGCTCCGTACAAAGGAGTGCGCCCATATATTTTATTGCTCCTCTGTTATATCAAACACTATCAATACAAAGATCTCTTTCTCTGTCTTTGCTGTCTATCTCGATTATTCTGTTCCTGTGACACTAAATCTAATCTAATATAACGTAAATCTAAATCCAACGTAAATAAACCTATTTAATCTAATCAAACTTAAATCTAACTAAAAATAAACCTAAATCTAATTTAACGTAACTCTACATCTAACCTAATCTTTAACGTCTTTTGGGATAGTTTCCTATGACGTTAAAACTCTCTTCTTCTTGTGTATGTGTGTGTATATGTGGGAGTGTGTGTGCCAATAAAAAGAGAAAAATGGTATACGCTTTGTATCACCCGAGTGGTAGATTGGTTATGCCATTTTCGTCTTGAATAACAGGTCTTGAGTTCAACTCCTCGTCGCCTAGATTTTTAGGTCTCTTTAATTAGTTTCCTATGACGTTAAATTAAACTCTCTTCTTCTCGGGTGTGTGTGTGGGTGTTTGTGCACGCCAATAAAAAAAGGAGAAAAATGGTATAAATTTTCTATCACCGAAGTGTGATAGATTGGTTATGCCATTTCCCTTATGAATAACAGGTCTTGAGTTCAACTCCTGTCGACTAGATCTTTAAGGTCTCTTGGGATAGTTTCCTAGGATGTTAAGACTCTCTTCTTATTCTTCTTCTCTCTCTCTCTCTCTCTCTCTCTCTCTCTCTCTCTCTCTCTCTCTTCCTTTCTCAATGTGTGTGTGCATTTTTTGTTTATGCATGTGTGTGTGCGTTTTTGGTTTATGCATGCTCTCTCTCTCTTTTCCTCTCTCAATGTGTCTGTGCTTTCCTTGTTTATGCATGTGTGTGTGCGTTTTTTGTTTATGCTTGTGCTCTCTCTCTCTCTCTCTCTCTCTCTCTCTCTCTCTCTCTCTCACTCACTCACTCAAAAACACAATCTGTGTGTGTGTGTGTGTGTGTGTGAGAGAGAGAGAGAGAGAGAGAGAGAGAGAGAGGGAGAGGGAGAGAGAAAGAGGGGAAGGGACCATGAGAGTGAGGAGAGGAAAGGAGCATACCTGGCTCTCCTTCCTCTCCTCGTGTTTGTGTGTGTGTGTGTGTGTGTGTGTGAGAGAGAGAGAGAGAGAGAGAGGGAGAGAGAAAGAGGGGAAGGGAACATGAGAGGGAGGAGAGGGAAGGAGCATACCTGGCTCTCCTTCCTCTCCTCGTGTGTGTGTGTGTGTGTGTGTGTATGTGTGTGTGGGTGTGTGTGGAGAAGAAAGAGAGAGTGAGAGAGAGGGAGAGCGTTACCTTGCTTGCTTGAGCGCGCGTCGAAAACTCAGATCTGAGATCTGAGTTTTCGGACGCTTTCGGTTATGTTTTTTTATCTTTGGCGGCGTCGCTATAGGCGTCGCTATGAGCGTCGCTAGGAGCGTCGCTATGTTACTTGTAACATAGCGACGCTCATAGCGACGCCGTGCTTTTTCATGTTTGAGTGTCCCACTACGAGCATCGCTACTATTAAGCACGTCTTGTAGTGTTGAAAAAGAACAAAATATAACTTAAAACTCTTGTGTGTGTGTGTGTGAAGATTTGGTGTAGCTAGCCTCATTCCCAATTACACAGATGTAGTGCTCTTTCGCCCTGATAAAAACCTTAGATTAATGCTAGAATTATTTGTTACAACCATTTTATAAAAGCTTTAGAGCTTCATTCGACAAGCCTAGTTGAATATTTTAAGAGAGAAAACCCTAATTGATAGCCTCACATTCTAAAAATTGTAGTGGAAACATCACATGACTACACTAGTATTCCATAGAAGCAAGCTAGGTAACCCTTCACACAAAGAGACTGAATGAACATATATATCTCTCAATGTTTATTTTTTAAGCCTCTCATAGTCATGGTACCATGAGTGATGTGGAATTTTGAGCCATGTATGACCATTTTTGAGTCATTTTTTGGCATTTTATGACTATTTTTTTGCCAATTTTAGCTAAACAATGCTCCTTTTTTAATCATAAAAAGCCCAAATGAGCTACTAAGATCGCCCCCATTAAACTTTTTTGGCAAAACAAGCGTGCACACTTGAAATTTGTACAATTATAATCCAATTAATTGCGCATAGTTTAATGTGATAAAACAATCCATAGTGCCACATCTAGTGCCTCGTCGCCTCAGTGAGGTATATATAAGACAATAGTCATGGGATCTGTTCTCACACATTTGACATTATGTAAATTGTTGTGTTTGGTCCCTCATATTAAAAATCACAAAGAGAGGGGTGAAAATTTAGATTCACATTGTAAACATGTCATTTCACAACATCCATCCCCTCTAAACTTGCACATTGGTCGACATGTGCCACACATATTTAATGTCAATTTCATCATTATTTTAAAAGAAATATAATGCATTGCCCTCTCTTTCTTCATCTTTACCCATAACATGTTCATCAAAACCTTCATTTTTACTTTCTAGTAAAACAAAGGGATCTGTATTGACTCTTGCTAGTGGGTGGCCCTGATTGGACGTTTGTAGCTGCATATCTTTTTGGCACTAACACATTGCCAATACTCAGGGAAGAGACTCGGATGGGGCACTGGACTCTTTGAGGGTGTCAACCTCAAGAAGTGAACCAGTGGAATATTTCTATCTCTAACACATGCAAATCTCTCGCTCTTAGTTCTGGTAATTTACCTATGTCCTTCTCTATTTTAGCACTCAAAGGGACTCCAAATGCCACAAACTTTAGGAGGATGTCCTGCACACTTAGGGACACTAACCTATAGAGTTTAATCACATTTCGAGGAGGTACCAAAATCACAATTGATCATAACTGAGGTCTCAAAAACTGCAATTGAACATATCAAGAGGGCCGTCCTAGGGTTTATGAACACTCTCCTACATTAAAAACACTATTTAACGCGCTCAAATCAATAGATTTAGTCTACAACCAAGTAGTCAAAATCAAAGTAGAATCGACAATGAGCATACTCAATTGAAAGAACATCCGAACAAGGAACACATTGTAAATTTCAAAACTGAAATATCATTATCATAGCTCAAAATGTGATGATTACAAGTTGTAGATTAGAAGTCACTCTCAGCCGTACACTTTAAACCTTTCAAAACATGATAATGATCCCCCCTTCCCACTTTACAACTTATGCTTTATACCTAGGGCTCTCTTGGCTAGTGGCCGACCATACAAGACTCGATTTCATTACAGACTCTATAACTTCGGTTCTCAGAGTTTTTCCATATTTAATCAAAGATGATCAAAATAATTACAAGGCTTCCAAAAAAGAATAGAAATACATCAAAATTATAGGCTCTTAGAAGAAGGGGTGGACTTGAAGGGCACCCGTCTGGCTTGACTGCCAACATTCCCCCCTTCCTCGTCTTTGTACTCCCTCGTGCAAACTGCATCTGAAGGTGAAAATGCCCTTGATGGTTAACAATTCCTTGCTTGAACAACATGTTTTGATAGCTCAACTATCAAAATTGAGTAAAAAATTCTCCACGTTGAATGTTAAGGCTATTTAGATCTTAGTGGATCTCATAGAGAGTCTGCAAGAATGTATCAGATTTGTGGGTAAAGATATAGTAGCTCAGAGTAGATGATATGTGATTCATGCTCACTAATTCTTACATGCAATGAAAAAATGATTTCACTTGCACACATGTAGAGGAAATAGAAAGATCTGGAGAAAGGCTTATCATGCACGTGTGTACAAATGTGTAGTTTTGCAAGGGAAGTACAATGCAAGGCCACCAAGTTTGGCCCAAATAGTGTTGTTTTGAAAGTTGTAGAAACAAGTATCGAATGCAAACAAGCAAGAAATATTGGCTAGGAGAGTGGCCATATAAACTTTCCCAAATCCAATGCTAGAGGTTATTAGAATTGAGTTACACTAATCTAATCCTAAAGAGTTAAAATTAATTTAGTGCTGTGAAAGAGAGAGAGAGAGAGAGAGAGAGAGAGAGAGAGAGAGAGAGCACTAAATCTAGTGTAAGGATCTAACCAATGTAATTAGGAGATACTAGTTACATGTTAGCTCTAATACCACATGTAATTCCTATGGTGGATAGACCAATGAGGCATTCATTATTGTGAGAGCATCACAACCATAAGGAGGGAGTATATTAGAGATAGTGTACTGAATACAATGAAATGAACTTGCTTGGTTGGTTGTAGAAATGAGAGAGGGAGAGAGATTATAAGATTTGGAAGATGGCCTTATATAGGATCAAGGTGGAGAAGTGAAATCCATGAGTGGATGAATATGCAACACAAGCGGTAATGGCAAGGGTCATGTGAGCTACCACAAGTAGCATGTCGCTATCAAGTGTGTAGGATATGTCTAGGGAATGAATAGCATGTGTGAGGCTTATAAGTTCCTTTTCAAAAGTATGACTATGCACATAAATGGTGCATGCTTGGCTTAAGTGTTTGTTCTCAATGTGAGTGTAAGCTACAATCTTACCTCAACAATTGAAAGATCTTGATATGGCTAAGATTGCATCACTCTATTGACATGGTCAAATCCCATGCATAGGGTAGAAGCATTAAACAAATGCTAGAGGAGATGGAACAACATATGAAAGTAGCTCAAAGGGAGATCAAAGTTGTACATCATTGGCATAAACTCTATGCGGATACCCAACATTTAGAGCAAAACATCAAGGAAGGAGATCTTGTTTTCCTTTGAGTTTGACCAAAGAGGAGCTCCCTATCTCTAGGGAACTATAAAACTCTTAGTCCAAAATATTGTTGGCCATGCCCTATCATTAGAAATATCAATGATACAGGCATGACCTTCTCACTCATCATAAAATACACAATGTATTTCATGAAAGATTCTTAAAAGCCTATGTTCCCAACCCTATCTTAATCTCCCATCCCCATTTTCCTATTAAACGGGTTGCCTTCTTGCACGTGGTAGCATATTGAGAGCTCCCAAGCTTGATGAAAATCCTTCTCCACCACTCCCCCTTGATACGTCTATTGATGAGCATCGGGCTACCTTTGGTCACCATTTCTACTTGCTCTCTCTCTTGCTAAGCAGACCTTGGTCTCAAGGATACTCAAACAATCTCTCTCTCTCTCTATCTCTCTCTCTCTCTCTCTCTCTCTCTCTTTTTCTCTCTCTTAAACACCTGTCATCCCTAAACCCAAATTACATTATTATTGTTGGAATTAGGGTTGCAGGAAAACACATGCAGCTTGGAGAAGACGAAGGAAGCTCAAGGCACACAATAGAGAGTGTATTACTTAGTGTGCAATGGAAAGGAGATAGCCCTAGAGTGATGGGAGTATATACAACGCACGGGGGGAAAAACCTCCTAAAGACGGAAAAAATGCCCCGGTATTCCTAGTGTGTTCACACACATCACTACCACGTGTATATAATAACAAATCCCCCCTGGAGTGATGCGGTGAACAAGAGCTAGCACATGAGTAAGGGAAGTGTCATGCCGGGAGGACATGATCAGTCCACAAAGGGGAGTAAGCCCAAATATTTGTGGAAAGCTTCAAACTTCTCATGAGACAATGCCTTTGTGAAAAGATCTGCAAGGTTGTCCTGTGTTGGCACATAAGCCAAGTTGATCTCTCTTGCTGAGAGCCTCTCCCTGACATAGTGGTAATGCACCTCAATGTGCTTTGTGCGAGCATGAAAAATTGGGCTACTCGCAACTGCCAATGTACTCTGATTGTCAGAGTAGATAGTGTTGGAAGTGTCTTGTCCAACACCTAAATCATCCATAAGGCATCTGAGCCATACTCACTCAACCGTAGCTGTGAAGATTGCCTTGTACTTAGCCTCACAACTCGAAGTGGCCACAATAGGTTGCTTCTTGCTCAACCATGATATACATGAACTGCTAAGCATGAAAAAAAAACCATTTGTGGACACTCGCGGGTCAAAACAACCAGCCCAATCTCCAATTAAGCATGTAAGTCTTTTAGCAATGATCCCCCCTTGGGATAAAACAAGCCAAGATGTAAAGTGCCACTAAGGTAGTGGAAAATCCTCTTGACATCCTACCAATGCTTAGACCCTGGGCTATTCATAAATCTCTTGACCTGTGAGACTGCAAACTGAATATCCGGCCTCGTGTTGCATACATAAATGAGGCATCCAACAGCAGTTTGGTGAAAAGTGACATGAGCACGATCACCAGCATCATGAAGACTCAATTTCAAACCTATTTCAATGGGAGTGGCAATAGGTTTGCAATTTTCAAGTCCAAACTTACATAGCAATGTCTCTCTATAACTTTTCTGACACAAGGCAATACCACCATCATACTGCTTAAACTGTATACCCAAGTAATGATACCACAATCCCAAGTCTTTCACCTTGAAAGTAGCATTCAAATCAGCCTTAAATTCAGCAATATGTATCTCATTTAGTCCAGTGATCAACAAATCATCTACATAAAGAACCTCAATGAGAAGTACATCACCCTCACACTTTACATACAATGTGGTTTCTGTTGGACTGTTACAAAAGCCTCGTCTGACCAAATGAGTGTTAGCTTTCTCATACCAAGCAGGAGGAGGTTGCTTTAATTTGCTTTAATTCATACAAAGCCTTCTTACATATGCACAGTTTGTCATCTTTTCCTTTCATGACAAAACCGTGAGGCTGCATTACATATAGTTATTCAAATATGTCACCATTCAAGAAAGCAGTAACATTGTTGGATTGATGTACATCCTAACCAAAATGAGCTAGCAATGCACATAGAAAACGGACAGTAGTCATACAACAAGTGGGAGAAAAAGTTTCTTCATAATCTATGCCTTTTTTTCTACGCATAGACTTTAACAACAAGTCAAGCCTTATGGCGATCAATCTCACCATCCGGCTTGCATTTCAACTTGTAAACCCACTTTGTACCAATGGATTTTTGCCAGGAGGCAAATCACATAACGTCCATGTCTCATTTTCTATAAGTACATCATATTTTGATTGCATGGCAACCATCCAATTTTTTGAATTTTGTGCTTCATCAAAAGAGAGAGGTTCCTCAACATCATGTAATCTAGACATAGCCAAAGCATAACAATCTGATGCATAAGATGCATGGCGAGAGCCTGAACGAGTATGAATAGACAAAGTTGCAGCAAATTTACTGTCACGCAATGTATGCACCAGCCATTTTGGCATACCTACCCTCCTCATTTTCAGCCCTTTCCTCATCAAGTACATCATGTACATCTGCATCAGTAATAGACTGATCTGTAACATTTTTGAAAACCCCCATAGGCTGTATATTTGCCTCATTGGAATTTACATTCCAACTTCCACCATTGAAAAGAGGCAACAAAGTGTCATAAATGTCTTGTGAGCTTACATTACTATCTCTAGTACATGACAGCAAGGGCTGAACAGAATCTTCCACAAACATTACATCCCGTGAAACCAAAATACACTGTTTTCGGATAATACAACCTGTAACCTTTGCTTTCAACACTATAACAAAAAAGAAACATTTGACAGCCTTATCATTCGACTTTCTGCACTGTGTTTGTGGCACCAAAGCATACGCCAAACAACCAAAAACACGCATGTGCTCAATAGATTTTTTCTATCATGCCATGCTTCATATGGAGTAATAGACTGCAAAGATTTTGTAGGACACTTGTTAAGTACATAAGTGGCACACATGATGGCCTCAAGCCAAAAAGAATGCGGCAAAGCTTGACTTTTGACCATACATCGTGCCATTTCCGTAAGTGACCTGTTTTTTCTCTCAGCTACACCATTTTGCTGAGGCGTATAAGGCACTGTACATCGGTGTTTTATCCCACGACTAGCCAGAAATGCATTAAATTGATGAGACATATACTCCCCCCTCGATCAGAAATGGAGGGTGCCCATAGTACATTTTGAGACATTTTCAGTCATAGCCAGAAATTGTTTGAAGCACATAAAAAATTCAGACTTCACTTTAAGCAGAAATACCCATGCATGCCTAGAGTAATCATCAATGAAAGTCACGAAGTACAGGTAATTGCCCAAGGACAGAGTTTGCATGGGCCCACAAACATCACTATGCACAAGGTGCAACCTGCATGTGGCCCTAACTGAATCATCCTTTGGAAACTTAGAACATTGAATTTTACCCAAAATACAGCCTTCACAAAAATGTTTGACAAGTGCTTCAAGAGGCGGCAAAGAAGCGACCATATCAAATTTCTGTAAATGCAGCAAACTGGCAAAATTCAAATGCCCAAAACGTACATGCCAAAGTTTTGCATCTGAAATAGCCCATGAATCTGCAACTGCATTTGCAAAATTTTATCCACACTTGTCATACAAAGTGAGCTTATGCAACCCACGGCATAAAAGGCCAGATGCAACAATTTCATCACCAAAATTGAGATCATGAACTGTACATTTGTCATCCACAAATTTGACAACAAGTCCAAGTCTAGCAAGTGCAGATACGGACAAAAGATTCTTCTTGATCCCATGTACTAAAGTGCATCAACAAGTGTGAAAGAACTGCCATTTGCAGCAGTAAGAACAATCTTCCAACTCCCTGAACAGGATAAGAGGCAAGTGACTCAATTCCCATGAGGGACAGACTCGAGAGATATGAACTATTCACAATGTGAGGTAATGTGCTTTGTAGCACCACTGTCGAAATACCACACATGTGAATCTGCAGCAACTAACATGCAGGCATCATGGACAGCAACAAAAGATTCTTCTTGATCCCAGGTACTAAAGTGCATCAACAAGTGTGAAAGAACTGCCATTTGTAGCAGTAAGAACAATCTTCCAACTCCCTGAACAGGATAAGAGGCAAGTGACTCAATTCCCATGAGGGACAGACTCGAGAGATATGAACAATTCACAATGTGAGGTAATGTGCTTTATAGCACCACTGTCTAAATACCACACATGTGAATCTGCAGCAGCTAACATGCAGGCATCATGGACAGCAGGGTTGTAAGTACACTCTGCACTAAAAGCCCATTCTTCATCAACATCAGCATCACAGTCTCCTTTCACAGAAGACTCAACAATGGCTGCATTTGTAGTGGAACTAGCATTTGCAGTGAAACCACTCTCTTTCATCTTAGCCTCTTTGGCCTTCAACTTAGGAAACTTCTTGATCATGTGATCATTAGCTTTACAAGAATGGCAACGCATCTTCTTTTTGCTCTTATCACCATAATTGCCAGATGAAGTACTGCCAGCAGAAGCATTGGGAACATAAGTTTCGCCACTCGTAGCAGAACCATAAGAAGAGGCTGCATTGTTGTTACTACCCTTTCTTTGAAAAGCAATAAAAGCTTATTCAATTGCACGTTGTCTAGTCCTGTTCTTTCTGGAAAGTAACTCTTGCAACAGCAATGTGCACAATGCATCAAACTTGACAACTTCAGGATTTTCTTGGGTCATAAGTCTCCAAGTACTAGCAAAAGTTTGGTAAGAATCTGGCAAGGCATCAAGAACAGCGTGCACAAGGGAACTATCTGAAATGACTTCACCTATAGAAATAAGTTGCTCATTGATATCCTTAACACCAGCAAGGGGAGTGTCCATATCATCTTCCTCATGCATAATCTTCGACTCTAGCTCTTTACACAGCAATGCAATTTTAGCCTCATTGCGACTAGCATAAAGATCAACCAGATTATCCCAAGCTTGTTTTGCAGATTTTGTTGAACGAATGTAAGAAGTAATGGTGCTCTTTACAAACAACGCAATCAATGTATGAGCGTGTGCATCCTTTATATCCTAAGGCAAGCTTTTCCATGCATGGGAACCCCCCATATATTTTTCCCCTTTTACCAAAATATTTCCTATTATATAAATTACTTTTGATATTTTCTTCTTTTTTCACAAACTTTTTAGCCTTTATTAAATAAATAAGACTTATGCTAATCAATCACGATGTAGCATAAATAAGTAAGCTTTCTTTGTTGATCTCTCTTTTGACCTTAAATATTAAATATATATATTCTAAATTACATTATATATTTTAGTATTTTCCAATATATTTCTCATGTATGTATATTATTCCACCCTACCAAATATTTTATTCACTAGTTTTCATTTTCAAACCTCAATCCCACTTTCAAATTTCAATAATACCTCCATCTAGATGATTGCCAATCTTTTCAAAACTCTAGGTCATGTTTTCATACACATGAAGGAGCTTACACTTGAAGGCAAGAGAGAAGTCCACTCAAAGGGGACCACCAAAAGACCTTTGCAGCCACAAATAATACATTATTTGGCTGAATTTTTTAAGTAAAGAAGAACCCAGAATCTGAAGCAGCGTTCAACATGAAAGATGTAGCTCGCGCTCTCAACTTTTAGCTCAAATTTTTTCACAATTTTTGGAGTTATGAACACGGAGATATGATTTTTGTAGTGGACCCCAGTTTTCTTCCCTCTAGAATGGCTATGGTTCTAGAAGTCTTCAAGCATGATTACAAGAGACAAGGCTCTTTTAATGAGGTCTTCGCAAGTATAGAGTGATTCTATCACCATTTTTGGAGGATCCATCCTCATCAACAACTATCCACCTTTGACAATCTCTCTTGTAAATTTCTTACCTCTCTCTTCTCTCCCTAATAAGCTTATGTCTAGCCAAAGCTAGACTATTGTAAATATCTCCTATCCTCTACATCCTACCCACATTCTCTCATCTTCTCTCTCTATTGACTCTGGTATTTTAAATAATGAGGAGACAAGATGGGAGCCACAGTCACATGCACCCCACTTTCCTAGTCACCAAAGTGGGACACTCACCTCAAATAGAAATATTGCTAAATCCTCCCCTCCTTCCCTATATAAGGAGGCCATGAGGGCTCACGCACACACACACACACACACACACACACATACACACACGCACACGCACACCTATCCATACACACTCTTGTGCTACATGCTTGTAGCATGAACCCTAATCACATAATCACAACACCATGCACAAAAGATGAGCACCACGCCTCCACACCACTTGTAATTGAGGGTTGAAGGCACAATTTCAAGAAGAAGAAGAGTGGACACACTCATGATATTCCTCGCCATCAACTCCCATCTCTCCATTATGCCTCCTACGATCTTGTCCCCTTCTCATTTTCTTGCCATACGCTACCTATTGTATTCATCTTTTGCAAGCAATCAACACACTCCATCTTGGTGCCATACTTTGTGTCGCTTTGGATACATCTCATTGTGAGTATGGTATATTCTTGTTCCTTGCCCTTTTTTTTCCTGCTTATGTAAAGGTGTGCGGATTCGCCACCATACACACACACTCTCTCTCTCCCTCTCATATTCCTATCATCTTGCTACTTCCATCTTGAGGCGTGCGGATTCGTCACCTCTTGTATGATAAGTGAGCATACTCGCAAGTTTCCCCTACCTCATTATCTTCCTTACTAACATGCACGAGTAGCAAGCCCATTCTCACTCATTCACCACTCCTCTCACCTTATTCTTCGACCACCCCATTCCACATTTGGGCGTGGATCTTGAAATTGTTTTCCATGGCATGCTTCATTGTGTATATGTATGCGTCCTAGCCGCATATCTTGCTAGGTGGTGCCCCTAATGTGTATCCCCCATGATGAGGCCATTGTGCATAGTCTTGGTGTAGAGGCCACCGGGTCTATGTTTTCACTTCCGCCTCTCAATCCCAACGAACTTGTTTTGTCGTAGGCAAAACAACATCAACGCCCTGCTTGAAACAAGAACATGTTGCATCATCTAAGCCCACATAGGGCAATTGTCCCCATCCAACTTGTCCTCAACAAAAAACATCTTGAACACATCTCTATTGTTGTTAGCCATGCAAAATGTATGTACTTGCTGTGAAAACTGCCCGAAATGAGGAGAAATTGAGTGACAATAGCACATGCTATATAGCACAACTCGCAATATAGGACCTGTTATTCAGAAAACATCACTGATAAAAATTCAGTACTAAATGAAATCGCATGTGTAGACCTGCCTATAATGGAAACGGAGGCCGAAATGAGCCCGAATCAAAAATCGGAGCAGACTAAACTCTACAAGCTATCCTGAAATTTTTTTCGACCTGCGAATGCTCACCAAAGCTCACTGAAATCGGAGAAAACGAGCAGGCGTGTGTTGGAGCTGCTGACGACTAAGATCAGGAGGACATAACCTTCTCTGATACCAATTGTTGGAATTAGGGTTGCTGGAAAACACACACAGCTTGGAGAAGATGAAGGAAGCTCAAGGCACACAATAGAGAGTGTATTACTTAGTGTGCAATGGAAAGGAGATAGTTCTAGAGTGATGGTCATATATACAATGCACGGAGAAAAAAACCTCCTAAAGAGAGAAAAAATGCCCCGGCGGTCCTAGTATGTTCACACACATCACTACCACATGTATATGGTAACAATTATGAGCCTAATCAACTTAAGATTCCCAATATAATTTTTCATTGTCTTCATGCTTTATAAAACTTGTTTCCTTTGTGGTCAAGGGCCACAAAATTCCTCAAGTCTCTCCTTCCCTACCAAGAAGTTTACAGCAACGCAAAGACAAGGTCGTGGGTAGGCCCAAGGATGATGGGGATGAACCATATAAATGGTAGATTCCAATGTCAAAGAAATGGCTGAAGTAGAGACTTCTCCTCTTGAACCTCCTAGAAAGGATGGATCTAATGATCCTCACCTTGCATTGATGGATTATCAAATGCCTCATCATCGTGTAAGTATAACTTGTTGTTTCAATTAGAGTTTCATTTTAATTTTACATGGCTAGAATATTGGTACAATCTTTGTTTTGAAGCAAGATGTTAAAAGCTTGGATTGCTAAACTTTTATTAAAAGGTTGTTTTCGTACCTTGGAAACACCAAGGATAACCTTCTTGGTAGGGGGCCAAGAAGGGGTTACCAATGCTGGGTTAGTACACTTAACTATGAGCAAATCCTCACCTTGCATGGTAACCAATGACGATCCAGGGATCGCACTAGGGTAACTACATATGGATTGAACCCATATTTTAGGTAGGGATTGAACCCATATTTCAGTTAGGGATCGCACTAGGGTAACTACATATGGAATGAACCCATATTTTAGGTAGGGATTGAACCCATATTTCAGTTAGGGATCGCACTAGGTTAACTACATATGGATTGAACCCATACTTTAGGTAGGGATTGGGTTCTTGTTTGAGAACGCACAACGAAGCTAGGGGCTCATTGCGAGACTGAGTTGGAGTGCAAGAGGATGTCTCTCAACTAATGTGATGAATTGAGGGTGTGATTTTTTGTGTTGAGATTGTTACACTATGCAATTCTCTCGTGAGATACAAAATTGAAAATGATGAGTATTGGGGTTTGTTTATACTAGTAGTTGACTCATGTGTACCATCTAATTAAGGGTTTTTCTCCGTTTCTTAAGTTGTGAACATATGAGGTAATTTTATTCTTGTGGTGAGGTATTTTAAATGTTTACATTGTAGAATGATTAAGTAACACGTAAGGCACTTGGAAATTAAGCCACCCCAAAGACCTATGTGTTGTGTATTGCATAAGTGAAAATTTGCGTTAAAATAAAAAGAAGCACAATTCACTTTTTTGATTCATTAGGAAGAGCATGGAGTGTAGGAGGGCCTCTTTATTTTCCATGAGATTATGGAAGCGATTAACATTTTGACAAATGGGTGCTCGCCATGTGTGCATCAATGGTGGGTGTGTAAGAGAGCTGTAAGAGTGGTCAAAGGATGCACTTTCCCCTTCAAAAAAGAGGGTGAACAACTTTATGATTTTCAGTCTTCCATAACTCTTACATACAATCTAAGAGTTGAGCAGAGATTATAGATCTATGATCAATGTCCAAGCTCTTTCCATAGATGTATTACATGATATGGTTTTGTCCGCTAGATTTTAAATTCCATTTTGGGGGAAATTTTTGAATTCAAATAAATTAGTCATTTTGTCTGTTTGAATTCAAAAGATATCCTTTGATTTCTTTCTTGATACTAGAGGTTTCACTCACTTAAACTGCCAAATAAAGAGGCCCTCATAGACCCCATTCTCTTCCTAATATGGAAAGCGGATGGCTAAGTGGACTTGAGAACATGGGTGCTTTCCTTGATGTAAGTAAACTACTGCTGCAAGGTAGAATCCTCATACAAGAAGACTACCTTGTATTTCCTCGTGTTTTGAATAGATTGGGGGATAGACAACCCCTTCAATGGGGATGGACTACCAAGTGGATTCTTTCTTGACTTTGGCCTATGGAGAGGTATCTTACAATTGGGCCAATGTTGAGAAGGATCTATAAAATGTTAGCCTTCAAAAACAAAAGCTCCAAGTTAAACAAAGCTACTAGCATTATAATCATGAAACCACCCAAAATGAGATGACATGACATGCTTCTTCTTTATCAATAACATTGGATAAGCTACAACCTTGTAGGTAGATAAGTTGGAGATGATGGCTAAATAATGTGAAGGTACATCCTGTCCCCAAAGAGTTGGTCTAACGGTAAGGCTTTGGCCTCTCAACCTTTGGGTTGTGAGTTCAAATCCCACGTTGGGTCGTACTCTAGAGGGACAACTTGTGCTCACTTAGTGTTCACGTTGCTAGGGCTCTTGCCCTTGGAAAATTAAGTGCATCCTCCTCCTGGGATGAGTCACACGAGAAGGAGGTTTATAGCTGGTTTCTTCATCCTTTCCAACACATGGTGCATCAATTAGTTGGCCATGGTGATGCCTACCCATGGCTCTTGATTGATGGTATGCGGCCCTTGCCGACCATTTAACATGGCTAATATTTGGAAGGGATAAGCACCTCCCCACGTGAGCCCTCCGGTGTGTCGGAAAAAAATAATTGAAGATACATCCTAGGAATTGAAGATAATCCTAGGGTTAAGCACCTCCCCCCGTGGGTCCTCTGGTGTGTCAGGAAAAAATAATTGACGATACATCCTAGGAATTAGATAATATGTGATTAAATTCATCAACATGAGGATAAATGGACTAAGCGAGAGTAGCAATGACACAAATAAATCCCTTTTATTTCATTCATTCCTTGCAATTACTATTCATTTACTCGTTTAAACAAAAGGTATACCTAATGGCTTGTAAACGCTAGAAGAAAGAAAATTATGAAGAAAAACGCAAATGTATAAGGTGTATTCTACCATCTCTATTTATATGCACACAAAAAGTCTTTTGACTTTTCACATCCATCGTCTGTTCGTTTATTAAACTCACCCTTCACTTATGCACTCGAGATGTTTTGAAATAATTTTTAATTTTCAAAGATTGGGAGACCTAATGCAGCTTGTGTTGAAAAAAAGAATGAAGGAAAAAGCATATCCTTTTCTCAAAACATGAATGTCATCAACATCAAACTAGAGAGACGTATGCTATGAGATTATCCAAAAAGCAACGCATGTCCAGGAACTACATCAACATCGCATATATTTATTGATGAGTTGAAAGTCCAATTTCATCATTCTACCTTGATGAGAGGAATATTTTGAACCATCTTGTCGTGTCTCAACTATCGTTACTATCACCTTGCATAAGAGAGATTAATGAATCTCACATTTTGACTAGATCATGTGGACGTTGGCCAACGTTAGTTGCTGCCACATTGAAGCACTCGCGAGTCTCCTTACACTGAAAGACTTCTACTTGAGAACACTTTGTAGAATCATCTAAGTACAATATTTGGATGGTAAGCAACGCTTTCTCCTTATTCTTACTTAGTCTCTATCCTTGCAAAGACATTATTTGCAAGGACATTGCTTTTTTGCTTTATGTTGCCTAGCCTTCAATAGAGGAGAATCCTTCCTCGTATGCTTGCCGAACAACAATAGAAGCAACTTTATGTTTCTTTGCCTTTCATTGTAGTAGATAAAGAACCTCTTGACCCCATTGGCCATTTATAAGTCCTTTCCATCAACATCATAAATGAAAGCTTTCAAGATTGTATCTTTTGTCATACGCAAATGAGTGAGTATAGTCTTGATATCTAGATGTAAACCTCAAAGAAAACCTTGCTTTGTGAAACCTTGCTTGATATCTAGATGTAAACCTTAAAGAAAACCTCCTTTCTTAGTAAAAGTTCCTTCTAGAACACAATCTTGAATTATGCTCCAATCTTCCTAGATGTATCCATAGTTCTCCATTCAAAGAGGGGGTGGAAGTTTTCTTGTTGTGCTTATGGCGAAGTATGAGGAGAATTCCCCACCTCTTGGAGTTAGATAAAAATGTATATTAGGAGAATTAAGAGATTGAGACCCAAAAAATATTGGAATAATGGATTTTGGGATCACACCTTCATGGTGATTTACATTTTCTATGTATTGGTCATGGGCAAGTGCCCATGAGATGGTTATTTCAATGAATTTTTTGTGTGTGTGTGTTAATTTTTGTTGTGTGTGTGTATTGACATGCTCCATGGCTCCTTATGAACATAAAGGACAATAGGGAACTAAGAAGACATGCATATATTATTTGTATTGAGCGTGGCTATAGAAACTTTGATGATAGGTTTGCAGAATGGTAAAAATTGAACTTTTTTGTACCTATTTATTTTGGTAGAACAAAAAATAGTGAGTGAGAAGCAATCATATTTTCTGATCACCAACCCATCGAAGTTAAGGTTTTTGGACGTTTTGGATGCATTGGCGGTGTCAAAAGCTTCAAATTTCAACATCAATTGATAATTTTGTGATTTTTCTAAATTTCAATGATGACAAAAGCCATATTAAATGAGCGTCGCCTACCTCATGAAAAAGACATTCGCATTGAATGAAAAGATGTCTGTTTTCAAGGACCACTGACACCTTTTTTGTATTTCTCTCAATATCAATATATTTTTCTACGTAACGTAAGCTCTTCTTTCATTGGAGGAGCGCTTTTTCCTCTCTCTTCTAAAAGGCCGTCCGAAAGACCTCCGAAATCTCGTAATGGATCAAGAGACATGATGCTTGAACATTGGTCGCATATCTCAAGTTGGGAAATTGGGTTGGGTCCTAGTGTGGTTGTGGTCATTGAGGGCCTTTTGAAAGCCTAACCATCCCTCACTTCTTGAGATGCTACTCTTAGTCCTGTCTTTTGTGGATGTAAGATAATGGTTCCCTACCATCAACAGTATTAAGCCACTTGTGCTTCTCCTTTAGATGTCTTATGCTCCAAAACTTATGGACAATTGTTTTGGAAGACAAGTTTGGGCTCTGTCATCCAAGTGGTGTTCTTCTTAGCTATGGGCCTCCTTCAAAAAAAAATCATGTGAATGCTAGTGAGAAAAATAAGAAAAAAAAAAGGAGGAAGGAGGTTGAGGAGTCTAAAATTACTACATTTAAAAAACCTTGCAAAAATAAAACCTTTGATTCTGGTAACTTCAGCCCTTTAGTGTATGATATATGCCATAAAACTTCTTGAATTGAGACCATAATCACTTTAGATGAAGCACAATGTTCGGAAAGATGAGGGAAAGATCCACATACTATCAACATAGAGATTCAAATGAATTATGTAGAAGACGGTGAGGGTCCATGATATAGTGATTGAATAGTATTGTCTACTCTTCCCCATGAAGAGATCTCCATATTGAAAATGCAAATGCACTAAATGATGTGTCGTGCATAGGATTGCATTACTTTGGGATTGGTTGCGTAATTTTCATTTACATGAGGGCATACTTGGAGGGGATTTCACCATGGTGGAAAATACTACCTTTGGTATACTTGTGTTAGGTCCAAATCTTGAGAGAATTTGGTAAGTGTACATCACTAATAGATGCATGGTTTTTTATTCACCATACTGCACAAGGGTCGCATTCCATCCTCGTACACATCCTTTATCTAGGCTAGATAGAATGTATTTTTTAAGTATTAATTGGTGACCTAGCTCTAATGTATTGAGTTAGATGTGGGCTCTATTTTTCATATCACTACCTTCTTACTTTATGCTTGACTGATATTGAGTGTTCTGGCGAGATAGTGGGGTGAAAATGCCCTTGATGGTTAACAACTCCTTGCTTGATCAGCATGTTTTGACAACTCAACTATTAGACTTAATTAAAAAGGTTTCCATGTTGAATGTTAATGCTTTTTAGAAATAGGTGGAGCTCAGAGAGATTTTGCAAGAATGTATCAAATTTGTGGGTAAAATATAGAGAATCTCAGAGAGAATGAAATGTGATACATACTCGTCAATGCTTACATGCAATGAAAAAATGAGCTCACTGGCAAAGATGTAGATTGAGAAATTACCCCGGCTAAGAAGGTGCCAAGAGAGCTTGAGAAAATAAATGTACAAGAGGCCACAATGTTATGAAGAATCAAGAAGTTAGCTGATGTTCATGATCCCCTTAAAACGTTCCTAAGGAGACTACACTCCAAAAGGAATAGCAAACCTTTAACCAATTTGGTAATGTAAGGTAGGTCTATGGTAATTGAGGACAAGAAGCGTATACATCCATGTGTTAAACATAGAACTTGGACACAGGACAAGGTTAGTTTATAGCGATAAAATACCACCAATTGCAGGTTGACTGTTAACACCTTCAAAGGAGGACCCTTGACTCTTAGTGCCATAGGGCCCTAAGTACAATTGTCATATGAGGAAACCAATTAAGCGCCCCATGTCTCATACTTTCTCTGAAGCGAGGTGCACTATAGGGTCAAACCCCCAATAGCAGGCCCCCTACGATGCACAATGAATTGCACTTGATGTGCTACAGAGTTTGCCGATGAAGGGGTGCATTCGAAAGCTAAGCGTCAGAAGTACTAGCAAGAAAAGCCATAGCCTGCACGCTGGAATAGAGGCGACAAATGCGAGCAATACATTTCTCCCATATAAGAAAATGAGGGGTGAATGAGAGGCTGCGGTCGTGTGAATAAAAGTACAATGCGCCAACAAGACTAAAACTCTGGATCTCGCTCTTCAACGGTCTCGTTTCAGCCACCTTATGCACCTTATCAATAACCCGTTTGTGTACCACGGCTGGTGCGTCAATAATAAGTTAATTCTAGGGATAGACGGTCCCTCGATTTTTATTGTGTATTTCACGCTCAGGTCACTAGTTGAGGAAAAGCCCACGAGACACTCTCTAGTAATTTCATGAAGTCAACCTGTCATTTAAGCTAGGAGGTCGGATCAAGGACTGTGTGGTGACATGTGAGATGTACTAACAAGAAAAGCCATAGCATGCACGATGATACCCAAGCAACGAACGAGGGCAATACGTTTTTTATTCTGTGAAACAAACTAATAAGGGATGAATGAGAAGCCAAGGTTGGGTGAATCAGAGTATAATGTACCAGTAACGCCTACGGTTTGGTTTCAGCTGCCTTTCGCACCCTACCAATAACCCGTTTGTGGACTACAACTTATAGCGTCAATAGTAAGTTAGTATTAGGGATAGATTGGTCCCTCTAGAGGACCCGGCTTTCTAATAGGGAAAGCTGGCGAGACTCTCTCTCTATATAAGCGATTCATTTTCAAGTCGGGCAGGGTCGACTGCATTTAAGCAGCTAGCAGTCGGATTAGGAACCGTGTGGTGACATGGCAGTATAAAATGGTGACTTGGCAGTACAAGGTGCTGCCAAATCAGCCAATGCCAGTAGCGTTAATCCTCCTCAGCGCCACCTCAGCCAATGCAAGTAGCGTTAATCCTCCTGATCAGCGCCACCTTCAGCCTTCTCTCTCGCTCTGCAACTGATCGGGTACGTACACGGGTAGTCGATATTTTGCATGGCGGTGAAGATTATTATATTGCAGAGTTCTGTTTATATCGCTGCAGGTACCCAAACTAACTAACTAACTAACGCATTCATGCAGGGTCTTGGAGCTCTGATCACTGGCCAAGTCCAGAAGACGATAAGGTTTTCATATATCTATTGGAGCACTGTTTTGAGAGCTAGAGACTTGCTACAATATAGGAAACGCAGGCCTGTGAAGCTGGTTCTTGTCTCTGATTATAATTTGTGCAGGTAATTAAGAATGGTATCTCATGATCCCAAGAAGAAACCGGCTATGAAGAGCCCGGCCAGTAGCTGTTGCAAGAACAGTATTAACAAGTTAACGGGTCCCCGACGGGTAGCAGGACGTAAATGGTGGGGAGAGGTGAGAGTGCCAGCTAATGTGCCACAAGGCCGCTTTAGCAATGCAAAACCGCGCACCAGCATTTCATGTGGCTCTCATCATAGCGCGCAGGCCGTGGCCAAGGCCCGAGACTTCATTGTGGCCTTCATCTGCCAGGATGAGGACCACTTTGACTACCTCCTCAATTATCCCCAAGATGCCGATCACCTCCGCAGGATCGTGAAAGAGATTGCAGGGTCTCAGAGTTCCCACCCACGAGAATACATCGCCAGCCTCGCCCGTAATGTGGGTGCGTCTTATGACCACCAGCTTCATCCTCATGAGCTTGAGCAAGAGCGGGATGCAGAAGACGCAGAAGCAGAGCCAGAGTTGCAGGTGAAACCGGAGCCGAAGCCGAAGCCAAGACAGCTAGATCTAGAGCTGAGGTTGGGGAGTTGCATGTACAGTAAACCATTTGATCCAGTAGAGAGAGAGGTGCAGCTGAAACCGAAACCAAAGCGAGAGCAAGAGCTTGTGGCGGGGCTTGGAAGATTCGCCCTTATTCTGTAGTGCTGTTTAACTATATGCATCAATCGGTAAGGTCAACCCAGCTCAACTTTAAGTGACCTCCTCTTTCTTTCAATCTCAGCTCATGGTGTCATTGTTGAATCTGACATTTATTGCGCTCTTAGTGTAGCAAGCAGTACTTCATGCGAGCTTACTCACTCTGCTTTTGATAACATTGTTTTTTTCAAAATTGTGCTTATTACAAATCGAATATGGAGTAACCTCTTTTAATGACCTCATATCAAAAGTACATCAAGTTTGTTCATCGCCAATGATAGCGAAAGCTTACTTCTGATGTTCTTTATACACTCGATCACATGATCTTGACTCGTTGTTTTGAGGATGCACCTCTATGCATCGGGCTTGAGTCTTTTGTTCAATTTATATATGGTCAAAGCTAGTGGAACCCCCCCCCCCCCCCTTAACCGAGTCCTTTGTTCTTCTTTCCTCAAAGATATGTTGCTTTTTGTTTACTTCTCTACACCATAAAATGATAGAAATGGCTCGCAATCCTCGAAACAGTACATTCCACCCGAGTAGGAAACTTGAGAAGTCAAACTTGCTAATTTGAGTTTAATGAAGTATTCACGTTGGCGACAACCGAACTAAGTCAATCTTGGATGCATATAATCTCTCTATTAGTAGGTTAGCCTAACATTTGTAAAGAAGAAATCTTTCTAGGATACAACAAACAAGCATACTTCTGGCTTGCTATAGGCTCAATGTACATGAAAATATGTTTCTTTTTTATAGATTTCAATGGTATTGTACTAGGTACATGTAGATAGGTTTCAATGGCATTGTACTAGGTACATGTAGATATAGTTTCAGCTTACATGCATTCATGAAACTTATTTATTACTGGGGTTATAACATAACTTAATTCTTGCTCCTTGGAGATCCAAAGTATATAATGCACACGTAGACAAAGAGATGTTGGGAACTACACAACCTACAATGCTACTAGATCGTCTCTGTTGGACTTCTTACTCAGCCTTGGGATGCATGCATTGCTCCATCTAGTCATTTTATCATTGCCCAATTTATATTTTGTGTTCCTTTTAATCGATTATCAATTTTACCACATCATTTTACCAGCCAAGAGCCATGCTTCAATGCTATGCTAGCCATCTTCTTCATCTCCATGACTATGCTACTATGCTATGCTAAGATCTATGAGAAATGGTATGAGAGGACACTATTTCTTTCTTGAAAGAACACGTCTTCTTCATCTTCCCTACCCTCATTCCTTGCTATCTCTCTCCACCTTTAAAGGTGTTTGGGGTCTTTGGACTGAGGCTGGGGACAAGTTAATGCTTTCATTTAGCTAAGTTACGGGCATAATTGTGGTGCATGAAGCTCTCTATCTTCATTGCACCATCAAGGTCTCAAGGAACACAAAGCACAACCTTGCAAATCATGATGAGAGCATATGATATATCACACTATGTGAGTGTGCAAGCTGAAAGGAGTAGATTGTCCTCCGGAGTTGCAATGTTTGCATGAGAACAAATGTGTTAAGGTACTTGTTGGCGCTAGGATTTTGCGATAGCTAAGAGGACAGGGGAGTACGATGAGGGTGTTCAGATAGGGCCTTAATTGAAAAGGAAAAGGGAGAGGGGTCAGCGGGTAGATCGGGCGAGGAGTACAGAGTGGGTAGATAGGGGCATAGAGGACAGAGAGGAGGAGGGGGTGCGCAAGGCGAGAGACATGCAGGTATGGGTGAGTGAGGTTACAGAGGGCGAGAGGCATTGGTTAGTGGTGAGTGAGGGTAGATAGGGGCGAGGGAGGGTAGAGAGGGGTGAGGTCTAGTGGGTAGGAGCGAGTGCATTTAGGTAGGGCCAAGGGAATGTAGAGAGGGGCGAGGGCTAGTGGGTAAGGGCGAGGGAAGGTAGAGAGGGACGAGGGCTAGTAGGTAGGGGCGAGTGCAACTAGGTAGGGGAGAGGGAAGGTAGAGAGGGGTGAGGGCTAGTGGGTAGGGACGAGTGAAGTTAGAGAGGGGTGAGGGTTAGTGGGTAGGTGGAGGCGAACATTAGTGGGTAGGGGCAAGGGGTTGAGAGGGACTTGTAGTTTAAGGGGTGACTCAAGCGAGAGAAACGTAGTTAATCCATGGCAATCTAAAGTACTACACAGAGAGAGCAAAGAGATTGGGAATGAATTTTATCAAGAGAGCTGGTGTGAAAAGAAGGAACTCCGTGCTTCTGGAAAGAAGAAGTGAAAGAAAATTACTGCATAGAAAAAGCCTGACCCATAGTGTTTTACACTTAGAGCCCAATTTGATGAGAAAGTTTGATTATAGAGAACCCATTTTGAACGCCAAAAGTGAGAAGAGGGGACAATACAAGGCAATACAACAAGGTAGTCTAATCGCATGGAAAGAATGAGCCGATTACAAGAAGTTTAGGAAAAAACAAGCACCCCAATTACAGTGGTAGAGAAAGTATACCAAAGGAGGAAATGTGGGGACACTGATAGGCATGGCAAAGACTGAGAGTTTGCAAGGGTGTCATCATAACATATACTCTGGTGAGAGGGTAAGTGACAGAAGAGAGAAAGGAGATGCTGGAACATATACTAGAGATAAAAACAACTACAAACAGTGAAATAATTATAGATAGCTTACTAAGAGGGATAATAGCATTTGATTTGGGAGCCATTTACCAGTGGTGGCAAGGGGACACCTTCCAAAGTCACTAACTGGACCACTCCTTGTGGAAAAATCTCTTGTACCATGAATGGTCTTTGCCAAGTTGGACCAACTTCTTTGCTTTTTTTGATATCTAGCTTGATACAGTAGCACTAGTGATCTTTTCATTATTTTTGGCTTACGAAGATGGAGATCATTCCATGCTTTGCGAGGAAGCTTCTCTGCTTGCAGCACGTAAAACGCTAACCTGTGGCTTTCAACCAACATGGAGAGATGAGACATATTGGCAGAGGCAATCCATGATGTGTCATGGAGACTACCCACCCTAGCGGAGCCGGAGTTGAATTCAAAAGGGGCGATTGCTTCTAACCCAAAAGACAATTGAAAAGGAGTGTAGTTCCTAGTTGCTTTGTGGGAAGTGTACTGATACGCCCAAATAGTGTCGAGGATTGCTTGAGCCCAAGACGTCGGATGCAAATGACAAGCCTTGCAAAGTAGAGAAATGAGAACTTTGTTGGTGCTCTCTGCCTGCCCATTTGCTCTGGGATAGTCAGAGCACAACTTGCAATGAAAGGATTTGTAGTTGCCTAGCAGTGTGGCGATCAGATCATTGACAAAATGGCAGCCCCCCCTGTCATTGGTAATCTCTAAGGACACCCAAACTTGCAAAATATATTCTCATACAAGAATTTTCTATTGTAGAGCTAGTGAAATCAATCATTGCTAGAACCTCTACCCATTTAGTGGCATAAGTTGTACCACCACAAGCAAATAGTTCTAATCACCTGGTTGGGTCGGCGGAGAAATTGGACCCACGAATTCCAGACCCCATCTTTCAAATGGAAGCCATGCCATGGATACATATAAGGGACGGTTTGATTGCTTACGAGGTTTAGGTGCACAACACTTACATACATCACAGACCTTCACATGAGCAATGGCATCCCGAAACACACAGGGCAACCATAAGACACTTTGTAGAATTATTTGAGCTATAACCTGACAAGACAATGGCCACCACTGGGACCGCTATAGGGATCTTCTAAGATAGATTCCACTTCATGGGAAGAGACACACCAACTTAGAACACCATTAGGTCCAACCTTATAGAGCTGACCGCCAATCAAAGTGAATGGTCAAGATTTGAACAAAAACCTGCATTTCTACAATGGAGAAGCATTCTCTGGAAACATGGCAGTGGATAACAAGTATAGAACATCGCCGTACCACTTTGGAGTTGTATCAATCTAAAATAGACTGCTATCTGGAAAGTCATCCTCAATACCAATAACTTCCTCACCTGAGTGGACGCGAGAGAGATAGTCGGCCATGACATGAAGTTTTCTAGGACAAGGTACCACTTCAAAATCAAACTCTTGGAACAAAAGGAGCCATCGCCAGACTCGGCGTGCAACTTGTGGCTTATTGAGCAGGTAACGAAGAGCATGATGATCAGTAATAACTGTGAAGTGAACCCCTAATAAATAGTGTCAAAATTTTTGAAGAGCATAAACAATGGCCAAACCTTCCCTCTCAGTAGTACTCTAATTGCACTCATCTTTTGTGAGCAACCTGCTTGCATAGTGAATGGGACAATTGAGATTCAATTCCTTGCTAGCCTGAGTGAGGACAACACCCATAGCTGTCTGACTAGCATCAGTATATACATGGAAAGTTAGAGACCAATAAGGGGCTACCAAAATCGGAGCTTCAGTTAGGCGCTTTTTCAGCTAAGCAAAGGCTTAAGACAAGCCTGATTGAGTTCATTTTTACAACATGACAAAATATTTCATTGAAGTCAATACCTTTCTTTTGAGAAAACCCTTTTACCACAAGCCTAGACTTGTACCTTTTCTTCCCACTGAAATGGTACATCAGCACTGGTCAGGCGGGTCAGGGGTTGGGCAACATTGGCATACATCCTAATGAATCGGCAATGATACCCTATATGGCCTACAAAGGAATTGATGGTTTCAATTGAAAACGTATTGAAAATATTTATCATTTCATTGTAAATCACTCCTAGTGTAGAATCTGGCCAATCTATCATAACGAACAGCTCCAAAACTCCCCACCCCTTTAGAATGATTCTTCAAAGTTGGAGTTTCAAATTGAAAGTTATGACAATTTTATGTTTTGTTGAATTTTGGATTCATGCTACGTATGCGCTGCGCGAAACCACAGGAGGCAAAAAATGTCCTATTTCTATGAAGAAAAAGCAACCACACTCTAATACCATGTTGAGTAGAAAGAGAAAAAGAAGAGCAGAAAGATGATATGCAAAATGTGCAATCGCAAAGTGTATAGGATACATGCACATGATGATATATATATATACATATATATATATATATATGACCCAGGGATATATTTAAATTAGCTTCACATATAAGCTCAACACATGCTACCATTCTAGTTTGAAGCTGAGATTCTTGCTTCCATGTCCATGCTTCCATGCATAAATAAGTATGAATAGTCTCTAGACGAGGGTATAAAGTGTCACCCAAGGACCACATAAGTGTCATAGGGTTGCAAAACCCTATCTCCCTTATGTATCAAGAGTCTTTAAACCAAGGTATATAAGGGTGATAGAGTTATAAAATCATGCCAAACAATCTAGTTCCATGTAAGAAAGATAGGTCTTGAAGACCTTTTTGAGTTCATAATATCATAATTAAAATTCAAAGTCATCATGGTCCCAAAAGCACATACCAATAGCAAATTCTTGGTCATGCAAAATTTAGGAAAGTGCTAAGTTTGACCTTGCTTAATCTACATACCACAGTAAATAGCTCCAAACTAGGATGATTGGTCACATGAAATCTACTAGCAATTCTTGATGTTAGGACAAATGATCAAATGTGAAACATGAGCATGATCTTAAGAGGATGTTAAATTCAAAGGTAAGAACCATGACATCTATTGAATGCAACAATTGACCAATGTCTATGCAAGAGAATTCTAGAAGGAAAGGTATAGATGGGATGCTTGGTCCTGGGACCATGCTAGAATACAAAAACCAAACATAGTTCTCATTTGTTTTTAGGTTTTTTCATCCAAGATCATCTAGAATGTAGTAATGTGCTAAATAATTAGTGCATGATTATCTCTGGCCCATGATGTTTCAAAGCTACAAGAAGCGGCTCAGTTTTCATCCTCTGATGCACTCATTACTAGTGACGCCTTCAAACCCGATTAGAAAAGTCAAATTAGGTGACCCTAACGACCCTAAGCACATCCTCCTAGCCTCTTGGTTATGAGATCATCTCACACTACTCGATCAAGTAGTCTCACTTATGTACTCAAGATGTTTTTGCATGGTCTTACAAGGATTTGGAAGGAATCCCACCAGAACTGGGTGTCCATACTAGCCCTCTCGTTGAAGGGGCCAAGCCAGTTAGAGGACAGGCTTACAAGCTCAACCCTAAGTATGCCGAAGCTCTCAAGAAAGATCTAGAAAAGATGCAAGAAGTAGGGATCATTGTGCCAGTGGAGCACTCTGAGTGGCTATCATGCCATGGTCATCGCGGCTAAAAAACAATCAAATAAAATCCACGTGTGTGCTGACTACCGTGCGTTGAAAAGGTAACTATCCCATATGGTTTCCCCACCCCCTTCACCGAGCGTTTGAGGATGTGGAAGGGCACGTACTGTAGAGTTTCATGGATGGCTTCAGGGGTTACAATCAGTTAGGCATCCATCTGCATGATCTGATCAAAACGGATTTGTCACTCCATGGGGCTAAAAAAATGCTCCGCCCTCTTTCAATCGCAGAATATATCTCATCTTTTGTACTTGCTTATGGATCATCTTCGCATCTTCATAGATGATTCGGGTGCTCAATGTTCGACCTCAGTGGAGAATCTAGAGGAACACCTTGCCCAACTCTCAATCGTCATCCTCAGGTGCAGGGAGTCACGTTTGAAACTCAATCCCAACAAATGTCAATTTTTGGTCATTGAAGATACATTACTGGGCCATATTTTATATTTTTGAATCCATTTGTATTAAGATTCTTGTTATGAATGTTTGAATTGATTTTTATGCATCATATATAATTCAGATTGGATAAAAGAAATTAGGTCAAAAGTTAATTATTTTAAATTACAATGTATTCAATTAGATTTACATATTGATACGTGTTGAATTTCTTATTGCATGATTCTTAGATTTGATTTTCATGCATCATACGAAATTTGGTTTGTATGAAATAAGTTAGATCAAGAGTAAGCATATTGAATCTACATCATTTTCAATTATATTGAAAGAAGTAGATAATTTGATTGATCTCCATATTTACTCTTTATGTGTATCACATATATTTCGATGCATGATTGTGTATGATGTATGATAAATATGAAATCAAGATTTTCTTTGACTGAATCTACTAAGAGTTACATGATGTTTTTGTAGAGAGAATGCTATCCATCATCTAATATTTTACACAGAAATTTGATATATGACGTTTCACTTGAAGAAAGAGATTTCAATTCATTGTAGATATTGAAGGGTTATGCATTTGATGATTCATAAAGAATTATAATTGTAGATATCGAAATCCAAAACCTAAGCAAGAATGCATGGTATTGTGACCATGATATATATTTTGGAACTCAAGACGTTTCCATATACTAGGAATTTGGAGCAAGATTCCTAGCTTCACATCGATCCTTATCATTACCTTTTCAAGCATGGCCCTAAGATCAAGCATTTTGAGGATTTTCTTTTTCAAATTGAAGTATGCTATTACTATCTAAAATTCAATCTTGGATTTGATCCTTGTAATGATAGAATGGTCTTATGACCATTGTCAAGAAATGTGCATTGTGGCTAGGAAAGCCTCCGGCCCTCTTACTGTGAGGGTTTGCAACAAAATGAAGCAAGTCATAGAAGATTTGAAGCTAAAGCAACTCATAAAGACCAAAACTCTAGTCATGAAAGTTTCACTTTGCACTACAAGAGGTTGTGTGTGCTCTTGTGACGCTTTTAGCGATGGAAATACACTGGGTTTTTATAACCCCCAGCGTCGCTAAGAGCGTCGATATGGGGACGTCGCTATCCGCGTCGCTATGGCAGTCTCTATAAGGTCGTATATAGCAATGCCTACAGTGACGCTGCAGGGGCCATCAATAGCGGACACTTATAGTGACGCTTTGCAGAGCTAATATAGTGACGGTCTAGTGAAATAAACCCGAGTTGTAAATTTATTTGGTGGCAGGGCATTCAACCATCAACCATATTGAATGTTTCATTTGTTACATCATTTTCAATTATATTGAAAGAAGTAGATAATTTGATTGATCTCCATATTTACTCTTTATGTGTATCACATATATTTCGATGCATGATTGTGTATGATGTATGATAAATATGAAATCAAGATTTTCTTTGACTGAATCTACTAAGAGTTACATGATGTTTTTGTAGAGAGAATGCTATCCATCATCTAATATTTTACACAGAAATTTGATATATGACGTTTCACTTGAAGAAAGAGATTTCAATTCATTGTAGATATTGAAGGGTTATGCATTTGATGATTCATAAAGAATTATAATTGTAGATATCGAAATCCAAAACCTAAGCAAGAATGCATGGTATTGTGACCATGATATATATTTTGGAACTCAAGACGTTTCCATATACTAGGAATTTGGAGCAAGATTCCTAGCTTCACATCGATCCTTATCATTACCTTTTCAAGCATGGCCCTAAGATCAAGCATTTTGAGGATTTTCTTTTTCAAATTGAAGTATGCTATTACTATCTAAAATTCAATCTTGGATTTGATCCTTGTAATGATAGAATGGTCTTATGACCATTGTCAAGAAATGTGCATTGTGGCTAGGAAAGCCTCCGGCCTCTTACTGTGAGGGTTTGCAACAAAATGAAGCAAGTCATAGAAGATTTGAAGCTAAAGCAACACTCATAAAGACCAAAACTCTAGTCATGAAAGTTTCACTTTGCACTACAAGAGGTTGTGTGCTCTTGTGACGCTTTTAGCGATGGAAATACACTGGGTTTTTATAACCCCCAGCGTCGCTAAGAGCGTCGATATGGGGACGTCGCTATCCGCGTCGCTATGGCAGTCTCTATAAGAGTCTGTATATAGCAATGCCTACAGTGACGCTGCAGGGCCATCAATAGCGACACTTATAGTGACGCTGCAGAGCCTAATATAGTGACGGTCATAGTGACGCCCGAGATGAAAATTTTTTGGTGGCAGGGCATTCACCCATCAACCATATTGAATGTTTCATTTGTCTATTAAAAGTACGTATTGTTTGAAAAATAAAGATACAAAAATGACAAGCGTGAATTGATGAAGGTAAATCAATGACAATTGTACACATAGGAAAAATCACTTGATTGTTAATCATTGCAAATGTAATAATTACAAACCATTGTCATTATCTAAAAAATTTACATGGTTTTCAAAAAGACGTATAAAAGTCGTCTCATGATACATAATCTATGACAAAAAGAAACTAATGCTATCTAGCTATGGCTAACCGACGTCGTCTAATCAGACGTCTCATCGCGTCGAAGCGTCGTATTTGTCGGATTCTGCAAAAAAAAACAATAAGCTAGCTTTTTGTAAGTATAAACATATAGCGACGTTTATAAAACAATACAATAAATAGAAAAGAATAAACCCTAATACTAACCATGCCGCCGCGAGAACTCAGGATGTCTATAAGGGCGTTTAATCCCTTCCTGCCTGCGTACTCATGCTCGTACGGTGTGGGATCGCGTCCTATAAACGACCACTGTCAAAACATACAAAGAATCCATTATGTTAGAATTTCAAATCCCATAAACCCTAAACTATCAAACATAGATGCAAAAACACTTACAAAATCGGCCTCAAATGATGCCCACCCACCGCTCCCCAAGTGGTGCGAGCTCCCTGCCTCTACTCGGGCTCTGGCTGCCTCCTTTTGTTGCTTCCACTTGTCGAAATTCTCGTGTGCTTCTTTCTTCGCATGCTTCCAATTTTCTTTGGCCAGTGAATCTGGTCTACTCCACCCATGCTTGATTGCTTTTTGCACTTCGGAACGGTTATGCTTGCAGTATTCGCGCATTGGAAACTTCATCACATCTTCATTGATGGCATCCCGTGTTGAAACAGGAAACTCGTTATGAAGCATGCTGATGACTCTATCTTTTAACTCATTCGGTACTTCACTCCAGGTGTTTAGTATGTAGTGTGTAAACACCTGAGAGCAAAGACCGCGCATGCGTGAAATCACCTTTTTGCCTTCATCATCCAAGATGATGCCGCCGCTAAAGTCGACGGAGTAAGGCAAGCCCTCTTGCCGCTGACGCGTGAACCTGGGTGTCTCAGCAGGGGTCTCTAGCGCCGTGTAAACTGGAGTCTGAGCCCCGAAGCTAGGAGTGTCCACTGGAGTGACTCCTGGAGGAGTAGCTAGTGGTGTGTAGCTACGAGGAACGGTAGTCAACTGCGCAAATCCTGATGTCAATGGCGATGCCGTGGCTGGTGTCGGGACGAGCAAAGAAGGGGAGGGTAAAGAGCCTCATCGAACACGAGGCAGTGTCGAAGCATCGGTGGCGCCACCCCCACAACAACCGCCACCGCCACCACTAGAGTGCCGGTGCCTAGACCACTGTTAAGATTGTCTTGTCGACACTGAAGCTTCAGAGCGCGCTGAGGACTCCGAAACAGAGGGAGATGCGGATGGAGTAGGAACGCGCGATGGTGCGCCAAAGCGATGACGCTCCACGTACCACTGTCTGTGCTGGGGTGACAAAGAAGAAAGAATTTCCTCATCATCCATGCCTGCATTAAACACACGAACATTTAAGCTTAATATTGAATGAATGGAGTAGAAAACATGGACAAGTAGATAGATAGATAGATAGATAGATAGAGAGAGAGAGAGAGAGAGGGAGAGAGAGAGAGAGAGAGAGAGAGAGAGAGAGAGAGAGAGAGAGGAGGAGGTGCTCGTCCTCTCTACTTATGAGAACATACCTAGAGCATACGTACCTAGAGTGGACGCAAAGACCATTAAATACAATGGCACAACGACGCATATAAATACAATGACGCAAATACTTAAAGAGCTAGAGTTTTTACAAAACGGAGCAAAATTGTTCAAAATGGAGAATCGTACAAGAACTTGAATGTGCTTGTAGCTTTGGAATGTTCAAAGGCTAGCAGCAACAGAAAGCGTTCTTCTTCTATTCAACCTGAGTGATGGAAGAGGCAAGTGCATAACTTTGAATTTACAAAACGGAGCAAAATTGTTCAAATATAATATTTATGGATTCAAGAGATCTCTCTCTCATCCTTGCATAGCTCAGCATAACTTCCTATATATATATAGAGCTCTCCGTTTAAATAGATGTCCTCTGTTTCATTTTGTAGATCAACTGCATGTACCCCATAGAGAGTAGAAGCTTGATGTTCATCTGGCACCACCTCCACGGCTTCTGATTAAGCATCTTCTCTGATCTCCTCCTTTGATGCCGCTGTGATTGGCACATGGTAGCCTTCATACGTCCGTGCACTACGAGGGGCTACCTCTATGACGTACCACCAGTTTGATGCAGACTTTGTAGGATGAAATATCACCTGCCAGAGCCACATAACTTACATGAGAGCTTCCAACCACATAAATTCTAAAATGGGATGTTAACTATTTACATACTTACTTGTTCACAATGCTCGGGTAGTACGAAATTTTCTCTTAGGTCAGTCCATTTCTTAGTTGAATCCACCTCAAGAAAACCAGACTCTTCTCTACGCACACTGGCGTTGTGACCCTCCATGATTATCTTGCACCATTGCACGTCGAACAAGTAAACAAAAAATCGTCTATAATCGATCCTCAAAATCTCTTGTAGCTTGCCGAAGTAAGTGAGTTGAACCACCACAGGATCTGCATCAGAGGAATCGTCGTCGACTAGACTGTTCAAATTTTGCCATGATTCCACAATCTTGAGTAAACCGTTTTTTGTCGATCCGTTCCACCCTAAAATGTCGACCTTTACACCATGCTGCTGAGGAATCCGTAGCACACCATCCGAAGATTTATTCTCCTCATCCCATGATGCTAGGGCGGCCATGGACTTACATTCGAAGAAATGATTGATGCGAGGAAGCAGAGAAAAATGTCGCAAAACGTTTTGCGGAATTTTTGTTCCGTGGAGATCTACTCGATATCTTTCGGAATCACATTTCGGACACTTCTCCATGTTTATGTATTCCCCTCTAAAAAGAATGCAGTCATTAGGACAAGCATGGATCGAATTGTAATCCATCCTCTAGTTTCGCAAAATCTTTCTTTCTTCCTCTCGGGAAACTGGCATCACATTATCAGCTGGTAGTATGTGCTCTTTGAGCAATCTACACAACATAAAAATATGGTACAATTATGTAAAAATCTATAAGATCATTATACATTTAGAGTTTTATTAAAGTAAACTAATTATAATAGATCATTTGAAAAGCGTTGTGCGCTAGTGTCACTCCATCCAAACTTTGTCTGCATGTTGAGAAGAACCAGGAGCGCTTTCAATCTAGATACACGTGCTCCATTATACAATGGCGTATCGGCTTCACTTTTCATATCATCATATACAAGTCTTTCTGAATCCATGATCGTTTCGATCACTTCATCAATCTCGGGCTCAAACATTGCCTCGTTGGGAATGTGGTCTGCATGATCATCCCCCGAGCTGTCAGAGTCTACATCTTGTGTCCTCACATATGCTGCTTGACCAAAGCACCTGCAAACACGTCTATTGGGTTGCAAGATTGCTGCCTGTTGGCCAGCGTTAGAGTTCGACGAGTTATAATCGGCAAAAAGTGATCTATAATAGATGGATCGAACTCGCCAAATTCACGAACGTGCTGCAAAGAAATGCATCTTGTCTGTTGCACAGCATACTTGCAATGGATACAAGGACATAAGATCCTTGTTGAGAGATAGGTGTTTCGGTTGGACAGCCCCACATCCTCGTCACTACTCATAATGAGGGTAAAAATCTTATAATTTGGACAACAAATCTTATAATCTCTCTCTCTCTCTCTCTCTCTCTCTCTCTCTCTCTCTCTCTCTCTCTCTCTCTCTCTCTTTTGTTCACACTGTAAACTACCTCACATTCTCTAGTCATGTCCAATCCCCGCACACCTCAATCTAGAGGTGCACGAAGATCAGAACCACCGGGTTATAATATCGTCTTTATTGGTCAATGCCTATATTTGTGGGTACAAGAAATCTACACACCTACATCTACATGATACTGCATGTAGTGGACAAAACCCCTTTGCCTCTTCTCTAGCTGTAGTATTTCACAGCATCTTAAAATCTTTTCACAGTAGATCTTTGTTTGTAGCATGCAGGTACACCATTCTTGCAATGTAGCTGATGTCTGCTCAAGGCACTTAATTCTTACTCTAGATTTGACGGGATGTGGTGTGTGTGTGTGTGTGTGTGTGTGTGTGACCCTTGGAATCGTCATCTTGCATCACTAATTTCTGTGTAGGCTCAATTTGCTCTTCCACTAGCTGAACATGACAGATTATTGTATGGTAGCAGCAGTCGAACATGCAGGTGGAATTGCTGGTCCACATGGACTGTCGAGGCTGTGAGCGCAGGAAATTTTCTCGCCACTTCTTCTAACCTTATCTTAAACGATAAAAAGAAGAAGTGGTTATGCCAATTCCCTCTTCAATAACATGTAAATAACCTAAATCTAATCTACTATAACGTAAATCTAAATCAAACGTAAATGAACCTAAATCTAATCAAACGTAAATCTAACTAAAAATAAACATAAATCTAATCTAATTTAACTTAAATAAACCTGAATCTAATTTAACGTAAGTTTACATCTAACCTAATCTTTAACGTCTTTTGGGATAGTTTCCTACATCGTTAAAACTCTCTTCTTCTTGTGTGTGTGTGTGTGTGTGCACGCCAATAAAAAGAGAAAAATGGTATAACCTTTCTATCACCCAAGTGTGGTAGATTGGTCATGCCATTTTCCCTCTTCAATAACAGATAAATAACCTAAATCTAATCTAATATAACATAAATATGCCATTTTTGAAGGTGTTAACGTGGGATTTTGCAAAAGTGATGTATGAAGCGATTGAAGCCTGTGTTATAAGGAACAACTTTGGTTCTCTGAGTCTTTAGAGATTTTGATGTTTTGATGCTTGTTGAGGGCCAAAGATTAAGAAAAAAGTGGGATTTGCTGTTTTTGCATCGTTTTTGTAGAAAATGTTGCTTTGCAGGTTGATTTTATGCAAATCAGAGCAGGCTATGGAAATTTTCCATCACATAGCCGTCGAAGAGCGCAACGAGGGCAACAAGATTGTGTGAGACGGACTTGGGCTGTTTTTGCTCCGTTTGGGAGTTTCAAAAATCTAACCTTTACGGATCGCTTCGCGATCACGTTTTTACCCTATTCTTGCAGGTATACTTGGCGCGCAAGTCGAGTCGACCGAACGCCAAAAATAGAAAAGCGGCTATTTTGGGAGGTCGCATGCTTTTGGAGGAAAAAACGAGAAAAGAAAGACGGGTGGTGCGTTTTGGGGATCATTCAACGATCTTTGTTCTACGAGTGCGAGTGCGAGTGCGAGCGAACTGAAGCTCGGGGTTGGTCGGGAGGTTCGAGCTCCGTACAAAGGAGTGCGCCCATATATTTTATTGCTCCTCTGTTGTATCAAACACTATCAATACAAAGATCTCTTTCTCTATCTTTGTTGTCTATCTCGATTATTCTGTTCCTGTGACACTAAATCTAATCTAATATAACGTAAATCTAAATTTAACGTAAATAAACCTATTTAATCTAATCAAACGTAAATCTAACTAAAAATAAACCTAAATCTAATTTAACGTAAGTCTACATCTAACCTTATCTTTAACGTCTTTTGGGATAGTTTCCTACGACGTTAAAACTCTCTTCTTCTTGTGTATGTGTGTGTGTATGTGGGAGTGTGTGTGTCAATAAAAAGAGAAAAATGGTATAAGCTTTCTATCACCCGAGTGGTAGATTGGTTATGCCATTTTCCTCTTGAATAGCAGGTCTTGAGTTCAACTCCTCGTCGGCTAGATTTTTAGGTCTCTTTAATTAGTTTCCTATGATGTTAAATTAAACTCTCTTCTTCTCGGGTGTGTGTGTGGGTGTTTGTGCACGCCAATAAAAAAAGGAGAAAAATGGTATAACTTTTCTATCACCGAAGTGTGATAGATTGGTTATGCCATTTCCCTTATGAATAACACGTCTTGAGTTCAACTCCAGTCGACTAGATCTTTAAGGTCTCTTGGGATAGTTTCCTAGGATGTTAAGACTCTCTTCTTATTCTTCTTTTCTCTCTCTCTCTCTCTCTCTCTCTCTCTCTCTCTCTCTCTCTCTTTTCCTTTCTTTCTCAATGTGTGTATGCATTTTTTGTTTATGCATGTGTGTGTGCGTTTTTGTTTATGCATTCTCTCTCTCTCTCTTTTCCTCTCTCAATGTGTCTGTGCTTTCCTTGTTTATGCATGTGTGTGTGCGTTTTTTGTTTAAGCTTGTGCTCTCTCTCTCTCTCTCTCTCTCTCTCTCTCTCTCTCTCTCTCAAAAACACAATGTGTGTGTGTGTGTGAGAGAGAGAGGGAGAGAGAGAGGGAGAGAGAAATAGGGGAAGGGACCATGAGAGTGAGGAGAGGAAAGGAGCATACTTGGCTCTCCTTCCTCTCCTCGTGTGTGTGTGTGTGTGTGTGAGAGAGAGAGAGAGAGGGAGAGAGAAAGAGGGGAAGGGAACATGAGAGTGAGGAGAGGGAAGGAGCATACCTGGCTCTCCTTCCTCTCCTCGTGTGTGTGTGTGTGTGTATGTGTGTGTGGGTGTCTGTGGAGAAGAAAGAGAGAGAGAGAGAGAGAGGGAGAGCGTTACCTTGCTTGCTTGAGCGCGCGTCAAAAACTCAGATCTGAGATCTGAGTTTTCGGACGCTCTCGGTTATGTTTTTTAGCTCTGGCGGCATCGCTACATGCGTCGCTATAGGCGTCGCTATGAGCGTCGCTATGTTACGTGTAACATAGCGACGCCATGCTTTTTCATGTTTGAGCGTCGCACTAAGAGCATCGCTACTATTAAGCACATCTTGTAGTGTTGAAAAAGAACAAAATATAACTTAAAACTCTTGTGTGTGTGTGAAGATTTGGTGTAGCTAGCCTCATTCCCAATTACACAGATGTAGTGCTCTTTCTCCCTGATAAAAACCTTAGACTAATGCTAGAATTATTTGTTACAACCATTTTATAAAAGCTTTAGAGCTTCATTCGACAAGCCTAGTTGAATATTTTAAGAGAGAAAACCCTAATTGTTGGCCTCACATTCTAAAAATTGTAGTGGAAACATCACAGGACTATACTAGTATACCATAGAAGCAAGCTAGGTAACCCTTCACACAAAGAGACTAAATGAACATATATATCTCTCAATGTTTATTTTTTAAGGCTCTCATAGTCATGGTACCATGAGTGATGTGGAATTTTGAGCCATGTATGACCATTTTTGAGTCATTTTTTGGCATTTTATGACTATTTTTTTGCCAATTTTAGCTAAACAATGCTCCTTTTTTAATCATAAAAATCCCAAATGAGCTACTAAGATCGCCCCCATTAAACTTTTTTGGCTAAAAGGGCGTGCACACTTGAAATTTGTACAATTATAATCCAATTAATTGCGCATAGTTTAATGTGATAAAACAATCCATAGTGCCACATCTAGTGCCTCGTCGCCTCAGTGAGGTATATATAAGACAATAGTCATGGGATCTGTTCTCACACATTTGACATGATGTAAATTGTTGTGTTTGGTCCCTCATATTAAAAAGCACAAAGAGAGGGGTGAAAGTTTAGATTCACATTGTAAACATGTCATTTCACAACATCCATCCCCTCTAAACTTGCACATTGGTCGACATGTGCCACACATATTTAATGTCAATTTCATCATTATTTTAAAAGAAATATAATGCATTGCCCTCTCTTTCTTCATCTTTATCCATAACATGTTCATCAAAACCTTCATTTTTACTTTCTAGTAAAACAAAGGGATCTGTATTGACTCTTGTTAGCGGGTGGCCCTTATTGGACGTTTGTAGCTGCATATCTTTTTTGCACTAACACATTGCCAATACTCAGGGAAGCGACTCGGATGGGGCATGGGACTCTTTGAGGGTGTCAACCTCAAGAAGTGAACCATTGGAATATTTCTATCTTTAACACATGCAAATCTCTCGCTCTTAGTTCTGGTAATTTACCTATGTCCTTCTCTATTTTAGCACTCAAAGGCACTCCAAATGCCACAAAACTTTAGGAGGATGTCCTGCACACTTAGGGACACTAACCTATAGAGTTTAATCACATTTCGAGGAGGTACCAAAATCACAATTGATCATAATTGAGGTCTCAAAAACTGCAATTGAAGATATCAAGAGGGCCGTCCTAGGGTTTATGAACACTCTCCTACATTAAAAACACTATTTAACGCACTCAAATCAATAGATTTAGTCCACAACCAAGTAGTCAAAATCAGAGTAGAATCGACAATGAGCATACTCAATTGAAAGAACATCCGAACAAGGAACACATTGCAAATTTCAAAACTGAAATATCATTATCATAGCTCAAAATGTGATGATTACAAGTTGTAGAGTAGAAGTCACTCTCAGCCGTACGCTTTAAACCTTTCAAAACATGATAATGATCCCCCCTTCCCACTTTACAACTTATGCTTTATACCTAGGGCTCTCTTGGGTAGTGGCCGACCATACAAGACTCGATTTCATTACAGACTCTATAACTTCGGTTCTCAGAGTTTTTCCATATTTAATCAAACATGATCAAAATAATTACAAGGCTTCCAAAAAAGAATAGAAATACATCAAAATTTTAGGCTCTTAGAAGAAGGGGTGGACTTGAAGGGCACCCGTCTAGCTTGACTCCCAGCATTCCCCCCTTCCTCGTCTTTGTACTCCCTCGTGCAAACTGCATCTGAAGGTGAAAATGCCCTTGATGGTTAACAATTCCTTGCTTGAACAACATGTTTTGATAGCTCAACTATCAGAATTGAGTAAAAAATTCTCCACGTTGAATGTTAAGGCTATTTAGATCTTAGCGGATCTCATAGAGAGTCTGCAAGAATGTATCAGATTTGTGGGTAAAGATATAGTAGCTCAAAGTAGATGATATGTGATTCATGCTCACTAATGCTTACATGCAATGAAAAAATAATTTCACTTGCACACATGTAGAGGAAATAGAAAGATCTGGAGAAAGGCTTATCATGCACGTGTGTACAAATGTGTAGTTTTGCAAGGGAAGTACAATGCAAGGCCACCAAGTTTGGCCCATATAGTGTTGTTTTGAAAGTTGTAGAAACAAGTATCCAATGCAAACAAGCAAGAAATATTGGCTAGGAGAGTGGCCATATTAACTTTCCCAAATCCAATGCTAGAGGTTATTAGAATTGAGTTACACTAATCTAATCCTAAAGAGTTAAAATTAATTTAGTGTTGTGAAAGAGAGAGAGAGAGAGAGAGAGAGAGAGAGAGAGAGCACTAAATCTAGTGTAAGGATCTAACCAATGTAATTAGGAGATACTAGTTACATGTTAGCTCTAATACCACATGTAATTCCTATAGTGGATAGACCAATGAGGCATTCATTATTGTGAGAGCATCACAACCATAAGGAGGGAGTATATTAGAGATAGTGTACAGAATACAATGAAATGAACTTGCTTGGTTGGTTGTAGAAATGAGAGAGAGAGAGAGAGAGAGAGAGAGAGAGAGAGAGAGAGAGAGAGAGAGAGAGAGAGAGATTATAAGATTTGGAAGATGGCCTTATATAGGATCAAGGTGGAGAAGTGAAATCCATGAGTGGATGAATATGCAACACAAGCGGTAATGGCAAGGGTCATGTGAGCTACCACAAGTAGCATGTCGCTATCAAGTGTGTAGGATATGTCTAGGGAATGAATAGCACGTGTGAGGCTTATAAGTTCCTTTCCAAAAGTATGACTATGCACATAAATGGTGCATGCTTGGCTTAAGTGTTTGTTCTCAATGTGAGTGTAAGCTACAATCTTACCTCAACAATTCAAAGATCTTGATATGGCTAAGATTGCATCACTCTATTGACATGGTCAAATCCCATGCATAGGGTAGAAGCATTAAACAAATGCTAGAGGATATGGAACAACATATGAAAGTAGCTCAAAGGGAGATCAAAGTTGTACATCATTGGCATAAACTCTATGCGGATACCCAACATTTAGAGCAAAACATCAAGGAAGGAGATCTTGTTTTCCTTTGAGTTTGACCAAAGAGGAGCTCCCTATCTCTAGGGAACTATAAAAATCTTAGTCCAAAATATTGTTGGCCATGCCCTATCATTAGAAATATCAATGATACAGGCATGACCTTCTCACTCATCTTAAAATACACAATGTATTTCATGAAAGCTTCTTAAAAGCCTATGTTCCCAACCCTAACCATGTATTGGACAACTCTGATGTGGTCCTACCTTTCCAAGGAACAGTGAAGCTTACGCTAAAGAAGATTTTGGATACCAAGGAGAAGACCCCTTATGGATAGGATAGTCAAAGAACATTGATTCACCTGTGGAGAAAGAGATCTTAATATCCCATCCCCATTTTCCTATTAAACGGGTTGCCTTCTTGCACGTGGTAGCATATTGAGAGCTCCCAAGCTTGATGAAAATCCTTCTCCACCACTCCCCCTTGCTACGTCTATTGATGAGCATCAGGCTACCTTTGGTCACCATTTCTACTTTCTCTCTCTCTTGCTAAGCATGCCTTGGTCTCAAGGATACTCAAACAAACTCTCTCTCTCTCTCTCTCTCTCTCTCTCTCTCTCTCTCTCTCTCTCTCTCTCTCTCTCTCTCTCTTTTTCTCTCTCTTAAACACCTCTCATCCCTAAACCCAAATTACATTATTATTGTTGGAATTAGGGTTGCAGGAAAACACATGCAGCTTGGAGAAGACAAAGGAAGCTCAAGGAACACAATAGAGAGTGTATTACTTAGTGTGCAATGGAAAGGAGATAGCGCTAGAGTGATGGGCGTATATACAAAGCACGGGGGAAAAAACCTCCTAAAGAGGGAAAAAATGCCCCGGCAGTCCTAGTGTGTTCACACACATCACTACCACGTGTATATAATAACAAATGCCCCCTGGAGTGATGCGATGAACAAGAGCTAGCACATGAGTAAAGGGAAGTGTCATGCCCTGAGGACATGATCAGTCCACAAAGGGGAGTAAGCGCAAAGCTTTGTGGAAAGCTTCAAACTTCTCATGAGACAATGCCTTTGTGAAAAGATCTGCAAGGTTGTCCTGTGTTGGCACATAAGCCAAGTTGATCTCTCTTGCTGAGAGCCTCTCCCTGACATAGTGGTAATGCACCTCAATGTGCTTTGTGCGAGCATGAAAAATTGGGCTCCTCACAACTGCCAATGTGCTCTGATTGTCAGTGTAAATAGTGTTCGAAGTGTCCTGTCCAACACCTAAATCATCCATAAGGCATCTGAGCCATACTCACTCAACCGTAGCTGTGAAGACTGCCCTGTACTTAGCCTCATAACTCGAAGTGGCCACAATAGGTTGCTTCTTGCTCAACCATGATATACATGAACTGCTAAGCATGAAAAAAAAACCACTTGTGGACACTCGCGTGTCAAAACAACCAGCCCAATCTCCAAAAAAGCATGTAAGTCTTGCAGCAATGATCCCCCCTTGGGATAAAACAAGCCAAGATGTAAAGTGCCACTAAGGTAGTGGAAAATCCTCTTGAAATCTTGCCAATGCTTAGACTATGGGCTATTCATAAATCTGGTGACCTGTGAGACTGCAAACTGAATATCCGACCTCGTGTTGCATACATAAATGAGGCATCCAACAGCACTTTGGTAAAAAGTGACATGAGCAGGATCACCAGCATCATGAAGACTCAATTTCAAACCTATTTCAATGGGAGTGGCAATAGGTTTGCAATTCTCAAGTCCAAACTTACATAGCAATGTCTCTCTATAACTTTTCTGACACAAGGCAATACCACCATCACACTGCTTAAACTGTATACCCAAGTAATGATACAACAATCCCAAGTCTTTCACCTTGAAAGTAGCATTCAAATCAGCCTTAAATTCAGCAATATGTCTCTCGTTTAGTCCAGTGATCAACAAATCATCTACATAAAGAACCTCAATGAGAAGTACATCACCCTCACACTTTACATACAATGTGCTTTCTGTTGGACTGTTACAAAAGCCTCGTCTGACCAAATGAGTGTTAGCTTTCTCATACCAAGTAGGAGGAGGTTGCTTTAATTTGCTTTAATTCATACAAAGCCTTCTTACATATGCACAGTTTTTCATCTTGTCCTTTCATGACAAAACCGCGAGGCTGCATTACATATAGTTCCTCAAATATGTCACCATTCAAGAAAGCAGTAACAATGTCTGATTGATGTACATCCTAACCAAAATGAGCTAGCAATGCACATAGAAAACGAACAGTAGTCATACGACAAGTGGGAGAAAAAGTTTCTTCATAATCTATGCCTTTTTTTTTACGCATAGACTTTTGCAACAAGTCAAGCCTTATGGCGATCAATCTCACCATCCGGCTTGCATTTCAACTTGTAAACCCACTTTGTCTCAACATAAAGTCCATGTCTCATTTTCTATAAGTGCATCATATTTTGATTGCATGGCAACCATCCAATTTTTTGAATTTTGTGCTTCATCAAAAGAGAGAGGTTCCTCAACATCATGTAATCTAGACATAGCCAAAGCATAACAATCTGATGCATAAGATGCATGGCGAGAGCCTGAACGAGTACGACTAGACAAAGTTGCAGCCAATTTACTGTCACGCAATGTATGCACCAGCCATTTTGGCATACCTACCCTGCTCATTTTCAGCCCTTTCCTCATCAAGTACATCATGTACATCTGCATCAGTAATAGACTGATCTGTAACATTTTTGAAAACCCCTATAGGCTGTATATTTGCCTCATTGGAATTTACATTCCAACTTCCACCATTGAAAAGAGGCAACAAAGTGTCATAAATGTCTTGTGAGCTTACATTACTATCTCTAGCACATGACAGCAAGGGCTGAACAGAATCTTCCATCAACATTACATCCCGTGAAACCAGAATACACTGTTTGCGGATAATACAACCTGTAACCTTTGCTTTCAACACTCTAACAAAAAAAAATACATTTGACAGCCTTATCATCCGACTTTCTGCACTGTGTTTGTGGCACCAAAGCATACGCCAAATAGCCAAAAACACGCATGTGCTCAATAGAAGTCTTTCTATCATGCCATGCTTCATATGGAGTAATTGACTGCAAAGATTTTGTAGGACGCCTGTTAAGTACATAAGTGGCACACATGATGGCCTCAAGCCAAAAAGAATGCGGCAAAGCTTGACTTTTGACCATACATCGTGCCATTTCCGTAAGTGACCTGTTTTTTCTCTCAGCTACACCATTTTGCTGAGGCGTATAAGGCACTGTACATCGGTGTTTTATCCCACGACTAGCCAGAAATGCATTAAATTGATGAGACATATACTCCCCCCTCGATCAGAAATGGAGGGTGCCCATAGTACATTTTGAGACATTTTCAGTCATAGCCAGAAATTGTTTGAAGCACATAAAAAATTCAGACTTCACTTTAAGCAGAAATACCCATGCATGCCTAGAGTAATCATCAATGAAAGTCACGAAGTACAGGTAATTGCCCAAGGACAGAGTTTGCATGGGCCCACAAACATCACTATGCACAAGGTGCAACCTGCATGTGGCCCTAACTGAATCATCCTTTGGAAACTTAGAACATTGAATTTTACCCAAAATACAGCCTTCACAAAAATGTTTGACAAGTGCTTCAAGAGGCGGCAAAGAAGCAACCATATCAAATTTCTGTAAATGCAGCAAACTGGCAAAATTCAAATGCCCAAAACGTACATGCCAAAGTTTTGCATCTGAAATAGCCCATGAATCTGCAACTGCATTTGCAAAATTTTATCCACACTTGTCATACAAAGTGAGCTTATGCAACCCACGGCATAAAAGGCCAGATGCAACAATTTCATCACCAAAATTGAGATCATGAACTGTACATTTGTCATCCACAAATTTGACAACAAGTCCAAGTCTAGCAAGTGCAGATACGGACAAAAGATTCTTCTTGATCCCATGTACTAAAGTGCATCAACAAGTGTGAAAGAACTGCCATTTGCAGCAGTAAGAACAATCTTCCAACTCCCTGAACAGGATAAGAGGCAAGTGACTCAATTCCCATGAGGGACAGACTCGAGAGATATGAACTATTCACAATGTGAGGTAATGTGCTTTGTAGCACCACTGTCGAAATACCACACATGTGAATCTGCAGCAACTAACATGCAGGCATCATGGACAACAATAAAAGATTGTTCTTGATCCCAGGTACTAAAGTGCATCAACAAGTGTGAAAGAACTGCCATTTGTAGCAGTAAGCACAATCTTCCAACTCCCTGAACAGGATAAGAGGCAAGTGACTCAATTCCCATGAGGGACAGACTCGAGAGATATGAACAATTCACAATGTGAGGTAATGCGCTTTGTAGCACCAGTGTCTAAATACCACACATGTGAATCTGCAGCAGCTAACATGCAGGCATCATGGACAACAGGGTTGTAAGTGCACTCTGCACTAAAAGCCCATTCTTCATCAAAATCAACATCACAGTCTGCTTTCACAGAAGACTCAACAATGGCTACATTTGTAGTGGAACTAGCATTTGCAGTGAAACCACTCTCTTTCTTCTTAGCCTCTTTGGCCTTCAACTTAGGAAACTTCTTGATCATGTGATCATTAGCTTTACAAGAATGGCAACGCATCTTCTTTTTGCCTTTATCACCATAATTGCCAGATGAAGTACTGCCAGCAGAAGCATTGGGAACATAAGTTTTGCCACTCGTAGCAGAACCATAAGAAGAGGATGCATTGTTGTTACTACCCTTTCTTTGAAAAGCAATAAAAGCTTGTTCAATTGCACGTTGTCTAGTCCTGTTCTTTCTGGAAAGTAACTCTTGCAACAGCAATGTGCACAATGCATCAAACTTGACAACTTCAGGATTTCCTTGGGTCATAAGTCTCCAAGTACTAGCAAAAGTCTGGTAAGAATCTGGCAAGGCATCAAGAACAGCGTGCACAAGGGAACTATCTGAAATGACTTCACCTATAGAAATAATTTGCTCATTGATATCCTTAACACCAGCAAGGGAAGTGTCCATATCATCTTCCTCATGCATAATCTTCGACTCTAGCTCTTTCACAGCAATGCAATTTTAGCCTCATTGCGACTTGCATAAAGATCAACCAGATTATCCCAAGCCTGTTTTGCAGATTTCGTTGAACGAATGTAAGAAGTAATGGTGCTCTTTACAAACAACGCAATCAATGTATGAGCCTGTGCATCCTTTATATCCTAAGGCAAGCTTTACCATGCATGGGAACCCCCCATATATTTTTGCCCTTTTACCAAAATATTTCCTATTATATAAGTTACTTTTGATTTTTTCTTCTTTTTTCACAAACGTTTTAGCCTTTATTAAATAAATAAGACTTATGCTAATCAATCACGATGTAGCTTAAATAAGTAAGCTTTCTTTGTTGATCTCTCTTTTGACCTTAAATATTAAATATATATATTCTAAATTACATTATATATTTTAGTATTTTCTAATATATTTTTCATGTATGTATATTATTCCACCCTACCAAATATTTTATTCACTAGTTTTCATTTTCAAACCTCAACCCCACTTTCAAATTTCAATAATACCTCCATCTAGATGATTGCCAATCTTTTCAAAACTCTAGGTCATGTTTTCATACACATGAAGGAGCTTACACTTGAAGGCAATAGAGAAGTCCACTCAAAGGGGACCACCAAAAGACCTTTGCAGCCACAAATAATACATTATTTGGCTGAATTTTTTAAGTAAAGAAGAACCCCGATTCTGAAGGAGCGTTCAACATAAAAGATATAGCTCGCGATCTCAAATTTTAGCTCAATTTTTTTCAGAATTTTTGGAGTTTTGAACACGGAGATATGATTTTTGTAGTGGACCCCAGTTTTCTCGTGTAATGGTGACACAGGCCATCCCCAATTTTCTTCCCTCTAGAATGGCTATGGTTCTACAAGTCTTCAAGCATGATTACAAGAGACAAGGCTCTTTTAATGAGGTCTTGGCAAGTCTAGAGTGATTCTATCACCATTTTTGGAGGATCCATCCTCATCAACAACTATCCACCTTTGACAATCTCTCTTGTAAATTTCTTACCTCTCTCTTCTCTCCCTAATAAGCTTATGTCTAGCCAAAGCTAGACTATTGTAAATATCTCCTATCCTCTACATCCTACCCACATTCTCTCATCTTCTCTCTCTATTGACTCTGGTATTTTAAATAATGAGGAGACAAGATGGGAGCCACAGTCACATGCACCCCATTTTCCTAGTCACCAAAGTGGGACACTCACCTCAAATAGAAATATTGCTAAATCCTCCCCTCCTTCCCTATATAAGGAGTCCATGAGGGCTCACATACACACACACACACACATACACACACCTATCCATACACACTCTTGTTCTACATGCTTGTAGCATGAACCCTAATCACATAATCACAACACCATCATCACCATAACCATGCACAAAAGATGAGCACCACACCTCCACACCACTTGTAATTAAGGGTTGAAGGCACAATTTCAAGAAGAAGAAGAGTGGACACACTCATGATATTCCTCGCCATCAACTCCCATCTCTCCATTTTGCCTCCTATGATCTTGTCTCCTTCTCATTTTCCTGCCATACGCTACCTATTGTATTCATCTTTTGCAAGCAATCAACACACTCCATCTTGGTGCCATACTTTGTGTCGCTTTGGATACATCTCATTGTGAGTATGGTATATGCTTGTTCCTTGTCCTTTTTTTTCTGCTTATGTAAAGGTGTGTGGATTCGCCACCATACACACACACACTCTCTCTCCCTCTCATATTCCTATCATCTTGCTACTTCCATCTTGAGGTGTGCGGATTCGCCACCTCTTGTATGATAAGTGAGCATACTCGCAAGTTTCCCCTACCTCATTATCTTCCTTACTAACATGCAGGAGTGGCAAGCCCATTCTCACTCATTCACCACTCCTCTCACCTTATTCTCCGATCACCCCATTCCACATTTGGGCGTGGATCTTGAAATTGTTTTCCATGGCATGCTTCATTGTGTATATGTATGCGTCCTAGCCGCATATCTTGCTAGGTGGTGCCCCTATTGTGTATCCCCCATGATGAGGCCATTGTGCATAGTCTTGGTGTAGAGGCCACCGGGTCTATTTTTTCACTTCCGCCTCTCATTTGGTGCCCCCAATGAGGAGGGCTCTTGAAACCTTCAGTTTACAAGGCTGACATGTTTACTTCTCTTCATGGAAGAGTGGCTTCTTGAATTCTCTAATTGGACCACTGAAGAGGAGGAGCTTCAAGCAGGTTTGACACAAGTCATCAAGACACTCTTGCCAGGGTGTTGTATTGTTAGCATAGAAGAAGTGGTAAGACCCTCTTTCCCTACTCAGATTGTTTACATTTATCATCATCCCCACAAGCGTAAAAGCAAGGCACAAGCTGCATCATGCTCACATTGTATCCAAAAAAAGCACCTTCGACATGAGTGCAACCCAAAGTGAAGAAAAGGCCATCATTTTTTTCCTCGACATCCGCACAGGTGTTCTCACAACGGTAGGCTTTCAAGTAGCACCAGGCTTCTCTACATCTACGTCCCCAGCTTTGCCACCTATTCCACCTACATCCACAACAAGCCTTCACAACTTGAGGAAGCTACTACGAACGCGTGGTCCCTCCCTCTCCCTTGCACCAAAAGATTAAAGGGTTTTCCAGTGCCGACAATCACCCCGTCTCCAAAACAAAAGGGTAAATCCTCCAAAGTCTTTCTATACCTCACTCTCATCTCATGAGCCAGGAACTAGAAACAGCAGCATGGATTCTATGTCGTCTACCGAGTGAAGTGGCGGAGCTTGTCATCGACAAGGTCTTTGACACAAGTTTTGCTTGGAGGAAAGACAAGACCCTCCACCTTCAAGGGGTGTTGCTTGTGAATCAAGGCTATGATGATGAATTTACAGCTTGCTATGTATCCATCCAACTTGGATTAATACAAGTGGTAAGACTCACCACCTACCTCATCACACCTGTGTATACACTAGATGGCACTCTATCTTGCAAGAAAGTGAAGTTGCTCAAAGAGAGAGAGTTCAAGCTTTTCCAAGAGCTTGCTAGAGGGGCAGTCCTAGAGCTAGAAGATGAAGACAACCTTGTCCTATGGTACTATAAATTTGACCTCGACTACCAAGAGCTCTACACCTCCGACTATAACCTTCCACCACGAAGGAGAGAGCCTTTCCGAATTATCATGTGATGGACCCAGCGCATCAGCCTTTTTCAAGGAACCAAACTTATGGAACACAACGAATTCAATCAATCAAATTAATCTTGGACCGCAAGATGTTTTATCAGCAGATCATTACAACCATGTTTGGTAGAGAACGACTACAAGAGATAAACACGTGTTCTCTACCCTTTATCCTCCCTATGATTAATCATGAAGTGTCTTTTGGTGTAGTTATTTTCATCCTTGTATAGTATGTTTTCCATCTACCGAGCACCCATGTATTGAATCTCTATAAAAAAGAAAATTAAAAAAAAAAATCTAAGTCGAGTTAATTTTCTCACTCTCACAATGGCAAGTGTAGCATTTCCAACATTTACTGGTAAGGTGGGTGAGGATGCTGCAGACTTTCTAGACAACTTGGAAATAGCATGTGTCATCTCTGCGAGAGATGATGATGCTTCATGCTTGCACATCTTCCCAATTCTAATGAAGGTGGAGGCAAGATCATGGTACAATGCCTTGGCACAAGAAACCAAGGAACGGTGGGACTTATTAAGAGCAGCCTTTGTCAAGCGTTTTGGAGAGGGAACAACATCAGAGAAGCTATGGCAATTGTTGACAGCGTTGAAGCAGGGGAGTATGGTGGAATACACATCATATGAGTCAAAGTTTGTAGATTTATGGGGGCGATGGGTTCCATAGCTAAGAGAGGATGAGGGGACACCTGATTTCCTAAAGAAGGATCGGTTTGTGGCTGGGTTATGGCCAACTCTTAAAGACAAGGTGAAGGGAAGGTTTCCTGCTACGTATGAGCTAGCAGTTGAAGTGGCCCGCCTTAAAGACAAGAAGTTGCGCCTACAAGCCAGGAATATCGATGAAGAGGAAGCCGTTAGGAACCGACCACCTCTAGCACCACCTACAACAGCCGCCCAAAGGATTCAACCACAAGAACCAATTGAACATCAGCAAGACCTGCTCAATCGAATCACCAATCAACTTGAGAATCTCTCAGTCCATTTGATACAACAAGGGCATGCACACAATCGCAACCAAGCGCAAGGAAGAGGACAACGAAGGAAAAACCAAGAATACCACTGCTACAATTGTGGGGAGGATGGTCATGGCATGTACTACTGTCCACACCCAAGGAGGTAGAATTTCAACAAAGAAGCCAAGCAAAACCAGGTTTCACCACCGAGAGCAAGACCACCACCACCGAGGGCACCACAACAAGCACCACCCGTGCAAATCCTACAACCACCCATTCAACCACATCCACAACTTCTCATTCCACCCTTACCCCCACCACCAGTTGGCAATCAAACAGTAAGCGTCATCAGTCTTGAAGGTAAAGGAAAGGAGAAAGTGGAGGAGGATATCAAAGGAGTAGCAAAAGGTAAGACCGAGTTTGAAGGAGTAGATGCCATAGGGGTAAAATGTGCTAGGCATGGTGAATCTTCCCAAAAGGAAGAAAAGATGAAGACTAAAGGGGAATCTAGCAAAAAGCCGTCCAAATCACGACGTAAAATTGACACTGTAGATTTCTCTTGGGGTGAATGTTCTAAACCATATGATTTGGTTCAAGATGTTTCTGTGCAGGGCCCAAAAATCACCTGGCCCCAGTTACTCCACCTAGCACCTAGGGTGAGGAGACAATGGACAAAGATGGTTAGCACTAGACGACCAAAGCCAAAGAGAGCTGGGGATATCTCTGGGAGAAATCTAGATGACATACTACCAGTGATGGATGCTTACATCGAAGGGCAGCACATCTCCAATATCTACATCAATGGTGGCGCACAAATATGCGTCATGAGTGAAAAAATGATGCACCGTTTGGGTTTAGAGGTGAGTCGGCCAGCACCATGCCGAGCCAAAATGGCAAATAATGTAAAAGTTCAATGTGTTGGTGTTATAAATGCAGTTAGGATAAAGGCATTCAGCACCGAGGTAGATGTGGACATCTTTGTCATGCCACACAAAGGGGAGGGCTATCCTATCATTCTAGGGAGGCCTTGGCTTATGACTATGAGAGTTAAGCAGGACTGGGACACCGGCATAATCCAGATGAAGGATGCAAAAGGGAGGCCAATACTTTATGACATGAAGATAGGTCGGCAATGCGACATGGATCTAGAAACCTCTATGGATAAGTTTTCTAGTGGTAACTCTTCGACCACTTTAGAGGAGGAGTCAACAGGGAATGAAGGAAGTGATAGCTCCATTGAGGTAATGGGCCTCACATTCAACCACAACAAGGTGGACCCTTCAAATTTGCAACCACAGGTGAAAGTGGTGAAGACACTTCAACTACCCCTATGGCACGAGATTGGTGGAAGACGACCAAAAGTTATATTGACGACCACTTGGCAAGTCCTTTCTAGAGAAAGACTCATGCAGAGAAATGCAATTGAGGTCTACTGGCACTTTAGGTTTTCCTTTCTAACTGTGAACATTGTGTGTAACATAAATTTGGGAAGCTCTTTAAGTTGGGTTGTGACAAGAGTGGAAGGATTGACATCAACAACCAGTGGAATCAATCTAGGACACACCAATCAAGGAAGAATGGTTTTGCATACTAGTGGTAGCATGGAGTCATTTTTCAAAATGTGGTTTGCAATTTATCTTTTGTACATGGTGGGCTCTCTTGTGCAGCAGGCATCAACCATGCAATCTATCCATGTGGGCAACAGGTCTCTATCAATTTGGCATGAAGAAGGACAACAAGCAAGATATGAGGATTATGGTTTCTTACTCCCTTTTGGCTATGTGTTTGGACAAGGAAGCCATGCATGGTCCCACTTTGGAATACTTTCAAGGACTGATCAAGTTCTTTTCATACTTTCTATCACTTATGCAAGAGTTAATTATTGTGCAGTTTGGGGGCTCGAGCATCATTATAAGTGTGATCTTCTGAAGAGGACATTATTGCATACAATGGATTTACGCTTAGTGTGGGACCCAGGTGGACCCCGAAAAGAACTTTGGGGAGCCTCATGCTTCCAAGGGATCCATTATTCCCTACAAGGATCTACCAGCCACCAAGGAGAAATCCTACTCTATTTCAACATGCTCAAGTACACAGCTAGAGGCATGAATACCTCTAGCCTTAGGGGGAGGGCTAATGAGGCAAGCTTTACCATGCATGGGAACCCCCCATATATTTTTGCCCTTTTACCAAAATATTTCCTATTATATAAGTTACTTTTGATTTTTTCTTCTTTTTTCACAAATGTTTTAGCCTTTATTAAATAAATAAGACTTATGCTAATCAATCACGATGTAGCTTAAATAAGTAAGCTTTCTTTGTTGATCTTTCTTTTGACCTTAAATATTAAATATATATATTCTAAATTACATTATATATTTTAGTATTTTCTAATATATTTTTCATGTATGTATATTATTCCACCCTACCAAATATTTTATTCACTAGTTTTCATTTTCAAACCTCAACCCCACTTTCAAATTTCAATAATACCTCCATCTAGATGATTGCCAATCTTTTCAAAACTCTAGGTCATGTTTTCATACACATGAAGGAGCTTACACTTGAAGGCAATAGAGAAGTCCACTCAAAGGGGACCACCAAAAGACCTTTGCAGCCACAAATAATACATTATTTGGCTGAATTTTTTAAGTAAAGAAGAACCCCGAATCTGAAGGAGCGTTCAACATAAAAGATATAGCTCGCGATCTCAAATTTTAGCTCAATTTTTTTCAGAATTTTTGGAGTTTTGAACACGGAGATATGATTTTTGTAGTGGACCCCAGTTTTCTCGTGTAATGGTGACACAGGCCATCCCCAATTTTCTTCCCTCTAGAATGGCTATGGTTCTACAAGTCTTCAAGCATGATTACAAGAGACAAGGATCTTTTAATGAGGTCTTGGCAAGTCTAGAGTGATTCTATCACCATTTTTGGAGGATCCATCCTCATCAACAACTATCCACCTTTGACAATCTCTCTTGTAAATTTCTTACCTCTCTCTTCTCTCCCTAATAAGCTTATGTCTAGCCAAAGCTAGACTATTGTAAATATCTCCTATCCTCTACATCCTACCCACATTCTCTCATCTTCTCTCTCTATTGACTCTGGTATTTTAAATAATGAGGAGACAAGATGGGAGCCACAGTCACATGCACCCCATTTTCCTAGTCACCAAAGTGGGACACTCACCTCAAATAGAAATATTGCTAAATCCTCCCCTCCTTCCCTATATAAGGAGGCCATGAGGGCTCACATACACACACACACACACACCTATCCATACACACTCTTGTGCTACATGCTTGTAGCATGAACCCTAATCACATAATCACAACACCATCACCATCACCATGCACAAAAGATGAGCACCACGCCTCCAAACCACTTGTAATTAAGGGTTGAAGGAACAATTTCAAGAAGAAGAAGGGTGGACACACTCATGATATTCCTCGCCATCAACTCCCATCTCTCCATTATCCCTCCTACAATCTTGTCCCCTTCTCATTTTCTTGCCATACGCTACCTATTGTATTCATCTTTTGCAAGCAATCAACACACTCCATCTTGGTGCCATACTTTGTGTCGCTTTGGATACATCTCATTGTGAGTATGGTATATTCTTGTTCCTTGCCCTTTTTTTTTCTGCTTATGTAAAGGTGTGCGGATTCGCCACCATACACACAAACTCTCTCTCTCCCTCTCATATTCCTATCATCTTGCTACTTCCATCTTGAGGTGTGCGGATTCGTCACCTCTTGTATGATAAGTGAGCATACTCGCAAGTTTCCCCTACCTCATTATCTTCCTTACTAACATGCACGAGTAGCAAGCCCATTCTCACTCATTCACCACTCCTCTCACCTTATTCTTTGACCACCCCATTCCACATTTGGGCGTGGATCTTGAAATTGTTTTCCATGGCATGCTTCATTGTGTATATGTATGCGTCCTAGCCGCATATCTTGCTAGGTGGTGCCCCTAATGTGTATCCCCCATGATGAGGCCATTGTGCATAGTCTTGGTGTAGAGGCCACCGGGTCTATGTTTTCACTTCCGCCTCTCAATCCTAACGAACTTGTTTTGTCGTAGGCAAAACAACATCAATGCCCTGCTTGAAATAAGAACATGTTGCATCATCTAAGCCCACATAGGGTAATTGTCCCCATCCAACTTTTCCTCAACAAAAAACATCTTGAACACATCTCTATTGTTGTTAGCCATGCAAAATGTATGTACTTGATGTGAAAACTGCCCGAAATGAGGAGAAATTGAGTGACAATAGCACATGCTATATAGCACAACTCGCAATATAAGACCTCTTATTCAAAAAACATCACTGATAAAAATTCAGTACTAAATGAAATCGCATGTGTAGACCTGCCTATAGTGGAAACGGAGGCCGAAATGAGCCCGAATCAAAAATCGGAGCAGACTAAACTCTATAAGATATCCTGAAATTTTTGTCGACCTGGGAACGCTCACCAAAGCTCACTGAAATCAGAGAAAATGAGCAGGCGTGTATTGGAGCTGCCGACGACTAAGCTCAAGAGGACATAACCTGCTCTGATACCAATTGTTGGAATTAGGGTTGCTGGAAAACACACATAGCTTGGAGAAGATGAAGGAAGCTCAAGGCACACAATAGAGAGTATATTACTTAGTGTGCAATGGAAAGGAGATAGTTCTAGAGTGATGGTCATATATACAATGCACGGAGAAAAAAACCTCCTAAAGAGAGAAAAAATGCCACGGCGGTCCTAGTACATTGTTCACACACATCACTACCACATGTATATGGTAACAATTATGAGCCTAATCAACTTAAGATTCCCAATATAATTTTTCATTGTCTTCATGCTTTATAAACCTTGTTTCCTTTGTGGTCAAGGGCCACAAAATTCCTCAAGTCTCTCCTTCCCTACCAAGAAGTTTACAGCAACGCAAAGACAAGGTCGTGGGTAGGCCCAAGGATGATGGGGATGAACCATATAAATGGTAGATTCCAATGTCAAAGAAATGGATGAAGTAGAGACTTCTCCTCTTGAACCTCCTAGCAAGGACGGATCTATTGATCCTCACCTTGCATTAATGGATTATCAAATGCCTCATCATCGTGTAAGTATAACTTGTTGTTTCAATTAGAGTTTCATTTTGATTTTACATGGCTAGAATATTGGTACAATCTTTGTTTTGAAGCAAGATGTTAAAAGCTTGGATTGCTAAACTTTTATTAAAAAGTTGTTTTCGTACCTTGGAAACACCAAGGATAACCTTCTTGGTAGGGGGCCAAGAAGGGGTTACCAATGCTGGGTTAGTACACTTAACTATGAGCAAATCCTCACCTTGCATGGTAACCAATGACGATCGAGGGATCGCACTAGGGTAACTACATATGGATTGAACCCATATTTTAGGTAGGGATTGAACCCATATTTCAAATAGGGATCGCACTAGGGTAACTACATATGGATTGAACCCATATTTTAGGTAGGGATTGAACCCATATTTCAGTTAGGGATCGCACTAGGGTAACTACATATGGATTGAACCCATACTTTAGGTAGGGATTGGGTTCTTGTTTGAGAATGCACAACGAAGCTAGGGGCTCATTGCGAGACTGAGTTGGAGTGCAAGAGGACGTCTCTCAACTAATGTGATCAATTGAGGGTGTGATTTTTTGTGTTGAGATTGTTACACTATGCAATTCTCTCGTGAGATACAAAATTGAAAATGATGAGTATTGGGGTTTGTTTATACTAGTAGTTGACTCATGTGTACCATCAAATTAAGGGTTTTTCTCCGTTTCTTAAGTTGTGAACATATGAGGTAATTTTTTGCTTGTGGTGAGGTATTTTAAATGTTTACATTGTAGAATGATTAAGTAACACGTAAGGCACTTGGAAATTAAGCCACCCCAAAGACCTATGTGTTGTGTATTGCATAAGTGAAAATTTGCGTTAAAATAAAAAGAAGCACAATTCACTTTTTTGATTCATTAGGAAGAGCATGGAGTGTAGGAGGGCCTCTTTGTTTTCCATGAGATTATGGAAGCGATTAACATTTTGACAAATGGGTGCTTGCCATGTGTGCATCAATGGTGGGTGTGTAAGAGAGCTGTAAGAGTGGTCAAAGGATGCACTTTCCCCTTCAAAAAAGAGGGTGAACAACTTTATGATTTTCAGTCTTCCATAACTCTTACATACGATCTAAGAGTTGAGCAGAGATTATAGATCTATGATCAACGTCCAAGCTCTTTCCATAGATGTATTACATGATATGGTTTTGTCCGCTAGATTTTAAATTCCATTTTGGGGGAAATTTTTGAATTCAAATAAATTAGTCATTTTGTCTATTTGAATTCAAAAGCTATCCTTTGATTTCTTTCTTGATACTAGAGGTTTCACTCCCTTAAACTGCCAAATAAAGTTTGATCACTTCTAGGGCGATGCACGTATCACCGCAGATCAAGCGCCGCAAATAGACAGTTACCGCATGTGCCAAACTTCTCGAGCGGGATGAGAGTACCTACACTTGTCACTTGCATTATTTACATTCTAGAAAGCTCAAACACCTTATCTAGAGCCAAAATAATCCACCTAGAACCATTTCAAGGCCCCGATACCCTATCCAGGCATGTACATATGCTCGATTGCCGACACGCAAGCACGCATATTTACAATGTGCACACGTTGCACCTTTTTTCGAACTTGAAACCACTTTGCAAAGCTCCCAAATGCATGCATTTACATCTTTTTGTACATATGACCATGCATATAAATGCTACTTTGTACACGCCAAAAGAGGTCTATCAACATAAGTCTACATCTAACCTAATCTTTAACGTCTTTTGGGATAGTTTCCTACGACGTTAAAACTCTCTTCTTCTTGTGTGTGTGTGTGTGTGTGTGTGTGTGTGTGCCAATAAAAAGAGAAAAATGGTACAACCTTTCTATCACCCAAGTGTGGTAGATTGGTTATGCCATTTTCCCTCTTCAATAATAGATAAATAACCTACATCTAATCTAATATAACATAAATAAACCTAAATCTAAATCTAACGTAAATAAACATGAATCTAATCAAACGTAAATCTAACTAGAAATAAACCTAAATCTAATCTAATTGAACTTAAATAAACCTAAATCTAATTTAACGTAAGTCTACATCTAACCTAATCTTTAACGTCTTTTGGGATAGTTTCCTACGACGTTAAAACTCTCTTCTTCTTGTGTGTGTGTGTGTGGGTGTATGTGTGTGTGCCAATAAAAAGAGAAAGATGGTATAACCTTTCTATCACCCAAGTGTGGTAGATTGGTTATGCCACACTCCTCTTGAATAATAGATCTTGAGTTCAACTCCTCGTCAGCTAGATTTTAGGTCTCTTTAATTAGTTTCCTATGATGTTAAATTAAACTCTCTTCTTCTCGGTTGTGTGTGTGGGTGCACGCCAATAAAAAAAGGAGAAAAATGGTATAACTTTTCTATCACTGAAGTGTGATAGATTGGTTATGCCATTTCCCTTATGAATAACAGGTCTTGAGGTCAACTCCTGTCGACTAGATCTTTAAGGTCTCTTGGGATAGTTTCCTAGGATGTTAAGACTCTCTTCTTATTCTTTCTCTCTCTCTCTCTCTCTCTCTCTCTCTCTCTCTCTCTCTCTCTCTCTCTCTCTCTCTCTCTCTCTCTCTTTTCCTCTCTCAATGTGTATGTGCATTCTTTGTTTATGCATGTGTGTGTGCGTTTTTTGTTTATGCATGCTCTCTCTCTCTTTTCCTATTTCAATGTGTGTGTGCTTTCTTTGTTTATGCTTGTGTGTGTGCGTTTTTTGTTTATGCTTGTGCTCTCTCTCTCTCTCTCTCTCTCTCTCTCTCTCTCTCTCTCTCTCTCTCTCTCTCTCTCTCTCTCTCAAAAACACAATGTGTGTGTGTGTGTGTGTGTGTGTGTGTGTGTGTGAGAGAGAGAGAGAGAGAGAGAGAGAGGGAGAGACAAAAAGGGGAAGGGACCATGAGAGTGAGGAGCATACCTGGCTCTCCTTCCTCTCCTCGTGAGGAGAGGGAAGGAGCATACCTGGCTCTCCTTCCTCTCCTCGTGTGTGTGTGTGTGTGTGTGTATGTGTGTGAGAAAGAGGGAGAGAGAAAGAGGGGAAGGGAACATGAGAGTGAGGAGAGGGAAGGAGCATCCTCGTGTGTGTGTGTGTGTGTGTGTGTGTGTGTGTGTGTGTGTGGAGAACAAAGAGAGAGAGAGAGGGAGAGCGTTACCTTGCTTGCTTGAGCACGCGCCGAAAACTCAGATCTGAGATCTGAGTTTTGGGACGCTCTCGGTTATTTTGTTTAGCCCTGGCGGCGTCGCTCATAGCAACGCCTATAGCGACGTCGTGCTTTTTCATAGGGTCGCACTACGAGCGTCGCTACTATTTAGCACGTCTTGTAGTGTTGAAAAAGAACAAAATATAACTTAAAACTCTTGTGTGTGTGAAGATTTGGTGTATCTAGCCTCATTCTCAATTACACAGATGTAGGGCTCTTTCGCCCTCATAAAAACCTTAGATTAATGCTAGAATTATTTGGTACAACCATTTTATAAAAGCTTTAGAACTTCATTCGGCAAGCCCAGTTGAATATTTTAAGAGAGAAAACCCTAATTGATGGCCTCACAGTCTAAAAATTGTAGTGGAAACATCACAGAACTACACTAGTATACCATAGAAACAAGCTAGGTAACCCTTCACACAAAGAGACTGAATGAACAAATATATCTCTTAATGTTTATTTTTTTAGGCTCTCATAGTCATGGCACCATGAGTGATGTGGAATTTTGAGCCATTTTGACCATTTTTGAGTCATTTTTTAGCATTTTATGACTATTTTTTTTGCCAATTTTAGCTAAACAATGCTCCTTTTTTTTATCATAAAAAGCCCAAATGAGCTACTAAGATCGTCCCCATTGAACTTTTTTGGCAAAACAAGCTTGCCACTTTGAAACACCTTAAATTTGTACAATTATAATCCAATTAATTGGGCATACTTTGATGTAATAAAACAATCCATAGTGCCATCTAGTGCCTCGTCACCTCAGTGAGGTATATATAAGACAATAGTCATGGCACCTGTTCTGACACATTTGAAATTATGTAAATTGTTGTGTTTGGTCCCTCATATTAAAAAGCACAAAGAGAGGGGTGAAAATTTAGATTCACATTGTAAACATGTCATTTCATAACATCCATCCCCTCTAAATTTGCACATTGGTCGATATGTCCCACACAATCTCTTGCAAGTTCAATCTTCATTTCATGTCAATTTCATCATTATTTTAAAAGAAATATAACGCATTTCCCTCTCTTTCTTCATCTTTATCCATAACATGTTCGTCAAAACCTTCACTTTTACTTTCTAGTAAAACAAAGGGATCTGTATTGCCTCTTGTTAGCGGGTGTCCCTGATTGGATGTTTGTAGCTGCATATCTTTTCGACACTAACACATTGCCAATACTTAGGGAAGCCACTCGGATGGGGTACGGGGACTCTTTGAGGGTGTCAACCTCAAGAAGTGAACCAATGGAATATTTCTATCTCTAACACATGCAAATCTCTCGTTCTTAGTTCTGGTAATTTACCTATGTCCTTCTCTATTTTAGCACTCAAAGGGACTCCAAATGCCACAAAACTTTAGGAGGATGTCCTCCACACTTAGGGACACTAACCTATAGAGTTTAATCACATTTCAAGGAGGTACCAAAATCACAATTGATCATAATTTGAGGTCTCAAAAACTGCAATTGAACATATCAAGAGGGCCGTCCTAGGGTTTATGAACATTCTCCTATAGTCGTAACATTAAAAACACTATTTAACGCGCTCAAATCAATAGATTTAGTCTACAACCAAGTAGTCAAAAATCAGAGTAGAATCGACAATGAGCATACTCAATTGAAAGAGCATCTGAACAAGGAACACATTGCAAATTTCAAAACTGAAATATCATTATCATAGCTCAAAATGTGATGATTACAAGTTCTAGAGTAGAAGTCACTCTCAGTCGTACGCTTTCAACCTTTTAAAACTTGATAATGATCCCCCCCTTCCCACTTTACACCTTATGATTTATACCTAGGGCTCTCTTAGCTAATGGCCAACCATACAAGACTCAATTTCATTATAGACTCTATAACTTTGGTTCTCAGAGTTTTTCCATATTTAAAAAAAAATGATCAAAATAATTACAAGGCTTCCAAAAATTAATACAAATACATCAAAATTTTAGGCTCTTAGAAGAAGGGGTGGACTTTAAGGGCACCCGTCTGGCTTGACTGCCAACATTCCCCCCTTCCGCGTCTTTGTACTCCCTCATGCAAACTTCATCTGAAGGTGAAAATTCCCTTGATGGTTAACAATTCCTTGCTTGATCAACATGTTTTGATAGCTCAACTATCAGAATTGAGTACAAATTTCTCCATGTTGAATGTTAAGGCTATTTACATCTCGGTGGATCTCATAGAGAGTCTGCAAGAATGTATCAGATTTGTGAGTAAAGATATAGTAGCTCAGAGTAGATGATATGTGATTCATGATCACTAATGCTTACATGCAATGAAAAAAT